>NC_051447.1:11955226-12165404 GCF_001649575.2 Kryptolebias marmoratus | reverse complement strand
CCCCACCCCACAACCATCCACCCTGTCATTAGACTGCACTCTAAACACAATGTGTCATCTGGTTGTTTTGATGCTGTCTGCCTTGACAATGAAATGCAAGGAAAGCAAACAATCGCATTGTTGGTGGGAAGTAGATGCACTCTTCAGTGTAAAAGTGAGAAAATGCAAGCCTTCCCTGTGCCACTCTGCAAAAACAGATGCTGTTCCTTCACTCTGAGCCTCAGTGATGGAGCTAATATGAGACACGTAAGCGGTGTTGCCAGGGAGAGGTATTTATTGGCAAGGTGGAAGCCAAACGCAGTCAATTACACTGCCTGTCTGCCTAATCATTTCTCACCAAGAGAGATGGCCAGCCAAGATAAACTGGTTATTTCACAAAAACAATCCATCTTTAAAGGAGATGTGCTGTCAACGGTCAGAAGCCACCGTCTTCTGTACTCTGGAGCGGAACAACAGCTGGGAAATAAAGCGACTCTCTAAGGCGACACATGCATGTGTGAAGGTGTGTGGAGGACTATACGATGTGTGTCATGGTGACAGCTGCTACATTCTCTCTGGCTTCCTTTTATTCTGCAATCAGCAGTTTGTTTATTAGTTTTTCCCTCATATGCTGCTTGTTGTATCTGGTGTCACAGAAACTGTTACACCTCTTATTCCCTGTTAATTAATTACCTGATTCTGTCAACACAACTGTCCAGTAGGGGTTGAACGACTACATATTTTTAAGGTCGACTACATCATGATAATAGTCGAGTCGATGTCGACTAGTCGCGGTGACGTCATAGTGACGTAAGCGCAAAAACTCTTCACAACTACTTGGAGGCTTTATTAGCTATTTTCACGGCAAATATTGACCCCTAGCTAGGTTCGAAAAACTGTAGCAAATCTCTAAATCCTTCTCCGTGGACAGCAGCTAGTGGTCTCATGTCTTTGACAATGAAATTCACAAGCAAATTTGTGATTTGCTGCCGCCGGTGTCCTGTCACAGCTGGGCGTTTCATGAATGAAGTTACTGACAACTGACTGGATCGAGCCGGTTGTTCAGGAGCTAGCATTAGCGGATGCCTTTTCAAATGACTGTGCATCGCGGTCGTACTTTTGTTGTACTTCAGCACAGCTTTGCAGATTTTGCATGTTACGGTAGTTAAACCAGAAGAGTCATCTTTAGTGAAATATTTCCACACTGTTGACGAATTTCTACCTGTTTGACAAGATGCAGGCTTGTCCTCGATCTGTTTTGAAGACGCCATTTTGTAGCCAGTGTTCTGTCAGATCTGCTGTCAGACTGTCATACACTTCTGACAGCTGATCTGATGACACTTCTAAGCACGAAGTGTCATTCTTAGCACGAACTCACGGCTATATATATGTCAGACAAGTATACACTGTCATTACCAACTACAGGCTTTTATTTAATCAGCAGCTGTCATTACCACAGATCTTTATTTAATCAGCAACATAACATCATAATGTATTAGTTAGATCGTCGTGACAAAGACACTCGCGAGCCGGCTAAGTGACATCCTTAGCGGGAAGGGGGCGAGTTTTAGACGGCTCGTATTTTGTAGTTGACTGCAGCTGCAACTCCATCTCCTTTTAAAAACACTGTAAAACCACAAATATGCATCCATCTACATATCATTTAAACTAATGTATTAACTTATTTTTCTTGTGTCTTGTGACGTATACTGTGCTGTCAGATCAGCACAGGCTGTCACCACCGGCAATCACATGACTGCGACTAGTCGACATGAAATGTAAAAACTCGCGAGACGTCCTAGAGTCGACTAGTCGACTAATTGGTTCAACCCCTACTGTCCAGTAGTTCTACTTCATAAGGCAGTGATGCAATTTTATACAACTACAATATGCTCCAAAAATAAGATATAAATAAAACTGCATGCATATCACTGATCTCGATCACTCAGCAGATGCACTTAACCAGCTTTAAGCCTTTTGTATCAACATAGGAGGCTATTTGTATAAATGTGCTTATACATTTTCCAAATTGTACCTGATATGCTTAGAAATGGTTTTGATTGTTTTTCTGAGATTTAAATAACCACCTCTAATCATGTGTAACTGTTCAAAAACATATTCTTTGTAACTAAAATAAACTTCTTCCATCCTGAACTGTGAATGTTTGAATAATGTATTTAGCTTGTGTGGTTTTAATTTCAATAGATATTAGTTATTTAGAATTGTAATGTGGTTGAATAGCAGAGTCTAATTTAAGAAAAAATATGCTCACTCTTGAGGTTATAAAGGCTGTTTGTCAGCAACAATTTCATAAGCTTGCAAAAAAGATTTGAATTTGTACATTATTTAGAGATTTCAAAGGTAGGTCATACACACTCAGTACCAATTAATGTAGTTGGCTGTTCAGCACAATACATTCCAGAGGTAATATTTTACCTCATGGTGCCATTTGTGTTACATATGGAGGAATCAGCCCAGGTTTTCTTTTTATACTATTAAAATAAAAAAGTGAAATGTTCCTGATTGAAACAGTTTCACTGTACATCTCCTTCTAGCTGATGATTTTGTCTGGATTAAAAAAGGGACAGGGTGCTTTAGGAGTAAATTCTGAATTTACATTAAGCTGTTGGATCAAAGTCACATTTCTATCTAAACCAAATTGACTGTTTTTTTCTCCAATCTTTTAGGCTATTGTAACAAGGCATTCAAAGTCTCATTTTATCATATTTTTTTTAACCCTCACTAGCTTCATGGCTCTTTTCTTCTTTATCCTTTTTGATATGCTGCTGCATCATTGCAACAGTAATGAAAAAAGAAAATAAACAGAAATATCTGTTTTCCCTTTCCCACCTGAGGGGATAGAGGAATATATTTGAATAATCTTTTCCACTGAGATGATTCATCCGAAGTAATCGTGAATATTTAAATAAACTGAGGATTTTCTGAGTCTTTAGAACATGGGAATGAAGGTTGCAGTGACCCATTAACCTTTAACCTGCTGAACATATTAGAACATTTTGCTGCTAGAAATCCCATTTATTATTAAAACTGTCTGGGTAATAAATATTATCAAATGCAAGATCATCTTCACCAGAAATGGCTCACCTTAGTAGCCAGAAGCCGTGTCAAGTAGATCTCGGAGACCATCTTGCTGCCACGATCACCTTCCTTCTGGTCTCCGTGCTCATGGTTCTTAACCAAGTGCCAGACCTTCACCCCGCTCTCCAGGTCTGGAGTGATCATGGGGGTGCGGGAGCGCATGCTGTCTGGGCTTCCAGTGTACTTTATCATGTTCTCTGTGGAAAAACAACATGAACTAGTTCATGTAATGCTGATATAAGCGATAAAAATCAAAGTCTAAGACCCACAGTGTTTGCTTTCTGGTTCAACATCTAGGCACAGACAGACACAACCCCAGTAAGTGAAAAATTCAGCTGTAACCTATGTGTCAGCATTAAAATACTTCTTTGGCCCGAGGCTTCTGTTTTACTCATCTGGCAGATTGGCTATGAAACTTTCAGAAAGTCTGCATGGTTAATTTTTCATAGCTTCTTCTCCAACTGACAAGATATTATATTGCCAGCTGACAGAAAATCGAACAGGTGTCAGACGAGATGAAATATGTATGGCCCACCCAGTGGCCAGAGTGGCGATGACATTTCCAAACACATGGCTCAATGAATGTTTACACAGTGTGAAAAAAATTGATCAGTGGGTGCGGTCTGGAGAAAGGAGTGAGGGGGGGGGGGGGGGGTTTTTACAGTGACAGAAATCAATCTGTCCAGAGAGAAATGCAAGAGGACCATATAGAAGAAAGTAAAAGGAAATAATAATAAAAGAAAACAAATTCAGAGAAAGTATATCGACTGCTCACATTTTATCACAGTCTGATAAACAAAAAAATAATTGTCAATGAGCGTCATTTAACTGAAGCTTTGTTACCAGAACAAAATAATGAATCAATATTTTAGGATATTTTAAGAACTTAGGGTAACATGTGACTGTATTTAAACTGTATTGTTACATTTATTTTGTGTTAACTCCTTATTCCTAAAACGCACACAAAAGAGGAGCATGATTCCGAGAGTTTTCTAATTATCTTACCACACCCCATTTGTCTATTTTACATCAACACAAAGTTTTCTCTCAGTATGACTCATCATGTTGTAGTGTTTCTCTGAATCTTTGAACTTTTACCAAAACTTATTATCCAATTCCACCTTTCACCCAGCTTCTCTGTAGATATTGAATTTTCCTTTATTATCTAGCCATTGTACCCAGAAAGAGTTCAAAGTCATTCTCAAGTGCATCACATTTATATCTGAAACCAGTCCCACAAAAATAGAGGGTGATATTAGTGGCTTCCTCCCTCCTTGGTGTGTTGCAACACTCATTTCCTATATAGTGTCATTTGGTAGCCAAGAGCTGAGGTGAGACCATATGGAGATAAGGCCATGTTAATAATGTGGCACCACATTTGAAGTGTCTGAAGTGTTTGTGACCAGTGGAGCTAGCCCTTTGATCATGGTCTAACTTGATGGTTTTGCAGGTTCAAGGAGACGTTGAGCAGACGGGCAGGCGGAGAAGACACTGGCACACGGAAGGATGAGAGGACACTCCGAGTCTCAAGAGGCCTGAACAACCAAGGGAAGGGCCTATTTGGTCTCTTTATATTTTAGAAATCCTTTCAACTACTCTAATTTGTGCCTTGTTTTTCTTTGTCTGATGCTGTAGGCACCTCGATCAAGCTTCCACTCCTGCAAGATCCATATTATTCCCTTTCTTTCCTTATTATTAATGTATTTTAGATACCCAATTTATTGTCATGTCTGACTGGCTGACTTGGATCATTTCTAAAGTCTATTTCTGCCCATAGCAATCATCTTCACTCAGGTGTACATGACCTAGCAGCCACACGACCAAAGCCACACAAATAAAAGGGCAAACATCACTTTCTTAAATGTCATACATTAGTTCAGTTCTTTTACTAGTTTGCTCCCTGCTGATCAAAATATAGCACTGTTTTGAGTCAAATATGGGTTTTCCTTTTATTTTCTTCATGTGTGATGTGTGACTTTAGTTTTTAGTTTCATAATCTGTAATGATAAACTAGACTTTAATTAATATGAACTATCAGCAGAAAGCTCCACTGAAATGATTTAAAAATACGCAGCTTCTAACTTGGTGCCCATTTTCTGACACATACCACTGAATTTAAAGCTGTGTGAAAACATGACTGCTCACCATATTTGCTTGCAGACGTTCTGGACACAGTGGAGTTATTTACTGAGTTATAGGCTGTCACTTGTTTGGGAACCAGGGCCATCACTGCATTATCAGGTGCCTGAAAACAGAAAAACGTATATATAAAATGACTCTTCACGACACATGCTGTTTATTTTGTGGTTTTCTAACACAAACAGTCAGAAAACATATATCATTTTGTTGGTGTAATTTTCTATATTCCCTTTCATCTATTCTGGTTGAGTACACAGGGAACATGTTATTACCCTTATGCTCTCTGCTCAGCCCACACATACCTCCAGTGAATGACAGGAGGAGGGAGAGTTTAACAGAGCATTGCACATGCCTGGGTGAGAGGGGACATCCCACAGTCTCTATTCAATAATACCTTCTCTCTGAGGTTGTGGGTTTGAGGGTGTGTTCATTAAAATGGGACGTAACAAGCATTGTGCAGATTTATATACAAATGAATAAATGAGTCAATCTTGCACCTCTTCGTCTCCTGTCAGCTAAACTGTATTGAATTAATACAACTGGGATGAAGGCTTTTTCTCTCTCACACACACACAAATAAAATCTCTTTTTTGCATATTCAGACTAAGCTTTAGGGTTAATTGAAGTGATCTTTATCAGTGTGTGGGTGGATGGGACCACCAGGCCTTAGTTTGCATATATGTGTGCATATGAGAGCTGAGGCTTTATTAAAATTGTGTCATTATTTCACCCCCACCCACCACATCTCTCAATCTGCTCCTTATGCATAATATGTTTATATCATTGAAAACAGGAAGCCCAGAGGGCAGAACTTGTTATTCCTTTGTGGGGACCCCAATAGCTCTACAAACCCCTCAAGTATTCTCCCTGATAACTGCTCTTGTACGTTGAATCGATATAGAACTAGCAGTGGGGACATAATGAAATGTAAAAGAGAGGAGTGGCTTTAGGAAATAACATTTGGAGAATATAGACAGAATAGAGCACAGAAAGGCAGTATTCTGGGCATGTGGCATTCAGATGAAAATAAATAAAGCAAACTGTCAGACAGCAGCTGATGGCTGAGTGAGTCTGAGACTTTAGAAAGTTTCAGATCAAAACAGATTTGAGTTTAAACTACAGAAGATTCTGATCAATGCATCATTGACAACATTCATTCAGAATAAACAAAAACAATATTTATATAAAATGTCTGAAGGAAGTGCCAAATAATATATTTGGGTGCTCAATAGTACAATGCATACAAATTTGTTTCAGCAGATTTGATTAGTAAGTATTGTAAAGCTTTAACACTTCAATGAGCATGCTGCTTGGAATGGCTGAAGCTTGGGTTTGTCGTGTCCTCTCCATTTTTTGTGACTTTCTTTGTCTGCTTACAATTTCTGAGAGGCTGAGAGTGTTTACATTTTTCTGGTCCATCAAGGATAAGTTGCCCTTTCTTTCCCCAGCCTGAAAAAAAAATGAATTAACTTCTGTCTTTATTATCTTATCTCCGATTCAAATCAGCTCCCTAATCCATTCCACCCACGACTCGTACTCCCAGCCTGTTGACACTCGCTGCTGCTGACATTTAATTTAGGCACCACGCAAATTGCACTTGGAGGAGACAGTCACTACTTGCTTAGCCACTCGAATTATTAACACCATATTGGAGATGCAGGTCAGTTTTCTTGTGTTTGCCTGAAAGGACAGTTAGTGCTCAAGTGACACAAAACACCTACAGAGGTGTGTTTTTCTTTCTGTAAAATGGATTTCTGACTTTATTAAGAAAAAAAAATAAACTATCTTGATGTATTGTGTATTTCTCTGCTGACTAAAATACTTCTATTTAGGCAGTCCTTTTTGGTCTCAAGTCTACAGGTTTGCATATGTCTGACCTCTGACATGTTTCTTTATCAGGACCAATTAGATTCAAAATATGACATTTAGAGAACACATCAGTTTTAATCTCACACTTTCTGAAAAATGTGACTTTCCTGCTTTATGCTGTTTCATTTCTATTTGTACAGCTTGTGTTAGGATTGTATGAGTACATCCCACACTTTATTTCTGAAAAATGTCTATTCAAGACAAACCAATAAAGAAGAACTGAAAGAGTATTCTCAGTACAATACAGACAGGACTACAATGGGTTTTATAACAAAAAAACACAGAGAAAGTTCAATATCAAATATCAGAAAATATCTTATCTTTGTTTTAGAAACAAAATGTGTGCATCTTCAAAGTTAATGTTTGTTTCTAAAAACAAGTTGTTTTTATGTTACACAGAAAACATACTACAGACAAACATAGGACACAATTTAATATTTTAATCTAACACTTTTGTTAAATAAGTACAGCCTCTTTTTGTGTTTAATAGAGATGGAGCTACTTGAATTTCTTTTTTTTTTTTTTAAATACAATCATTACCTGATAGTGAGCCAGCATGTTCAGTCTCTTCCAGTCACCTTCAATCCTCGTGGTTGTGTCTTCATCTTGCAGGATCATCCGCAGTCCTCTTACCTGACGCCACTCTGCAAATAAAATTGGAAATATTAATACTAATAATTATCATCACCAACCATATTCCCACAACATCACTCTACTGATGGTTTTGACTTTGTGTTCTTGTTTGTTTTCTCAGTTGGGAGGATTTTGTTTCAATCCCCTCTTTGACTGTCAAGACATCTCCAAATCATGCCATAATATTTGGTGTACTAGCATACCTTTGGGACAAGAGAGAGAGAATTTTGGTAGTTGTCCTAATGAAAGACTTTGACATTTGGGAATAAGTTGTGCTTTTCAACCAAAACAAAATCTGAAACAGACAGTGGAATTTTAATCCTAAAGGGTATGTTTGCAGAGCCAATCAATGATTGCAAGTTAAAATGTTAAAAAGAAAAAAAGATTTTTTTTTCTGTTTTGTTTTTTTTAATTTAATCTGCAAAGACAATGCAAAAAACATGAAATCTGATGATTATAAAAGGTGTTTATTTTTTTTCTCCTCTCTCTTTTTAAAAAGTGTTTTATTATGAATTAATTCTTTTAAAAAGGCTACAGAAAATAAAATGAGGAACGATGCAGAGTTAAAACACTCACATGTGAAATGAGCTAAATTAATCACAAGATCTGTTCTTCTTAAAATGAAACTCTTCTATTTCTTCTGCTGGTGCGATCAATACGTGTGATTACAGTGGCATGCCCAGAGCTTTTATGCTTCCCTTTCTATCTGCAGCACAAGCCTTTATGTTAGACTTTCTAGAGGTACTATTGGTCCCTGCTTTCGGGTGGCCAAACCTTCATGTACAGCTTTAAGCCTTGTGCCTTCACAGCTCTTTTTGTTGTGTAAGGAATTTTAATCGGATGCTGTGATACTGAATCCCTCAGTATAAAATGAAACTAAAATGTTGCAACAATGTTCTGCTACAGCACAACAATCATCTTATTTCTACACCCTTCAACAAGTCATTTTTAGTCAACATAACCTTGTTTTTAATAAAGCAGCATAAGGGATTTTTTTCTAGCCTTACAACCAATTTATATGTGGACTGCAACAGGCTTTCTAGATCTGTATAACCTCAGCAAAAAACGAATAACAGCTTTGATGGAAACATCTCAATACTCCAGCGACATTACCATAAGGGGAAAAAGGAAAACCATCTTGAAAACAAACAAGAAGATGACTCCCTTTATTCTTTTTTCAGAAATCATGAGTTTTCATAATATATTACTGTGTTTGTTTCTTGCTGAGCTTCCTACTCGTGTTGGCCACAGTCATCTCCTATTCTGATCACAAACAGAAAAACAAAACAGCAATCACTATGCTGCATGATGAGGCCTGTCTTTGGAGGATCCACCACAATTGTGTTCAGATCTGAAAAATCTGCAGGAAATAAAGATTCTCCTGTTGTTTCTGTCTATGAAGTACGTCTTCCTATAAAGATGCAAATGAGCCCCGGTCTCTAGTCAAGGCTCAGTAAACAAATAAAGAGATGCAGAGCAAAAAGACAGGCAGGACAGATTTAATAAAACAATAAACTTGTGGTAAAGCCAAAGCAAACTGAGATTATCTTTCTTCCCAAATCCTGGTGGTTTCTAATAAATCTAATCAGAAGAGAAGACTGTGTATGTTTGTGCAAACTGGCTTTATGAAGTCAAACAAAGCCACGGACATAAGGACTTTGAATGAAATTGTAAAAAAAAGGGTGAAATCTGCTTTATTTAGCTCAAATTTACAAGTTATTTGGAACTAGCAACATAGAAACAATGACAGAAAGAAGCACATATGGCTTTGCCTCTTTGGTCTCAGGCTTCAACTTCACTGGTGCCCTGAGAAGAATTAAGATGTGGAATTAAAAACTATACCAAGGATAACAATCCCCCTGGCCAATTTGTCTCAAGACAGGCCTGCCACAAATCCCATTATCCTTATCAGCCCCTGCAATCAGTCTGTGTATGTGTGTCAGAAATCATGAAACCTACTGGTACTACTTGTTTACAGAAAATACTTCACTTTAACTAAAAATCTGTGTAAATAAAACAGTTGAGGGGGGAAAAAGACATGTTCTACCACCAAATAGTTACAAATCAATGAAAGACATTAGACCAGGATATAATTATATTGGAAAATAAAATTTGCTCACTGTCCATTAATGGATTCCTAATTAAAATAACTTTAAGCAGCAAGTTTAAAGTATACTGAGCATTATCTTTTAATTGTATACACATGTTCACTTATGAGCTTGCTTTTACTCATTTTTCCTCTTTACTACACATAATCAGACTCTAGAAAGGGTGGCCAGCTAACTCCAATTTTCAAACCCCACTGGTATTAAAACAATAACAGTACAGCACATAGTGCCCAAAGGGACCCATAAAACAATTTTATCCAGGAGTGTTGTCAAAAGGCTAAACCAATCTTTTTACGTAGCTATCTCACAGACAGATTCCCCATGGTATGCACTGCCTGTCTTAGATTTGGAGTTGGTTATAAATATGCTACAAGAACACACAACAAGGCTTGAAAAAATCCATGTGGCAATATTAAACCATAAAGAACCCAATTCACTGTGAGGAGACAGCCTGTAGGTACTGGGTGGATAACAATGTTATGCTTACATGCACTGTATACCCACACAAAGTTTGTCAAAACCTCTTATCAGCAGATGTGTTGCTGATAAGGTACAACATCATATCCCTTTCCACTAACAATGGACAGTTAAAATACTTAAATTGGACAATTCAATGTATTTTTCCAGTTTAGTGCAAGATAAATAACTTAACCTTATAGCTATAAGAATGAAAGAAAGGTTTTGTAGGGAAGAAATCACTGAGCGTCTCAATTGATTAGCTGATCAATCATCTGACTCAGACAGCCGTCGACAAAAGAGCAGATCGATGGAAAGTTTGGGGCTGCCGAGAGAACCGTCTCAGACATCTGAGCCAACTGAGCCAGGAAGTCAACTCTCTTGAGGTTGAAAAGAAAGATACTTCTTTATATTTAAGAGGATTTGTACTTTTAAGAAGGGCTGGCTGGAGTGGGAAAGCCTTTCTAAAAATCAATGGATGTCAAAGTCTTTAAGGACACATGGACAGGAAAGACTGCATATATGTAGTTGTTTTAATAAGCTAAATAGTATCAGATGTCTCGTCAACTACAGGACAAAATTATTGTATTTTACACATATTTCATAATTGGAAAATTTATGGATAATGACTTCATAGAATAACTTGCAAGCAAGCAAACAAACCAAAAGATTCTTACCTAAGTCCATATCAGAAGCCTTTAAACGGTGTGAATATGGGACATTCTTGTAGATGGCATCTAGTATTTTCTCCTTCACTTGGCTGATTGTGTCGCAGTTCAGCACTTTCACCTGGATCTCTGGGCTTTTCTCATTCTCCGGGTGTATACAGTTCACCACCTGAGACAGAAACATGCACATGGGTGACACTTCATGGGAGGCAAGTAGTTACAGGTCAAACTCAAAAACTGACTTGTTACACTTTTGAAAAGCATAAAAACATCATAAAGTTTTATCCAAGTTTACTTGGTTCAAATGAGAGAGGATATGCTGTATGTTGTTGATGTTCATGTTTCCATTTAGTGGACAACAGGTAAGCATATTTTATCCTAAGAGTTTATTAAAAGGCAAATTGACTTCTTTTCTTGTTTCTTGAAGTTGTTTCAGCTCTCATCCAAAATGCTTCTTCAGTTTTGAAGACAAAGAATTGTGAATGAGAAATTAAATAACTTTAACACCAAGAAAAACAAACAACAACAACAAAAAAGAAAAAAGCACTCTGGTAGTTCTTTGTGGCATTGACTATATGTGTGGGGTCACTGTATAGCTCTTAAACATATTTGGGGCCACGCAGACATCATTTCCTGTTAAAGCCAAATATTTCAAGTTTTGACTCATCAGTTCAGAGCACCTACTGGCATCTTTCTGTACCCCAGTTTTTGTTCATAGTGGAGTCACTTGGCCTTGTTTCTTTGCCAGTTTGGGCTTTTTGATGTAATTCTTCCTCAAAGACAAGTTCTGGCCAGACTTCTCTGGAGCTGATGGACATCTACTGATGTTGAACAGAAGCAAACATAATGTGTTTGCTGCACTAAAATTCCTTTTCCAACCACTGTGTCCTCATGTTGCCCATTTCTTTGTGCTTCTACAGAAGAGCTTGAAGAGCACATTTTGAAACCCTTGCCTTTTTTTAGAGTATTTGACTGAGAGACACATTTGTGTATTGTTGCTGTACTCAGTCTTGCTGTGGGGTTCAACTTGTGACATGAAATGGTTTTCCACAGCTTCATCTTAATATCAGAGTTTGTTCCTCACCCAGTTTAAATCCTTCTATACAGATGTTTCTGTTTCAGTTAATATTGTTTTAACCTACATATGAAATAAGGGTCATTGGCATCTCTCTGTATAGTCAGTTAATCATACACCTCACATCAAAAACTAATGTTATTTAGATTTGTCTACTGCTAACTTACTTTTTATCACTTTACATTTTGTAAATTGATAAAAACAAATTGTATTTGGAAGAATTTATACTTTACAACATTGTATTCACACCTGCCTAAAACACTTACACAGTGCTGTATTTCATCATGAATAATGAGAGTATATAAACTCAATACTTTTGGAGTGGTTAGTACAATCAGATCTGACACTAGAAAAAAAAGATTTGAGATTCCCCTGCTGAAACAATCATGTCACAGTAGAGTGGGCTATCAGACAGATTTGGGTAATGAATAAGGGGCTGCAGATGGAGAAAGCTTCATGGTTTCTCAGTTTGTGCACACAGACATACACAGAAGCCCTGCTTTTTTCCTTGACAGCTCTAGCCTCAATAGGAAGTGAGGTCGCCCCTCCTGTGCCCCCCTGCATGTCAACCATGACAACAACAACCTTAGTGTCCCTTTGCACATCTCATGACCGACCACCCATGACCACCCCATTCTCTCTTCTTGTCCCTGAAAGCATATTAAGCATCTCCCTTTAGCCCCAGTACCCCAGGGCAGGTGAACCCCTTACCAGCGTCTTGTAGTCAATCTGTTGTCTGATGAGCTTGTCTTCACTGAGAGAGTAGCGGGCCTCTCCTGTGATAGAGTCAATGGGGCCTTTCTCCATCTGCTGTTTGATGGCACAGAAGAGGGAGAAGAGAGGCTCGCCTGCACATTCCTGCAAAGACATTTGGATAAGAAAGAATCTTTAGAAAAAGAACAGTTTAACAATGTCTAAGAAAGCACCATAAATATTGCAGTCAGTTTTTAGAACGCTATACTAGCTTTTGATGTACAATGTACAAAGTTTGCTGGATTGAGGCTAGACTGCGGGAAAGATTTTATAGGATAAACATTGAAAAATGCTATCGAAGACAGACTCTTGAAGGCACTAAATCTCCTGTCTCAACACAGTGAAGCAACTGGCCATTTATCGTTTTTATTTTTCTTCTCTCAGTTGCATTAGAAGAGATGAGTGGAGAGGGATGGAAGAAAAAAGATCATCCTATTTACTTTCAGTTCATTCAACAAGAGTGGTGGGTTTGATATGAACATTTGCGTCATAGGTTTTGTTCAAAGTAGAGAAGATTGTATTTTATTATTATCATGAAAAACAACTTTTTATAGTGGAAATATTCTTCGATGAAAGTTTTTTAAAATTAAAAATGTCATCAATTAGTAAAATGTTTTGAAGGGTTTGATATTGGAAGATAATTTAAAACTCAGCAAAGCCTTTTCTCAAATTTGAAAACTAAAATGTTACTGTACCTTTAGAAACTTGTAGAGGAGAAATGTAAACCAGTTGGTCAGCATTTTCTCTGCTACAGACTCAGTCCTGCAAATAGAAGTACATAATGAACATTTGATCCCCACACTCTTATTACCATCATAAATATTCATCATCATTGTCAAATATTCTGCTAAAAATGATGGCAGCTGCTAATGAATAGGCTTTCACTACACAAACATGACTGTAAAGACATGAACTCAGAGAGCCTTTGCACGCACTGTACGATGGCCTTTCAGGCAATCTTTCGCCTGGCTTTTATGCTCAGGCACGCCAAGGGCAGCTCGTCTGCAGCGGCCGGGATTTTAATATAAGGCAAAGCAATTAAAAGCCTTTATTTGATCCCGGTGGATTGATGTTGTTAGGGGCTGCAGCGGCTGTGTAATAACACTGGCCTCATTATCAAGCGCTCCCTCGCCTATTCACTGGACTAACACTCGATCCGTGCACAATAGAAAGTGAATGAATACATCTCCCTCTCCTTCTCCGCCTGGCATCTATGCTCCACTGGTGTGGCAAAATGGTGTGTGTGTGAGTGTGTCTGTTGACCTGGGCCAACAGTGTGAGTGATCCCGTGTGAATGACTAATATGCATACATAATAACAACAGTGATGGTGGCAGGAGGTTGGAGAAACTAGGATCGGATATCCTATTTGACAGCAACCTTCTTGGACAGCAGCAGGGTTGTGCGGGTAATAAAAAACACACACTCTTGTGTCTGTTTCAATGAGAAACTACCATAGACATAAATATTTCAGGATTAGTGTCCATTGTACCCATTTGTGCATGTGTGTAGATTTTGTCTTTAGTGATTCGGCTGCCACCTGCAGCCCTCCCTCCCCTCATCATTCAGACAGCCTCGTAAAAGACCTCCCCCATTGAGGCATTGAGGGGAGCAAGATGTGCCAGTGGGGTAGTCTGGTACCCCCTGTCAGCTTTGGCACAACACCTGGAGGGGATTAACTTCCTGCCTCTCACTGTGCCTGCACTTTTATTTTGCCGCCTCTCCCGCCCTTCCTCCGTCCACAGATCCAAGGGTCAACAAGGTCACTTTTCATCTTTTCTTTCATGTGTCCTTGCTGACTTCCTCCCTCCCTCCCTTCCTCCCTTTGGCCGCCTCATTCTGGATCATGTCATCACACACACTTCCAAATCCTCTCCATTTCCACAAATGTAGCCCTTTTATCAAAGGGATAAATAGGCAAGAAGAAAGGAGGAGGTGCACTGGGAAGGAAGGAAGGAAGGCGCAGTGAAAAGGGGTAAAGAAGAAGAGAATGAAGAATAAATGGCTTGACGAAGTCCAACCTTCCTTTTTCTTCTTTTTTGACTTCCTCTTACTTACTCATTACTATTATTGTTCTTCTGTGTGCCTGTGTGACTAGACATGTGTGAGGCTGTTTTAAGGGTAGGACGAAAAAGCACAAATTAATCCCACTGCGTATGTATTCAGAAATTATCATGTGTGCTGACGATTCTCTACTATTTGTGTGTATTTGTGCATGCGTCTGGCAGGAGGTGCCAACCCTGCAGTATTAAGAAGCCTTGGCACAGCCCCACCGTTTAGCTTATGCTCATTCTCACTCGTAGCACGCTCTGTGGGGAACTGTGATAAAAACGACACTCTGTGATGGAGCTGCTCTAACATCTAACGTTCACATTTGGTATTACAGCTTTCAAACAATCTTATCCAACCTTCTCCTCAGCTTATATTCCAGACACAGCACAGCCTATGTTTGGGTTAATCTTATGAAATGTGCCATGGCTTGTTGGCATGGTCAGATTTGCCCACTTGGCAGTCCATCAGAGGGCCAGTGGGGGCTGGGAATGGAACTATGGAAGTATTTAGTTACCCCTGATTACTGTGAAACATTGAGTGGGGAAGGTTGATTGATGCTTCATCACATAATCAGAATTTCAAAATTAGCAGGAAAAATCTTCCAGGACTATTTGTATGAAATGCATGGAAAATCATTAATCAAAGAATGAACATCTAAGCAATAAGGAGTTTAAACTTTAAAATAAATTAAACGCATTTAGCTAATAATATAAATTTTTACTGTTAAATAAAATGAAAACAAATCCCCACAAACCTCATACCTAAATCAAAATGAATAAATTAACTCAAGAATTCTTTTAAACAAAAAAGCCAGTTTTAACTTTGTCTTGTCTGATTTCAGTCAGATGTCAAGCCATCTATTTTCATTTCTGAAAATGACAGGTCATCATGTGTGTCATACTGTCTCACAATGATTAATACTGACTCACTTTAGACACTTGCACAAAAATATCCAAAACCCACACTAAAACCTAAGCAAATTTTCTATCATTTGACGATTTTCCTTATGATTTTATGGGGCCTGTCCACCTGTGCCGACAGCACCTCCTTGCTGGAAAGCAATGTTGTGATAAACACATGAACATATTGGGTTCTCATCTTCTGACCAGAATTCAAACTAATATTTTGGTACTTAAACTGCAGCCAAACAAAACTTAAGGCTAAAGGGAGGGTGTTTAGCTGGGCATGATGGTAAGGGGGATGGTGATGCGAGGAGGTGAGCGAGAGATAGAGGAATGAAGCGTAGAGGAAAGTTAAAGGAGTTGAATGCAGCAAGGAATGCGACAGATGGTTGTGGAAGGCTCTCGTTAGTTAGCTTGCCTGGTGGTTGTGCTTCAGCACAGGTTGAGATGGGACAGATGGAAGGATGTGTGTTGGTGTGTGGAGAGAGAAGAGAACGATATACACACACAATTACACACAGATTTCTTGGAAAAGGAGGTAGTGGGTAGCCATGCTCAGATACTGTGCCAGAGACACCCTGCTCATGCACTTTAAACATTGATTTAGCAATCAAGAAAATAGGGGAGGGGAGGAAGAGTTGGGGATATAGACTGAGAAAGGGAGTATAAAACAGGAAAAGAGAAATGAAGATAGTGACAATGTTACACAATTGGAACTTAAGCAGTGAAGACACACAGGAGAGAACAGTGAAGCGTGAGCAGACAGAGACAGATACTGAGGGAAAAACAATCACAATGAGCAAACACAAAAAAATAGAGCAAAGGAAGAACAAATTAAAACGAGAGAATAAAGATGTAGTGGATGCTTCCTCCTAACTTAATCTCCCAAGCTTTTTGTCTATGAATCTAGGCTATTTTCATCTGCTAACCAAGGACACAGCAGTCAGTACAGACTACAGGGTGCTATAGCTTGCCATATCAGATCTGAAATGCATGCTGAGTTGATGAAGGACTAACAAGCACATGTGATGAGGTAAAAGGAATGAATACAATCTGATCAGTGGCCATCACAATCATATGTATGACAATTGGGAAATCAGCTTGGGTGTGGATGTGATGTGAACATGTGCTTTCCCTTCTGTGCTGCCAGCACGTACTGGCATTTTCCCCAGGTTTCTCTTCTCTCTCTGCTGTCATCAAGGAGGACAAGTGTGCTTTGGATGTGGACTCGAGTACTAATTTACATCAAATCTTGACATGAGGAAAAAAATGAATAGATCTGCAGGAACAGCACATATGTGGCTTTTGTGAGTCAAAAACAAAGTGATCAAAAAGCTGATTTCACAACTTGCCTCCATGCCCCAGTAGTAAGATTTTCTCACCAAGTAACACAGCCTAAAGTGCCTTCATTGTCCTTCACCAGCTCTTTCTGTCTATGCTCTACATGCCATCTCTTTTGTTGTATCTACTGCCAGGATCAGCAGTTATCCCATTATTTTGTGGCTGCACCATACTCTGTGAGATCTGACTGCAATTAATCATGCTTCTTGCCCAGACAGTAATAATCTCTCTCTTCATCACCTAGCAGAGTCTAAGCAGGCTTTCATGAGAAGAAAATGCCCACTTTTGTCTGGATGGTACAACAAGCGGCATTAATTTCAGCTCTGTCTGCTTATTTTTTTTTTATTTATTCATTTGTCTTCATTGGCACAACACAAGACTGTTTTTAGCCAAAGGGAGAATTAGAATTTGAGCAGAAAAAGATGGACAACTTAATTTATCACACGCCTGTCAAACCGTTTGGGGGTGTCAAGGTTTGACTGACAACCTCTGAATAAAAATATATATACTATGTGCACAAATTGTTTCATGTCCATGCACAAACCACAGGCACAAAGACACACACACACACCAGCTTTAAAGAAGCTGCTTTACTCAAGTAACCATAATCATCACATTTACCCAACACCGCAGGCAGGACGCTTAATCACATACAGTGCTGTGTTCAAGTGCACGCCATTCAGGCTTTGACTACAAATCCGAGGGAGGATTGTGATTGTGCCAGCAAGCCAGCCTTTCACCATCTTTTCTTTTCTCCTTTTTCCATAAACGAGTATTTCTTTCCTCTTGAGCAATTTGAAATTGGATTCAGTGCTAATTAATTATAATTATTTTGCTAATGATGTGCGCTCTGGTGTTTCTGACACAGAGCCAGTGATTCAAGGTCACAGGAGTTAATCCAAACATGTCACAGATAGGGAACACTGAGAACCATATGCAGTCCTTGATTGTTGAAAGCTGACATAACCAGTGTAAACCGTTCATCTTGATTCATATACTACAAGGAGTACAAAACTAAGTTTAAAGGCCATAAAACTTAGAAACTAAATAAAAAAAACGACCACTGTCAGCTGTGTAAAATAGGCCACCTGTTAGGCAGTGCTGCTAGTAAAGGTAAACTCTCTTTGAGCCTGATAATTACCTGCGAAGCAGCAGTTTTGGATGGTTTTTGCTCTCAAGGTTGCGATCTATAAGGTCGGACAGCAGGTGCTTCAGGACATCAGTGGCATACTCCAACTTGCTCTGCAGCACAGTCATGATCAGTGAGGCCACATTGCCACGGTCCCTCATGGAGAAACCACGCTGGGCCTCAAGAGTGCGAATAAAACACAGCAGGAAAATTTTGTTGTTAATGAGATGGCCAAAGAGCTTCAGCCCTTTTTCGACTTGCTCCTGGCGGTAGCCTGGCACCTGTGAGGAAACAAGAGAAATGAAATGCATTAAAAATAACAAGGGAAAGCAAAATGAAGAAAGATTAATAGAGGCTTATTCAAGGCAATGATACATAGCCCTAATTAGTCACTGAGTCATTCAAATGTATTCTTAGCTTTCTGCCTTCCAAGTTAAAAGCTTTTACCTTTTCAAGTAGAATACAGTAACTTTATTACCATACTACTCAGATCATATAAAGAGATGATCATCAAAAGCATAAATAATTTAAAACCACATAAATAACAACATATCAGTAATAAATGTAAAGTTTCTGTACTTTAAAGTGCTATTAAAAGTTAACAGAGGAATCCTAGTAGGGGTTGAAAGAGGAAATAAATAGAATGCAGAAAGAAAAGGAGGAACCTGGGGAGACGAGGAGTTTTACATTCCTGAGCTTTTGTCAGGTTTTGTCTGAAGGTTGAGAATAAAGGCAGGAAAACACCAAATCTCTTTAGGGAATGTTTATTATTTCGATAGCGATGTGTTCCATATTAATGCAAGTTGAAAGGAAGTGCAGAGCTGCGAGTTCTCCTTGTTTCAGCTCACATCATCTCAGCACTGTTTATACTTGGAACTTAGCGCATGTGCCTCTCTTCTACATTTTTCATAAATAGCACCTAAGGAGATTATGTTTTTTATCTGTCAAGAGCACTTGTGGTACGACAGCGTCACTTTGCACTCAGTGCAGCTGTCAGCCCACATATGTTCTGTCTTTTTACCTTTCCTTGAGGTAGTTGTAATCTGCCGGGAGCTATTGTTCAGTTGAAAGTCTAATTTCATACAACTTGTCATAACGTGCAGTGTTTTTGTGCATTCACATGTGCTTGAGCATTAGAAGTTTTTGTTCATGCAGCATGTGCACAACAGTGGAAAAACAGGTTTTTGTGGAAAATTATGTGCTCTGTTTAGGGTTTAAGCCCTCTATTGTATTAACCCTTATTTACTATGATCGCTTTATAAATTGCAGATCAACATTTTTACGGCTTTGAAGAGAAAGTGCAGAAAATTGCAACATTTTATCACCTATGCTCTATCTCGAAAGGAAGCTTGCAATACTTAAAATCGAGAGAAAACAATCAAATAAATTTGTTTCCATAAAGATCAAGAGTGAAGAGAGAAAACATAATACACAGAAAAAAAGAAGATAAAACCCCTATATAGGTATTCCATCACCTGCAATATTTCGGTGTACAGCCAACTGTCAAGACTTGACTTTTAAATTATCCAACACATCAATAACAATTAAATGGTCATCAACAGCATAAGAAAACCCTACAACTTTTTCCATTGGACTTCTTTTCCACATTATACTCATATAGTTTGATATTTATACCAATTAAATCCTAATTAAAATGGCTTATTACTGGGAAATTCTCATCAAGGATGGGGTAGTTAACCCTAAGGCAGTGAAACGGGGGTCCATCATTCTTTTAATGGAACAAGATGACCTGCTCAATTATGCCTGTCTATCAATGTCACCACCGAGGATAAATGGCTTAATGTTTCTTTTTCTTTTTTGCTATTTGCTTTTCTCCCTATGATTGACTTCTAATTTGTTTTGGAGGTGGAGAAAGAAAATGACCCAGCATCTCATATCGTTAAGAATTATTAATGAGAGCACACTTTTGATTTGAAGTCTGCCTCATTCGATTTAAAAAAATAAAAGTGTTTTTGTCAGCTGTCAAAGGGCTTTTGTTTACCAGAGAGCAACAACAACCAACGTTGGTATCAATTTCACCTACAGCGACCCACCACATTGTTAATTTGTTTGCTCATTTTGATCTGGTTTCCAATGAGGCTAATTGCATTACAACTGGTGTTTGATGGAGACTGAAAAACAATGCCACACATTTATTTATTACATAAAGAATGCATAAATGAGAAGTAAATTAGAAAAACTTTAAAATGTATGTGTACTGTATATTTGATAAAAAGCACATTTGTGGAAAACTCATCTTTAGGTTTTACATTAGTCTGTTTAAGGAAGTTAAAAAAATGTAAGGTTTTTTTTTTCGGCAAAAATGCTTAAGGTATTTTTTTCTCTGATGAAGTTGTAATGTCAGTGAGATGTTTACTCTTACCTCTAAATCTTTTAGTACAGGATGTTCCTCAATGCCTGGAAAGAGGACCCTCATTGTGTAGGTCCTGTAATCCAGGAAGGGTATCCCTGCACCATCCAGATCACTGGTCAGTTCATGGATGTCTGTTTGAAGCTCTGCAAAAGCTGAAAAAACCCAAACATTTTTTTTTACTCACAGTGTAAAGAGAAGAAATCTGTATTACAAAAGGCATCAAACTTCACTTCTTAAAATCGTAGTTTGTTTCAAACCAAGTAAAAATGTTTATTAATCTAACATGAATAAATATACACTCTACATTCAAGTTGACTTCTTACCCTCTTTGCACTCTAGTGCCACACGTGATTCAAGGTTGTCCATCTGCATCTGCAGCCTCTTCAGAGTCAGATCACTCTCACGAGACTTGCGCTTGTAAGCAATGAGCACCACCACAATGAAAAAGATGAGCAGGGCACCGGCTGCAGCAATGCCAATGATAGCAGTGCTGCTGAGCGGGCTGTCAGATGTGATGTGGACAACTCCTGGAGAAAATTCAATGCCACCAACACGGGCCTTGTAATAGAAAAAGATTGAAAAAAACAGGAAGAGTGTAACTATGTGGATGGATTGTACATAAATCCACATTTGGGTTAGAGTGTTTTCTAGAAAAATTAGAAAATGTCCAGAAGACATGAAACATGCTTAATTATTACAACAACAATTCCACTTGAAAAAAATGTTTATTATTTGAGACAGAAAAAAAAACTAAACTCTTGTTAAACCTAAAGCATATCACTATGTTTATGAAATTTATTTTTTACTCTTTTAAGTCAGTAAAACATTTCCATCTGTAAACTCATGATTCAAGGTAAAGACAGACAGACTTATCGATTGCAGTGTCTACACACTACAGTTTATTTTTGTATCTACTAACTTTTTTACAGTAATGTGTCCTTATCATTCTGTGATGCTGCGTTCAGGTGGTAACATCAGGATATAATTTGTTCAAAGTGGTCCCTCTCTAAACCACAAATGGAATTTTTATTGAATTTGCCTGGGCTGTAATTCTTCTTATTGAAGGCTTATTTGTTTGTCTTTTGTCTGCATGTGGTACTAACAGGAACCACAAGGCTAATTGGATTAGAACCGCACTTTGTATTAGAGTAAACAAGGGAACAGATAGAAAGCAATACAACGAATATCTGTCTCACGCTCTCAATTGGTTTGTAAAGTTTGTTTCCCATCCCCACCACATCTGACTTATCCATCACATTTCTGTCTATTTATGTTTTTGCTGTGTCACTCACCAGGACTTTGTGTCGGCCAGTCAGGTTTGGTGACTCACAAAGAAGTTGGGTCTCTGACACCGTTAACATGCAGGGTTTGTCGCCAATCAGAACTGTGTAGTTTAACTTCCCATTTCCACTATTGGTTGGCGGAAGGAAGTTTCGGCCCTGCAAAGTTTAAATTTATTTATTTAAAAGAGGGACAATGCACATTAATTGAAGATGAGTACAATAAGCACAGCATGTAAATGTGGCAGATTTAGTCATGCAGATTAATTTTCATCTGCAGTTTCTGGCAGGTTCATGGTACAAGATTAAAAAAAACTATACAGATAAACTATTAACAAAAGCACATTTTTAAAATGACAGTAAAATTTTATAATCCTATTTTAATTATGATAGAAAAAAGGAATACATCCATAATCTGTTTTGTTAAAGAAATAAGAATCAAACAACATATTTACACATAAACCAAACTATAAAATTATCTAAAAACTTTATTACAGTTAAGTCTTCCGTTAATAAACCATAGTGATTTTATCCACAGGTTTATTCTATGTGAATTGTACATCAGGACAGAATTATTAGCTAACCATGATAAATTATGATGATGTCTAACACTGAAACTTTTATTACATATATTCAAATTTTTTTACAAAGCAAATAAATAGAGTTCACAGTAGTATAAAACCCTCTTACTTATATAACTGCATTACTATATTGTGAACACATTACACAGAATATTCACTGATAATTTATGTCATGTATAAAAAAGTTACAAAAAAAAAGGTGGGTAATGGTATAAATCTACTTACTTTTAGTATTATAGGTGAACCAGGTTTAAGCTCTAAAACTCCAGAGGAACTGAGTGGTTCAAATTCAGGGTTGGGGTAGTAGATAAAGTTGGTGGTGTTCAGTGCTATCAGAGACTGCACATCATCCAGTTTGAATCCAAATTCATCGGGTCTTTCAGGTGATTCTTGCTGCCTGGCCAAACTGATGGGTAGTTCTGGGACCTGGCACTGCATTGATGTGGGGCTCAGTACCTTGCACAACTACAAGACACAAAAAATGTTACGTTTGAATATGAACACATGTTGTGAAAATAATTGCAATTATGCAAATGTGCATTTTTTTTTAAAGATTAAAGTTCCTGATCTACTCACTTGTGCTTTCTTTGCAGTCAACCTTTATACTTAAAGCACTTTAAATTAACCAACTGTGTTATTTGGCAAGCCATACAATAAGCAGTTTTTAGTATCTGTTTCTAAGTTGAAAATGTTTATGTTAATGTAGACCCAACTCGAGATAAAAAAAAAAATGCAACAAAAAAACTGTTGGAGTGTTCTTCTCTAAAAAGGAGCAATAAAAAAAGGTGCAGTTAAAGAGTGAGAGCATTATCACCACCATCAGTCTTTGATGTTGGAGATTCAAGAGTGATAATTGGGCCTTACCCTTCCATCATTACCCTCCACAAAGACCCCCTCAGATTCTCCTCACTTCTTTATTCCGTCCTGTTATTCCTCCCTGTGATCTTTATCTTTCTTTTTGGCACATTCTCATCCTCTCATCTTTCTCTGTACCATGCTCCGTCTCAATTACAGTGTCTCATACCTATTTTTTGTGTCTTGTGTCATGTGCTTTTATGTCTCTGCTGTGGTCTCTCATTTCACATGTGAAGCAATTCATATTATTTATTTATTCTTTATTTCAAACTTAAAGTGAGTTTCACAAGCATTGGCAGATTGATCTATCACTTTTATGCCCCATGCCCCTCTATATCCTCCTAACATCTCCATTCCTCTCTGGCTGTCATGACGCAGACAAATCAACCTGCAGCACAAGTCTCCTTCACAGACATCTCACATTTCTACAATAACCTCTGCCATGCAGTCATTCAAACTATTGCCTGTCACTATAATTGGCTCCTTGAACATCAGACTTGACAAATCCTGCAAGGTCTTCAGGACATCACTGACATGTATAATGCAATGGTACATGTCAGGTACAGGAAAGTAACCAGGGAAAATGTAACAAAACTCCTGTCTCAGAGAAATGTTACTTAAAATGCTTTAAAAGTCGTTTTTTGATTCTGATTTATTCTTGTTTACATCTTTGCTGTTTCAGACTGTAACAGTGAGACTTGGGGGAAACTATATGGCAACACAGTTTGAGACAATGCTCTGCACATGCACATGTGAACACAGATGTTAAATGAGCTGTAAGGTCATGCTAAAATAGACCATGAGGATTGCATTACCACCTTTTGTTTCCCTCTTCTTTCAATGAGAGCAATCAGACCTATCTATAACTTTGTCTTTCCCTGTCTTAATGAATAAAAAGAGTAAAACAATTTTCCAAGAGGTTGTCTCTGCAAGTTTTAATTCAGTGTTACAAGTTGTTCTTTTTTTTTTAGCTTGAAGACAAATAACAAAACATAGTTCTTGTGCAACTCGTTTAATTTTACTATGCATTTTTGACTTCAGGCTTTTTTTTCCATTAGCCAACTGTATAAAAGAAGAACCAAGACGATCAGCAACTTTTCAGAATAAAACCCCAAAACAAAACAAAACAAAGGGCGTTGGGGTCAAAGTGTTAGTTTTGCAGATAGTTTAACTTTATAACTGCACTTTGTAAGTTTACTCTAAAAATATTACAAAAATTACTAAATGTAATAAAAATTAATTTGCTAAAATTACAAGAATTTCATACACATTCATGTATAAATGTCAGACAATATTTTTTGTGTTACAAAATTACTTACATTGAGTGTCTCATGGTTGTTGTATTTGGCTCTGATGAGTGGTGTCTGAATGATGTCCAGGTTGGTCCCTGTTACTGTCACTGGAGTATGCCCACTTAAAAAAAAGACAAATTTTCTATCAAAGATTGTTTTGGCAAATAATGGTTTAAATTGCTGAAAATAAAGACATACAGCAGGGTTTATACTGAATCAAACATAGTCAAACTTCTTTACTTTTTTAATGTCCTAATTTTTTGGCAGTTTGTTTATTTATTTATTTGCTTGATGAGTTTAACACCTGTTTTGCTGAGATATATCCATCCATAGGATCCACTGCATTTCTCCGTTACCGGAGTAAAAACCAATCTTTTGTCAAATTAAAGAGCTTCTACCTTCTAACATACCTGTAGATGCTCCACTCTGGCTCTATCTTGGTTATGGTGGGATCCTCCACATATTCAAACTGCAGGTATTTCTGGAGTTGGGCCTTATCTATACTCACAGACACAAACACATTCCCATAGCCATGCAGGGAAGCGTGGGTTCGGCAAGTAAGCCACTGGCCACCCCTCCTAAAGTGATAACAGAATACAATTAGTTAAATGTAACATATGTATTTTATATACTGCATGACCTCACTACAGACAAAAGGGGGATGTTGTAAACTAATAATGTAAAATTGACTCAGTAACACTGTATTATAAAGACAGTCTAGGCTCATAACTCTTGTTATTTATCTCATGATAAAAACCTACTAAATTATTCAAAAAAACATTTTAATTCAATATCAAATATGGTAGAATGGATGGTAGAGCTAAATAAAAAGGGCTACAGACTAAACTTGGAGTTGCACATTAAAATTCATGTGCACCCAGATTAAACAGTAAGCATCCTTATCACCATCAACTTGAAAACTGGTAATTAAAAAGTGCTTAAACCATTTTCCAGTCCCACTTATTTCTGTTCCAAATGCATTTCATCACTGTTCATGTGAGAACTGTCGGGAACGTTAAGTGCCTGTAGTTTGATAAACATTGACTTTGACTGAGCTTTTAATTGACTCTTCAAGTGTGATTGGCAGGGTCAGTTGAAGCATGTTCCTGCTAACCTCAAATAAGTGCACGGCTGGTCCTTAAACATGACTGACACGTTGCTCCCAGCATCCAAGTAGCTGCCTGTGATGTTGACAATGGTTCCCCCTGAGACTGGCCCTCGGTTCGGCTTGAGGCTGGTAATCTGTGGGGTCTAAAAAAAAGGGGGTAGGATGTTAAATGGTAAAAGTCAGCCAGAGAATGAAAACAGGATGCCATAAGGAAACATTGTATAAAATGTAAGGTAATAATTCAAAAACATCAGATTCCCAAGTGTCCATCTATTGACTTATTTTCGTGTAGCATAAGGGTGTATTAGTGACTAGTAACCACATAAATTGTTTTAACAATTTAAACATTTTATAAAAAAGAAACAAAAGAAAGCATCAAATTTTTTTTTTTTTTACCAGAAAACATTTTATTGAACATTATTAAATAAATAAACTCTAACCTGCTCAATGATCCCATTAAGAATACTCTAGTATAGTGGAACCTTTCAAATTAAAGTGCCACAGCAGTAGCTGATGTGGTTCAGTAAAGGCAGATAAAGATATTTTCTTTTAAACTTATTTGACCTTCCTTTACTCTCATCCCAGCCTGCTGTGTTTGCCATTCATACACAACTTCACATAATCCTGTTCCTGGCCCCTAGTGAGAAATAAATCTTGGCCAGCTCCCAAAAATAGGTAACAGTAAAAATGATGCCCCAGCATATACAAGTACATAAAAGCAACAACTCCAAATTTATATCAGAACGTGCAAGTGTCTAAGTAACTGTGTGCAGTGTATTGAAAAAACACAGCAAGGGTGTAATGTGTATTTTTATGAGTTCGTGTCAGAAAATGTTTATAGACCCATCAGTGTTTCTGTCTCATCTTCAGCTCATTAGTGAGTGCCAGTCTCGTCTCACCACTGATACACACATAAGAGAAATGCTGTCGTGTGGGAATGCAGCCAAACAAACTACATATATTAACACAGTAAGTGAGAACACAGACCACCTATCACGAAAGTGCTAAAATGAAGAGCACTCTGCAGTAAGACCACAGAAGAAAAACTTGTAACTTTCATAAAAAAATGAAGTTCCACTACAAAGTATTTTCACAAAGCTAAAATCTTAACTAACATTTGAAATCTATGATGTTAAAAATATAAACTTAAAAATATGAACTCACCACAAAGTAGTATAATTTGGTGGATTTTGCCATGAATTCAGGTTTGCAAGGTCCAACCCCAACACAGACCTGTACATCTCCAGCATACTGGCTCATCTTTGCTTGACCCATCTCACAAACAATCCTGGAAACATACATTGGCATAGTCACAGAAATCAGAATTGAACACATGCAAAGGTGTATAGTCAAAACCACAAGTATCATGCAGAAAAAATGGTTTAACAAATAAAATTACAAAGAACTACATAGACTGATATAAATGATGTAGATGATATATATAAATGCTATGGAAAATTCTCTATATACAAAATAAAATAATGAATAAAAATATCAAATTGTGCAAAAATATCAGAAATACATTATTTGACACTAACGTCCCTTTTTACATAGAGCCCACTTATTAGAAAAATAGGGAAAAGTCAGTCCTTTTATATACTGTATGACCTCAAATATAACTTCTGCTGGGTCAGCATTTGCTTAGAAAGTGCTTGCCAATACAACTTTCTTTTTGAGCAGAAGCCCTGTGTCTGTTGATAAGCCAACTTTAGACTAATTTGACAGACTGCACCTGAAAAAAGTCTGAGGTCTGGTTAAAACCTGAATGTCAACTAAATCCAACCTCCAGAACTTTCAAAAAGGATTATTCAAGGTAGTTGTTGCAAAGTCATGAAAACTGGTTAAAAAATTCATATTCAATTAAAAAAATTAACTTAATCTGCACAATTTTTTTCTTATAGATGATTAATGTGTCTTTAAAATAAAAAATTGTAAGCACAATTTGTGACTGGATCAGTCAGAATTTTGATGTGTTGGTATGTATTTATGCTCCTATTTGTTAAGTAAAATATGTTAGCATTGAAACAAATTAACTTACCAGTTCAGAAGAAGTTTTGCAAAAGCTGAGTGTTAAAAGCTCTTTGTTTATGGTGCTCCACCTCCCTCTTAATCTGATATTTATTCTTCTTAATTGTTCTTAATTGAAATTTTCTTTTTTTTGCACTTGGCAGCAGAATTACTCTTATATTTCCACCTAAACATCTCCTCTGAGGTTCTACACTTGTCTGATTCTGCCATATTTGTTTACCTCATTTTCATAGAATGTGGACCCACATTTAAGAATTGCTTATCAATGTATTTGGAAAACTACTGGTTTAAATGCTTTCAAACTGCATCATTTGATATAGCTCACAATACCTTTTTTTCCTACTTTGCAATGATTACCTTTAAACTGCATGCACTATCTGCACACAACTGTTTGAGTATTTGGCTTCACATAATATGAAGGTCTAATTTATAATATTCCCGGATAAAAAGAACAAATTTGTTGACAGAACCTGTAGTTTGAAGTACAGGTGTTAAAGGACTGTGCTGTAGGGTATATCCAGAATGACTACATGGAGGTGCATTATCATTTAGTGTTGCCAATGTTTTATAAAAGAATCATTAATGTAAAATGTGAGTATATTTATTTAAACTTACTGTTCAGCAGGGATGTAGCCCTCACGTATGGGGGTGCAGTCCACTTCAGCCACTTTGACATTACTCTGAATCTCTCTGAAGTCCAGCCCCAGGTTGACACCACGGATAGTCACAAGGGTGCCGCCCTCCCATGGACCCCGTACGGGGTTGATCTGATGAAAATTAAATCTCAATAATCACTTTGTTCCCCTCATATGGCAATAATATTATCGATAACTAAAATATAGAGTTAAAACAAACAAAGTTTATCACATTAGAAAATAAGTTTCTAAAAGTGTATATCTTGGTAAAATTGATGTAATATTATTAATATGTGTTATGTCAGGTTTTTGTTCATTATTTGCACAAAATCTCATGTTCCATCTCTATTCACACTCATGTAAAGTGTTAAAAAAGCAAAGAATTTTAAAAGTGAAAACAACATGATGCAGGATACTGAAATGAATGATTCTATTGTTATAAACAGCAAACACTCCAAACCTAATTAGCCAAAATAATTATTTCCCAAATAAAATTACATTTCAATTGTCAACCTTGCTAATAATTATCAGTTTGGACAATACTGATTATTCGGGTTAGTTTTGTCAAGCTTCCAGAGAAAAGTACTTGTGTTCACGCATGATTTAACTTTCCAGAAGAAAAATATAGGAGAAACATTGTGGGTACAGGTGACTGCTGTAAAGAGACTAATAATAACAGCTCCAGTGACATCTAATGGGCCAAGATTCATGGTCAATGACTTGTCATTTCCTAATTTTGTATTTAGTGAAGTCCACAGCAATCTATTACATGCGATAAACTTAAATCCTGACATTGGCTGACATCTTTGCAGTAATCAGTGTTCATCTGATTGATCAAAAATCAATCAAGGATCAAAATCTTTATTGTCATTATCATAGTACAACAATTTATTTGGTGCTTTCGGCTACAGGTTCATACATACAGAATAATAAAGTAATCTAATTTACAAAATGTATAGAGTTAAACAAGTCAGCAGCATATTTAATGGTGGTAATGCAAAGCATCCAGCAGCAAATAGATAAAGATGTTATAAAGTGCAGCACAGTGCAAGTTCCAGTCTTTAGGTGTGAATGAGTGAGTGAGTGTGTTAGTGTGAGTGTATGTCTGCTGGGGTCCGGTGGTCAGTCTAGCAGTGTCTTCAGTCTTCCTGGTCCTTCTATAGTGCACAATGACCTCTTTGGTTTTGCTGGTGCTCAGAACAAGGTTATTATTTGAACCTTGTCAGGTGCTGAATATCTTCCCTCATCATTATTCAATTTGAGACCCACTACTGTGGTGTCATCTGCAAATTTTACAACTGTGTTTGTGGAGTGGTTGGTGGAGCATTCATGTGTAAACAGTGTGAAGAGCACTAGGCTGAGCACATAGTCCTGTGGTGTGCCTGTGTTCAGGAGCAGTGGTGATGATGTAAGGCTCTCAATTCTCACCACTTGAGGCCTATTGGTGAGGAAGTCCTTGATCCAGACACACAGTGATGCATGCAGCCCCAGGTTATGGAGCTTTAGTGCTAGCTTGTCTGGAATGACCGTATTAAAAGCTGAGCTGAAGTCAAAGAAGAACATCCTAACATAACTCTTCGGATGCTTCAGACAGGACAGGGTCACATGGAGTGCAATTGAGACAGCATCTTCTGTTGATCGGTTCTCCCTGTAGGCGAACTAATGGGTGTCCAGACCAGCAGGGATGGCGTCCTTTATGTGCTTTAGGACCATCCTCTTAAAGCACTTCATGATTGGGGTTAGAGCAACAGAACAGTAATCAATGAGGCAGGTAACAGCTGATTTCTTTGTCACAGGCAAAATGATGGAGGACTTGAGGCACATGGGAGCTGAAGCAAGCTGCAGGAACAGGTTGAATATGTCAACTACTGCCAGCTGGTCAGCGCATAGCTTTAGGGTCCGACCCGACCAGCTTTGTTGGTGTTGATCCTCTTCAGGGTGGAGCTCACCTTGTGTAGCTGCAGGGTGAAAGGTGGCTGCTGCCCCTCCAGCTGGGTGAGATGTACTGTCTCTCCGTGGCCACGTGTAACAAAGCGTGCAAAGAAACTGTTTAGGGAGTCCGGAAGAGTGGGGTCATGGCTGACCTACTGGTCACTGCCCTTGTTGTATGTTATGAATTTGATGCCTCTCTACGTTTTGTGGGTTGCATCACCTCTCATTGCAGACAAGGTGGCTGCAACATCCATCAAGAGTTTTTACACAAAACTACTTTTAGCCCAGTAAGTGTGTGTGTAAACATCATCAGGGCTACCAAATGGATGGATATTACAAATTGACACATTAGAGACTGTCTCTATCTGTATTTTGCCAAATAGACACCCTCCACGCTTCAGGCAGGTGTAATGGCAGCTTTCACTGTTTCTCATCTCTGTATATAGATGGCAGCGTGACCCCCTGTTGTTTTTGCATGACAGGTACAGGCAAATTTGATTACTGGGAATAAAATAAACTGAAAGAGCTTAGCTTGAAAGAATATTACTAGTCTAATAAAGGAGTCGAGAGCTCAAGCCAAGTCATGTTCAACACAAGTCTTGAGACTGCCAAGTGGGAGATATTGTTATCAAATGGTTCAATGTCTATGATTAATACGACTCCCTGCTGATATCCTAATGAAAAAAAAAGCCTTTTGGGAAAAAATGCTGCAATGCATCCAATTAAAAATATTACACACAATGCCTTGTAGCTCACAATTTGTTACAAAATATATTTGAAAAGGAGGTATGACTTAAGAGAAATACTGAAGGAGGAGAAAGTAAAAAAGAACGAGTGAGGAATGAATAAAAAGAGAAAATGAGGCATTGATTAGATTTGTGACTTTGACAAGATAATTGACGGTTTTGTAGAGGCAAACACTTAATCACTTCTCTCTTTCTCTTTTCATCTTGCTATGCGAGTCACTCTCTCATACTGTTGATGGGAGATGTCATTATAATGAAGTGTATTAGAATGCATTAGAGCCTGGGTTGTCTTGGGAAAGTCCTCACTCCTCACCACTGACAGTTTTTATGGGGGACGTGAGAAGGCTGCAATATGTCCCGACTGCAGCCTCGGGGATGAAAGGAGAAATACAGTCCCATCTTCCAGAATAAATCCACCAGTCTGAGTGAGGACAAACACTACAGAGAAGAATGATAAAGTGTAACTGACTGACCTATACTCTTTATTAGGAGGAAGAAGGGACAGACAAAGTATTAGTTTCTTTTCTTCACTTCCCTTAAGAGTTAATTTGCTTTTTCCTAAATCTTTTTGTTTTGTAATGAGAGAGCAGAGGACCCAAAAGACTAAATGAAGACACATTTTCAGTTACGCTGATTAATGGGATTGTTGCATAAATATGACAAACTCTTGGAAAGAGATAAACTACTTATTTGAACAAAATTACAATTTTTACTCATTGGCCCATTGATCTATTGAGAAAAATGATTTATTATTTTTCTGTGATTGGTATGTGAATCCCAATATATGCGCAGTAAACTTGTACATGAACTTAAAATTATGCATTTTCAACACGGGAGAAACAACTGGTGTTTGTGAGTTTCCCGTTTTATTTAAAGAACAGATATGCATCAAAGTCTGATCTTTAAAACAACGATAAAAGTGTATTTTAGAATGACCATGAAGGCCTAAAAACAAAAGCTGAATCTCATAAGGATAGAAAGGTTATTAAAACAACTGTTTAAGATGATGACAACAAACAGATATCCAGTGTTACTCTCAACAAAAACATCAAAAAACATGCAAGATGGGGAAAGATTTTAAGATAAACAAAAAGGCCAATACAACTTTCAATACAATACAAAAGGCTCTCAATAGGTTATTGGCAATGAGTCCACCATGAGAAAAAACACTGAACAGCAATGATGTGGCAGGGCTGCAAAGGAAAATCTACTAGTAGAAAATTGTTACCTGTCCACAGTTTGTTGCAGATCACCCAGACAAGCCAGGTTTTTGGAAAACAGAAATCACATACATTTGCCCCTCACAAATATGATTTTTTTTCCTTAGTAAATTGCAGACAAAGCAGATAAAATACCCCCTTTTTTAAACTAAACCGTTCCGATATTTCATTAATAATGAAATATCTGAACGTATCATTATACTCTTAAAATATCTAACACTAATACATTTTTGGACTAATACATCAAGATTTTTCAGAGTAGTTTATAATGCCGCTTTCAATAAAAGTTTAACAGACCTATATATATGGATAAGAGAACCTATTCATTTGAATCCCCCTCACTTTCCTAAGCAACAGCAAATTCCTCTTCTGTTTTTCATATATAATATTCTTTTTTTCAAATCTAGTCATTCACCACGTTCTCCTGATTTTATTTGTCAGAGGAAAAAGAACCAGAATGAACCTTTATATTTGTCACCGAAAAAGACAAATCAGGATAAAGAGTGGCCTTCTCCAAGTCCCTCAGCCTCATGTGATTCCATTCTGGCTCACTCTAGCCATCCATCACCCCCTTTCTTCTATGTAAACTCTACCTATCCTGTCATCAAGGCAGCTTTTCATTCATCTTTCCTTTGGGTCCTTGTATCCTTCATCTCACTGACCCAAATCACATGGCCTTTTTATATGTCTTGCACAGGTCAAGTCCATTTACCCCACGTGGTGCTTTCAGGAGCATGTAGGGTTAAGTGGGTTTTTTGTGAACATCTGTGCAGTTGATTGATAACCTGCAAGTGTTAGAGTGATTTTTTCCCACATCCAGATTGTATGCATGTGTGCAAGTCCACATTTAAAGAAAAAGAAAGGTTTCTGATAAATTGACTGTTTTACTTGATGCACATCATTATTAGTATATCAATAATGGAACCTTTTAAAGACATATCTTACAGCAGTGGAAAAATAACTGTTGGACTGAAAGCCAGTGATGACTCATAGCTTCTGCTTTAATGTTGAAATGATCAGCTTCCACACTGTCTCAGAGATAAGTATGTTTCACCAGTGCACTATATTTAAGGTGTGAATAAATTGGCTTTGAGAGAGAAGAAACTATTTCCATTAATACTAGCATTGCTCAGTCCATCTAAGTGCTAATGTATCAAAGATGTACTAAATGCAGGGATATATGGATACATGAATGCTTGTATCTATTAATGTGTTTGTGTCTCTCACCTGTGTGATTGAAGGATGGGGGCATTTGCTGTTGATACCATTGTGCTCTAGCCACTCGGGGAGGGGGCAGTGTTGCTTGAGGGTGCAGCGTTTCTCTCCTTTGCACCAACCGCACCCAAACAGTGGGTCTGCTTTCAGACACAAACCACAGTTTCCACGCTGGGCATCACACTTGTAAAGATGGACTGTGTGGAAAAAAGAAAAGAGAGAAAGAAGATGAGTACAAAAGATTGTAATGACAGAACAGGAGAAAAATAATGACAGAATTACAAACACAGGTAAATTTATTTTGAACAAATTCCACTAAAACATGACACCTAAACACTTAAAATAACCTCTTACAAAAATCTTATTCCTTCATTTATCATCATCATCTCCATCCACTTCTGTTCCCTCCTCCCTGTTTCACTTAGTTTTCTACAATGCTGCCTCCTGTCTCTCGTCACCCACCACACATTTAACATATCATCTCCATGGCAACAGACCAGCCATTTTCTTTTTAATTGCCATTAGATGCGCGTGTGAAGTGCCCATCAAAAAATGCCCTGGGAGATGCCTCCCCCGCAGGCAAACAAAGGTAGGAGGGGGTTTGAAGAGTGTTCTCTATTTCAAGCTTCTCCTTCCTTCTGTGTAACTTTTGTTGCTTCTTTGATTCAGCACTTATGCTCAAGGATATGTTTTGTAGACAGTGTTTGACTCAGACACATGCACACAACCACAAACAGTTGACAAACTTTGCCTTACAGCACTGTGTCGTTTTAGCATATAATACACACTTGAACAAAAAATTGCAAGCATGACTCCCCTGCCTTTGATAAAAATATTCTGGTTCTGTCAGAGAACTACAACCCCCAGCATGCTGATGCTTTCCTGTTACAGCATGAATCACTTACAGTGGTGGCTCGCCACTGGCCAAACAGAACAAGTGCAGCAGCTCAATGCTGAATTCTTAAAATAAAAACCTCTGTAGAGAATACAGACATCATGAGGACATTAATTAATTTTTTTGTAAGCAAAGAAATACAATTGATTGTGCACTTATTTTTTTGTAAATCCAGGTGGGGATAATAAATTTGCTTTTCTTGTACAGATTGATCATTTTGATTTAGATGTCATTTCTAATGGCTATTTCTGAATAACAATCAGAACATTTTACATGGTCATATGCTTTGTCAATACTGCCATTAGGAAATCCATGCTAGTATGGCAAAAACAAAGGGAACAGCTAGTGATGACAGACACAGATTGATTGCCAAACTCTCAGTGCAATGCTGACATAGAAAATAAAAGACTTTGTGGAATAAAATCATATTTGAGAGATTGAAAGAGAAAGTCACTTAAAGACTTGGAACAATGATGTGTCAGACAGCCAGATGGAAGGAGAGGCCAACAAAAAGAAGGAAAACAAGGATGTGTTAAAGTTAACCACTCTTCATGGCAACATCAGGGAATGAATGCTTCACCTCAGCACACCGCCCCCCTGTTGCCATGGAGACAGGTTCCAAGGGCAACAATGGGGAGGCAGCAGCTTTACTGTGTATGTTTAAGTGAGTTTTCAAGAGTCTACGTGAATTAAATGTGTAAGTGAACGAATTAATCAACTTGTGTCAGTGAACATGAATGCACAAATGCTTGTGTCTGTTTGAATGCTCACCTTTGTTGTGGGCGGGGTTATCAATGCTGAAATCTCCGTTCCAGATGGCGGTCAGCTCCACGGGAAGACTGCTCATCTCCATCCCATCATAGAAATACTATAACCATGGCAACCATAGAAGGGAAGATACAGGGCAGAGAATATGAGAGAGTGTCTTTAAATTGTCTATTATTTACACGTTCAAATGCTTCTAGCATCCCAATACTTATATGATAACAATAGCACCTTATCAACAGGTGACTATGTACACAGTGAATACCCCATTAAGCAAAACACACACATTGTAGACATCAGAGAGCATTAAAAGTCAAGATTATTTTCAATTTGGTTCAGTAACACTAGCAGCATGAAGGGTTGGTGCTAGAATCATAATTTTCTGCTAAATTACAGTTTCCCTCCTTCACAGCTCAATCAAAGTACAATATTTGCAATGCACTGTGATTACACACACAAATCCCACAGACATCTCAACATGTAGACACTTACACACTCACACTCAGAGTGATGAGGATAGACAGGAAGATGGGATGTTATTGTATCAACAGACAATTAGCATCAAGACCAGCATAAAGGCTTTTCATGCTTGCTGTCAACACATTATTCAGTCAGTGGATGGATCATATTGGAGGGATGACTGTGCAAGTCAGACTTATCTTTTCCTTTTCTACCTGCAAGAATTAAACTTCCTTAGTTGTTAGTGTGTTTGAATGTGACTGTATATGTAGGAGAATTTGAAAATATTTAGCAATAGCTTTTGTTGAACAGTTTACAGAAATTGAAGGAGGCTGTTTAGAGATGAGTGATGATCATGCATCAAAAAAGCTGATACTTTCAAACACACGTTCAGTCTTCTTACCGATGTGTTTTGACACTGCACTGAGGAGCTGTTAAAGCGCAGGGCAGGAACTCGATGCTCATTTCCTTGGATGGTTAGGAGACATTCATACCCTCTCTGTCCAGACTGGGGCTGGGGGAGGTTCTTAGCTCGCAGAGTGATGGGCTTCACTACGTTGACTGGCACCAGTATCCTCTCTGCAGGCAACAACTGGGGACAGCCCTGGAATATAAAAACAAAAGGTGAGTCACTTTACTGATGCATAATTTATATACAATTAAAATTAAATTATTCTGCACCTCAGTGTTTTTAGTTTCTTAGTTTTATAGTCCCTCAAACTACACAGTAAAACAATAAAACTCACTACGATATTGCAGAAAAATAATGGCTAAATGTTTCAGGAAAAAACATTGGATTCACAGAAAAGCAATTTCAGATTGGAGTGGTAATGTAGAACTACCGTTGTGTGAGCTGAAAACATTATTCTTTGACCAATTACAAACATATTCCATTAAATTAAACATATTTAGACAAAGCTCTTCTTTATGGTTACTCAAGACTAAGGCTGTCCAGTGTATAAATGTTATGACAAAAACTAATAAAACAATTTAAAAAAAAAAGCATTTTGAGAGTACAAGTTACTGCTTCCAGCATGACAAAAATAATTAAAAGCTGACAGACACACCATCAATTCACAGAAGACAATACACACATAATTTACCTCATCAGGTACAGTGGCAGGCAAGCCTACAGTACTTCAGAAACAATTGATTTTAATGTGATAACCACTTAACTGTGTACTGTTTTTAGTCAGTGCTTCATTTGTGATGTTTCCTGTTGGGATAAGATGGATCTCTTAGACAGTCTCAGTACCTGTTCACATTCAGTGAGTGAAGGGCCAGTTCAGTAGGTACTCCACTGTCATTATCTTTAGAAGGGGACAATCAATTACACAATGAACAAGACACTTGTATTGAAATAATCTGAGTTATTATTTGTATATTAAAGGGCATTGTCCTTTTCCAATTATAGGGTATATAAACAAAAAGTTTTGAATGAGTGAAATTTACAATTTAAAAAAAATGTGTTTCAGATGAATCCAAAAAAGGTTGTTTTCTAAGTAGAATAGAAGCAAATAAAATTGAATGACAAAGAGAGAGTGAGCCACAAATCAATAAGAGACCTAAATTTAACAGCCAATCAGTTTGGATGTAAGTAGTGCTTAAATATAGAGCACAGATAATTTGGCTGAAAGATGAGGAGGAGAGGTAGGAGAACGGATGAAAAGATGGTGAGAAGATGATAAAAGGACAGTAAGAGAAGTGACCAGAGAGGACAAATAAAATAAAATACAGTGGGAAACAGACTGACAGACAGAAGTTAAAGGTGAAGATGGTGACAAAGCAGGCTAAAGACAGTAAACAGAGAACAGTGCTTCTCTGAGCACTTTGCAAAGTGTTTCATGTTTTTTACCAGAGAAGTAGATAGGACGAGACAGCAAAACAGGCGAAATGAAAGAGAGGAACAACAAAAGAACAGAGTAACTGAAAGAGGCAAAACACCATTAAGAATATGTGACAGGGGAAGCTTTAGTATGTCAAAGAGAGAAGAGGAGTGAGGGTGAAAAGAAAGAGAGCAGATAAGAGGAGCCCCCTCACGGATATAGCTGAGGAGAAGAGAGCGAGGAGGGTTGAAGCATAGCGCACGTCGAACTGTGTGATAACACTTGTTTGAAGTTCATTAAAAGCCACTTGATTGGGGAAGCTGAGTGAGTGACTGACTAGTGAGTGACTTAATCACGTGGTGAGAGAGAGAGAGGGGAGCGCTCTGTGACACTATTCACAAAGTCATTATAGATAAATGACACACAGAGGGAGTGAGTTCAGTGGTGGAGGAGAGAAAGGTGGTGGTGCGTGTGTGCATGTTTGCTCTTCCAAATCTCATTTTCCTAAGAATGAAGGGTCATATTTGGAGAATAAAAATGAGTAGAAGAGCAAAGAGAGATGCAATCCATTTTTAATCATGTCTCTTCCAGTTAATACACTTGAACAATGGGGACAATAAATCTGATCTGGTTTGTGAAAATGAAGGCATAGAAAGCACTGGAGTAAGACTCAACACAGCAACTGAGTAAAATCTTCAAGACTGATCAACACTGACAATGGCATAAATTGGGGTAACCTTAATATGAGACGAACATCTGTTACCTTTATACTACCTATGCCTAGAACTAACACTCTCAAAAAACAATATGTATCATACTAGAACAAAAGAATCCTAAAAAATCTATATTAGATAAGGAAATAACATTTGATTGACTGGATGTGTTGGTTTTATATGCATAGTGTGGATTGTCAGTGTTTGTTTTCTAAATTTTGTTGAAATTGTTATAGTTGTCAATTTGTATTTCTGTTTGTTTTTTATATCGGTATATTATTTTCTCATAATGTTTGTGGTATGGAAGTCAGGAAGAATAGACTCTACTATGGTAGGGACTAATGAGAATCTTTAAATAAAAACAAAACAAAAAAAACAAAACAAATAAAAACAAAACAACATTTTATACATGAGGTATAAACATGTTAAAAGAACTTCATTGTTTGTCCCCTTTTCTTCAAGAAAATAAACAAGTTAAAGTCACTGAAATAACTTAAAGCTGACAAAAATACCAAAATCCATTTTTTTTTTAACAAAAAATCAACAAATGAAAATCAGTCATTGCTTCTGAATACTTTTTCACCAGAATAATAATAAGAAAAATACTGAAAGTGTCCTTGACAAAAAGAATGTTAAGCCTAAAATTAATGTGTTAAACTAAGGTGTGTCCTGTAATCAGCATCACAGGTGGCTTCATCTTGTTCTGAGTCAGTCTGCCTATTTAAATTGTGAAAAGCAGTCACCTGTATTATGGAGTGTACCAAACTGAACAAAGAGCACGGAAAGCCAAGGACAGAGTTCTCTCAGGAGCTTTGGAAGAAAATTATTGACCACCATCTTAAAGATAAAGGCTATAAGATCATCTCCAAGCAGCTTGACATTCCTGTGACTACAGCTGCACAGATTATTCAGAAGTTTAAGGATCACAGGACTGTAGCCAACCTCCCTGGATGTCGTCCCAGGAGGGAAATTGATGACAAATTGAAGAGATGGATAACTCAAATAGTAACTTTAAGGTCAAGGTTCATCTGTATCAGTCTCTTTCAGCCAAAGTGGCCTTGATGGAAGACAACTGTGAAAGACACCAAATTTGCCAAAATGCATTTTGCCAAGCTACAAAGGTTTTGGGAGAATGTCTATCCAACAGATGAGACAAACCAGGAGCTTTTTGGCAACGAGTCCTGTCGGCTCTGTGTTCACAGACCCAAAAAAGGAGGATGCTTGGTTATGTTCTGGGGCTGCTTTGCTGCATCTAGCACAGGGTGTCTTGAATCTGTGCAGGATACAATCAAATCTTAAGACTATCAAGGCATCCTGGAGTGAAATGGGCTTCCCAGTGTCAAAAAGCTTGGTTCCAGTCGCAGGTCACATCTCCAAGAGGATATCGACCCACAGCTAAAAACACTAAAAATGGCTAAGAACTAAACAACAGACCATTCAGAAGTGGCATTCTGAGTCCTGATCTAAATCCTACTGGATCTGTGGAAGGAGCTGAAACATGCAGTCTGGAGAAGTCACTCTTAAAACCTGAAACAGCTGGAGCAGCTTGCTAACGAGGACTGGACCAAAATACTTGTGGACAGGTGCAGAAGTCTTTAGGCTCTGTCATACTCAATAAGAAGTCAAGAAGTTGGTTTGTGGTCACGTGGTTGCAAGACGCTCGTTTTTGCAAACACCTTTCATAGTCCACAAGACACATGGAGCAGAACTCCTGGGAAAACCCCTCCCGCTGCAGGACTCATCAAGCTCTGTCACGCATGGTTTCTTCCCATCGGTGTTGCCAGTCCATCCCTGCATCCTCTGTTTGGCCTTCACAAATTGGTCATGAAGAGAGCCCCACACTTTTTAGCAGATGGACTCCTCCAAGCACAATGTCTGCACCATCTTCTTCCACAAATTTATTGCCGTTTGACAGTCTTTATACATTTTCCTGGAAGAGTTGTACAGATGTACATATTTTCGAACTAACTCGGCCAAATGCTATTCAAAACTGTCCATATAGCTTGCTCGGACTACAACCAACAACCGGTTTCTGGCAGCAGAGTATTTGAAGCGAAATGACAACATTACTGTGTGAGTGCTTTTCCACAACTAAACACGCCCACAAACTTCTAACCAATCCAAAAAAAGGGTTAAAAACAAAAACAATTAGACTTATATTCTGTAGTTGAAGATGTTCGCTTCTCATCTGAGAACTGTTTAAATGCTTTATTTTGATGGTTCTCAAAACCAGGACAGATTTGACTACTTACAGGTAAAGATAAAGGAAGCATTTTTTTTGTCACTGGTTAAGCCTTAATTCTGTGGTTCCCAAATGTGGGGTTGGGACCCCACTTTGGATCACAAAACCTCAAAGTGGGGGTCCTGAGATTATTTTTAGAAATTAAATCAAATTAAATAAAAGTTCCTACAAGAATATTTTCATTATAATTGTTACACAAATAACAACAACAATCATAAATGGGGAAAACAGAATAATGAGTTTAATCTTTTTGTGTTTTCATTTGCCATTATTTATTTACTTTTTTAGCAATGTTTGTGTGGTTCAACTTACAATATGGGGTTGAAAGTCTTTGATATTGTCTTTTGACCAGGGGGTCAAAAGCTAAAACGTTTGCCAACTCCTGCCTTAATCTTTATAATCTTCAATCTTTACTGTACAAGAACCACAGATTGCATTTTTGATATAAAGGAAGCCTACTTAAACTGCGCATGTAGTGAGTGAAGCTGTGACTGTCAGTGACAGGGCTGTAATCAAGGACTTGTACTGAAGGGCTAGAAGGAGAAAAGTACCTGTGAATAGCATGACTCATCATAACCACAGCATAATCCCTGACTTTGAAAAAGTTGGCGCCTCTCTTTTTCAGGATAATTATCCTTCTTTCTTGTTCCCGGCTCCTTGTTTTTCTCCTCATTTATACATTCTCAAATGTAGCCGGTTTGGTTCATTACATATATGCAGCTCGCTGACCCTTCTCATTTTTCTTGTCAACCCTCTTCACGGATTCTTCTTCCTACTCTTTCCTGACTTCTTTTCTTCTTGGGGACCTACTTAGATCTGATAATTAGAGGCTGGTGGGAGGTGTGAAGGGTGGAGAAAGGGAAAGTGACAGAGTAGGAAGCAGAATGGGAGCTGTGAATGTAAAAGCCCTTGGCATAGTTTGAAGCTAAGGAGGGAAGGAGGGCAATGGCAAGAACGAGGAAAAAAGGCCCATAATTATAGCAGTGTAAGGTGTGAAGATGAAGAGGATCTTAAGTTTTTATACACATACTCAAACACCCTGTGGTTACCAAAAGATTCCCAGTCTCCGTTTTATCATATCCAACAGAGCCTTGGGCAAAAACCCTTTTCTGCTTTCTGTTCACCTGCTCCACCTCTCTGCAACTACCTCGCCAACCCCCACTCCCACCACTCATTCCTCAGCCTAATTTTTTCCAAATAACTTTACACTTGACCGGTATGTCCTGCACCAACCTGTACCCTTATTAAAAACTCCCAAATTTTACAACTTTGTAAAACAATTTATTTTGGTTATAAAGAAAAAAAAACTAAAAATGCAAATATTGTCTGTTAACTGTCACATCACTGCAGACTTATGATCAGCCCAGTAGTAAACAAAAGTTATTCCAGATAATCTAAAGGAGGCTAACATAAAGTCAAAGAAAATATTAGTGTTTACTAAGAATCTTGGCAGCAAAAGACAGTGCAAGACCAATGGATGAAATGGATGAAAGCAGAAAAATTAGTCTTGCCTCTTTGAATGCTAATTTATGACTTTTGACAATCTAATCTAAAACTTAACATTTTTAGGCTTATCTGAATGCTCATAAGTTATTAGTGTTTTTATGCAAGCTTTTTCTGCCACCTTATAGTGAATTTATTTAAACTTTGATTTGCTTATTAGTTTCTTTAGGTACCCATTTCATGTGTGCAATTATATTAATGATTTGTCTGCAGTCTGCACCAGCATATGAAATTTGTCTATGAATCAAAACAAAGCACTTCTCTCTACCATTCCTGCCTAATAACGGCAGCTAATGGCTATTACTGTTGGCATTTAGCTTCTTTAATAAAATTATCCTGATTACTTGATCAATAAGTTCCTGGTAAATAAACTCCACAACATTGATCACCACAGCACAGAAAAGAAGTACATAATGCAAAGAGGTAAGGATGTGCAGAATGAACTGGGGTGAGTGACATTAATATTTTTGTGTTTTGTATCTCCCTACCAGCTGAATATATTAGTGTAAGATTTGGCAGTAGCTCAGGATATGAACATGCTGAGTTGTAGACAGCAGAAGAAGAAAGGGAAATATCCTCCTGTGGTTTCCATCAGACAAGGAGAACAGGAAGTATACCCAGTTTCATCACTTTCTCATGGTGAGACCATGTGTGTGTTAAGGATAGAAGATGCAGTTTGAAAAAAGCTAGATTTGCAGGCAAACAAACACTGTCCAGCAGGTAACAAGAAGAAACAATTAATATAAAAAATGTGATCCACAGAGCCAGCAGTTACTTCTCATTGTGGCTTACAGTGAGAAGTAACTCCTGTCTCTTTCTTCACTGTACCAAAAAAAGTGCTGAATCCATTGTCTTTGTTTGCGAGCTACTAAGTCCTTGATATGTATGAAGGCAAAGACAGACATGGCCTTGGTTAATCTGCCAACAGGCAACCATCTGATCCCTGTGCCCATATCTTTGCTGGCATGAATAAAACACCCAGTCCTAGCTTTAACTTCATCATGACATGCATACTAACAACAAGCTCAACCAGTAGGGAGTTAACATAGAGTTAAGGGATTAATGAGATCACTGCCTGAAATCCCTTAATTGTAATAGTACACAAAAATTCATCATCAGCAGAAAAAGTCATCTCATTTCACTGACCAAACCTGAACAGTCTTTTGTGAAATTTGGGAATGATTTTCTGTATGGTGTGTGTGTGCATGTTCTTAAGCTTGTATGTGGGTGTGTCTCAACTATTAATTCAAAACAACATCCAAAAATCTGGCAGCAGATACATCACCCTGGATTTAAAGGGTTAATTAAAAGCAAATTAAAACTCATTAGGCCAGCACAACACCTGCTTTTTAAATCCTCCTTTTCTTTATTTATGGTTTTCTTTCAGTGTGCAACACAATAGGAGAGGATTCACACATTATTAACTTGAGTCAATATTGACCACCAGCGCCTGGGCTAATTGGAAACAAACCTGCAAAGACTCGTGTTTGAGGCCTAACTAAGCAGACGGTTCAAAAGGATAATGGAAACGACAGAAAAAGAAAATAATATTGTCTGTGCAGGTTGAATAGCTTGGGGGGGAAAATGGGTGGAATAACACAATTGAGAGCAGACTGCTCATCAAAGGAAGCAATCTGGCTAAGCTTGTCCCCGATCGTCAAGCGGCGTCTGCCAACCCAGACATGAGCACTCGTGATCTTCATCATGGCTCACCTCAGGCTAGGATTAACAGGCCACTAACTCCATGTAAAACCCTCCCTCTGAAAGCCACTGGGAATTGGAAAAGTACAGGCAAGCAAACACTGCAGATAACCACTGAAACACAAATATCCTCTATATGTCCAAAACATATAGTGGACTTGCAAATACTGTAACTGCACTACTACTACTTTACTGCAGGTCCAAATCACAGTCACAGATCTCAAACTTCCTTGACCTTCTTTGCTTTTCTATGAAGGCTACTGCAGTGACTCTAAACCAGAGTGAAATCTTTTCATAAGTTGAGGAGTGGCTGGGTTGGAGGCCACTCACTGAAAGTACCCCATCCAGCTTGTCCTCTGCAGCAAAGAAGCCTAATTACAGTGAGCTCAGCTTCGACGGGAAAAGACTGCCTGCCAATATTATTGATAATTCACAAAGAGTAAGCTGTTGTGGGGAATAGGGATGGGCATGTGGAAATGACTCAGTTTCATTAGCTTCCACTGCCCTTTGATGTGCTCTCAAAAGTGAGACATGCCAAAAGACTCTTGCCAGATGGAAGCACTACTGCTGAAAGGTGCCTCAGTCCTTTTAACACAAGTCTTTTTGCATGTGAAATCTCAAAAGATAGACATTAGTCTCACTTAAGCAAACATTTTTCCTCATTTATTTCACCACGTGTTACAACTTTGATGATTCACAGCACACAAAGTTGTACGGGTTATGGGTTGCAGTTTGGCAGCATATAAATCTGCAAGTAGAAAATCAGAATCCTTGTCAATAGCTATAAAATAAGTCAGAAAAAGTATTTTCCAAAGGTTCTGCCATGTTCTGTGGCCTCTCTGTTACTGCCAATCTGGACTACAAAATAATTTGTTGTCTGAACAAGAAGAATAAAACAGATAAACTCGTATTTTGGAGACTCACCTCGGGCTTCTTAACTCGACCCTCCTGGAAGGAACAAGTGCGAGGGTCATGGGTGCAGTCGTGTCTGTATTTACACCAGTGGCACTGGTAGGGACTACTCACACATGACAGACACCTAAAACAAGACAGTTTGTAATTACTATCAAATTATAGAAAATTAAAACAACAAAATTCAATATTCCTGCAACTAATACAGTTTCAAAATCTTAAGAATCTTGAGGTGAGTTCCAACATTTCAACCATGGATTTATTTATTGGTACATAAAAATGTTAATCAAACAATGCTATAAAGGGAGACTGAAGTATGCTTGAACGTTATTAGAAGACTGAACTTACGACTTGTGCACACTGCAGTTGTAGAAAACAAAACTGGTATTTGCAAATGCCAGGCCCGTCTCCTTGGATTTAAGATAAAGCTGCACAATCTGGTGGTCACCTAAAAGAAATAGATAACAGCCAAAAGGAATTCTTAGCTACACAAACAGACAAAAATGTTTTATTTTTCATGAAGAAAATTCTTAAGCAGTTAGTGTTTTGAACACATTTTCACCCTATATGTTCATAATTCTATTTATTTATTTGTTTGCACACAACAAAACAATACACATAAAAGAAAAGATGAAAACAAAATGTGCAGAAGTCATAAAAACTCAGATGGTCTTACAAGCATACCCCCTCCTAAAAAAAGAAAAAAAAATCATAAAAGCTTCGTACATAAGCTTACATCTTGCTTTGAACACACACAAACGCACAAAAATACTTGCTCAGTTCTCTTGACAGTGTTTAACCTTAGATTTTCCAATAATAAAATAAACAAGATGAAGCAACAGGTGACCATCTTGTTGCATTCTGAAAGACAGTATCTTTAAAGGAGAGTATTTCAGAAGGCTTTCGCTGGGTAAAATCTCCTTATTCATGCAGCAAGAAGCAAAGTTGGTGCACACAAATTTCCCTTGGGATGGACAAATCTCCAACTGAAATCACTTTGAAAGTATGTTTGACAAAGTAAAAGGAGAAGAACATGGAATACCAAGTGTGTGTGTTATATAAGTGTATGTGCATATGAGCTCATGCCTCATCTGTATTTGGTGTGTCCTTTTGTCTGACTCTAATGAAGGAATTCATGTTTAATTCAGCAGCACATCCACATATCTACCTGCTCTTTTTATACACTATCTCTATACCTCTCCCTCTCATTCCTACTATCTTTGCTCACAGGTCTCTTCTCTCTTTTCTACGCTGTGACTCCTTCTCCCCTGTGTCTCTCTCCATCTTTCTAACAAAGAAGGAATCATTCATCAATCAGAGTAAAGCACTGCTGACAACGGATCTGTCCTAATTAGGCCACTTAAATGTTACCTTGAAGCCTGCTAACACTATCCATCCCTCCCTCTCTCCTCACTCCATCTGCTCCCTTTCTCTCTTGAAACCAAGCTTGGACTAATGAGTACTGGTAAAAATGGAACATGAAAGCCTCAAACATAATATCTTTGCCTAAACCAGGAAAACCATATATGTCTGAAGGTGAAGGCAGCAAAGCTTCATATGTTTATGTTTGATTTACATATTTACACATCTGTTTGCATGACAACAGCAATACAAGCTTCATATGTGGTTGACATTGCAAACAAATATTTATAAGTCCCCAAAGCACACTTCTTATTCTCATCAGTTGTGTATCATCAGCAGTGTACATTTTTGTTGTACATTTGATCATAACAGCAGATGTGAGAGGAATTTCTCAATTTTTGCAGGTTCAATAAATAAATAGAGGAAAACAAATATCTATGTATGTGTACAGCTGAGACCTCCGACATCTCAGCAGCATTATAATAAAGACTGGACTTGACTTCGGTTCTTTACTGAAATACTGGTATTGTTTCGACATTAGATTCAAAAGGCAAGCAAGGAGTACTGGAATAGATCACTTTTGATTTTCTTTTTTTAAATATTGAAGAATTGTCATGAAATTACAATGCAGATGCAGAAGACTTAAAGGTCTGTGTACAGGAATTGTCAAATGGAACTTGTTGAATTAGAATAGCTTAGCCAACTTCAGAGAGAGAGAGCAAAAAAGAAAGAGGGATATAGAGAGAAAAACATCCCTTTTTTCTTATGAATGAATACTGACAAAACTGTTTTAAGTGTTGGTGTCTGTGTAACTTGACAGATTTCTTTTTAGCACTGTGGGCAACCAGGATTCCATCAGTCCCTCCGGAGCACACCCTTGTGAGGAAGGTAAATAAGTTCCACAGCAGACTAATAACTAATGCTCATTTAGCTACTAAACATGTCCTGAGGCATTGCTCCAAGGCCTGTTGAGCTGCTGATGACAGTGAGGAAATAGGAATTCACAGAGAGCATATTGCCCCAGGACTATCAAGAGAAAACATCAAAATGACTGTGTGCGCATTAGTGACAGACTAGGATGTTTGTACTCAATGCTGCAGATTTTATTGTATACAACAGTTTCATTGTTTTTACAGTACTGCATAAATGCTTAAACCACCCATAGTTTCTTCATACTTTGCTTTCAAAAATTCAGACATTTTTGTCATTCTTGAAAGAGCTGCAGATAATCTGGATAAATATAGCTCAGATTCATTTTACCTCTTTAAAGATTTTTCTTGGACTTTGGCTGCTTTTTCATCCATTTTCTGTCAAATAATTGCATCTGACAATACCAGCATATTGTGCAATATGCGTTTAAATATAAAAAAGATGACAAGTGGAGAACAGTAAAAGTTTCTGAAAGTTTTGCCTTAGGAAAAAAAAAAAATCCAGTGACGTCCTGACATTGGACCTGAAAGGTGTTTGTAACTCTTCGGGAGTCACTTTGTTGGCACAAAAATACTAATTTACATATTTTATGTAGTCTAAATGTTCATTATGGATACAAAGAAAAAGCTGAAACAATGAGACGTGTATGGAAAAACACCATCCTCATGCTAGTTAGTTGTTTTTTGACTTCTTACCTTTGTCCACAATAATGCGTGGCATTTCCTTTTTAGCAGGAGAGGAGCATTTGATCCGGTTTCCCTCCACCAGGCCATGCATCTCAGCCAGATCCTCAAAGGTGCAGTTGACACCTGCTGAAAGTTCTGGGACATTATGGGCTTCAAGCACCAACTGTTGAAAATGAAGGAAAAGAAAGAAGACCTGGTTTAAGAATCATTTTTGCATATGGGGAAAAAATATTTATTTAACAGATTTAACACAAAAAATAATCTAAAAACTAGGGATGAAGTTTGAAGTGCAAAGTTACACCATGTTGAGAAAGAGAGAGAAAGACACCTGGAATAAAAAGTACATAAATAATACAAGGACAAAATTCAAAGTGAATAGATGAGATAATAAGGTGAAGAAAGCCAAATGAATATAGATTACTAAAAGAAAGATTGTTTGAACTTAAAAAAGAACAAGGAGAAGGACTGAGGTGAACATATAAAACAATGAAAATTTAAGGACAGTGGGAAAGAACCAACAAACTACTGGACTGTCAGAGAACAGTAAACTCTCTACAAAATAAGAAATGCATTTTTTTTCTTCATTTCAAAATGCTGTGTTAGCTCTTTCAGCATCCTGGGAAGAATTGCCTCAGGTGGAGTAAGAGGGGAGAAAGGAAACCATCCTTGAATAAAAGAAGAGGTGATTATGGAGAAAGGTGGAGCAGGGTCAAGACCAAAATATACATATTGATGGAAAACACTGTCTGAAGAGAGGCATTGGTCTAAACACTGATTTGAGTTGTAGCTAGTATTATACTTTTGATGTGACGCTAAAAGCTGCCTCAGCGGCAGAGAAGGGCTGACCTGCACTGTTTTTATATTGCTGTTTAATGAAAAGAAAGCAGCAGAGTGAATATCTACACAACAACTCACATAAGACAGTGGACGCTCTAACATACTCTAATTCTCACTTTCTTCTTGCTTTCATTTATTTATTAATTTAAGAGAAAGTGGAAAAAGATCTCAAGATTTTTAACAATTTTTTTGTTCATAAAAAAATTTGTTCGTATTTTTGAGAAAAGTAATTTTGTCCAGTCATAGTCAGTTATCCTAAAATTGTTATTGCTTACAGTGTGTTTTACTCAGCTTTAGCTTTAGCACTATACCATAAATTTAAAGGCTTCAGATGATAATTTTTTTTATTGTTCTTAAAGCCTTTGTACCATTTGCAGTAAACACATTATCAAGGAATGAGCCCAAAAAGAGAATTATGCTGAAAGCTTTTTGTTTGTTTGTTTAGAATGGGTCAGACCTTAAGAGTGATGTGTCCTTGTTTTTCTGAAGTTTTCCTCAGCTATATCTGTCCAAATAAATATTTATTAACATAAAGGTCAAACAGTAGCCACTGCCAGTTTGGTAGAGGCCTCTGCCCAGTGTTTAGCTGGATGGCAAGTGTGTGCAGAAAGGTTAAACACTCAGCAACGTCGCACACAAACACCCATGAATATCATTAGGTGATGTGGAGCTGTATCACTGACAATCAGCAGTTCACGTTTGGCCCTGTGAGAAACACAGATGGAGTGAGTCATTCTGGCTTTGCTTGAGAAAATTATGAAAGCTATTTTTGGTCTATAAAATTCAAAACCATTCCCAAAAGATCATGCAAGTGAATGGAAAATGAAAGGTGACATGATTGCTGCTGGTTTAAGTCTGAGTGATATTCACAACGTTTAGTCTTACTTTTAAAATCTTTTAACACATTGCAGTTCAATAGAGAGAAACAGAAAGCCTAGAAATAAACAGATTAACTCCATGTATTCAGGTAAAGCAAGTGTGTTACAAATTTAAGCTACTTACAAACTTTTAGAGTCATACATTTAGATTAAAATTTGCATTAAACCTTAAAGCAGGGTAACAGGTAGAAACAGCAGGAATATGATCTTACTCAAATGCAACAACACTGAATATGCTGTTGCGAAGCTGTCCAAAGTATGCAGAAATGAAAACATTACAATAGAAATCATTTCACATATGCAGAAATATAATTTGGTCCTAGACATTTTTATATTTTTTTCAAAGCTGGTTTAAAAGCCGTCAAACAATTTGTGTTTTAACAATTCCTGCAGAGACATATATTTGTTGCAAGGGGTCACAGCTCCTTGTGTACTAATCAATACACATACACAGTAAAAAAACAAAAAACAACAACAAAAAACCTCCAATGTTGGCAGCTGTTTCAGAGTAAAATGTCCACGGGGTGAAAGTGCTTTTATTTAGCTGCCAAGACCCATAAAAACATAGCTGAGCTGAACTGCATGCTGTTAATGATTGTTGACATTTGTTTGGAGAGAATTTTCATGAGTTAGGACTAAAAGTTGTGAGGTCAGGAAATGAAGGATGGGTGTTGGCAGGCGCTAAGATGACATGAAGCAGGACTAGAAATTTAACACATCTACTCAATAGTATTTAGAGCTTAATTACATTGTATTACAAATTATGCTTGAGTGTGTGATATTGTCAATCTGCCAGCCAAGATTTTCTCACTTGCAACATATTCGGCTATCATCACAATTTACTGAAATGTGGCACCACTGAAACAAATGCCTGTTTGCTTGCTAGATGTGTTTTTCTAACTGAAGGAACAAATATATTCAGTTGCTGTATTTTATTTTCAAGTGCAACCAAAACCTGTTAATTAATGCCTAGTAGTGTTTATTTAAAATATTTAAAAGAAAAGGCTTGTCCATTATGTTTTACAAATGAAGCATACATATTTATGTGCTGGGACATTTGTCAGTGGTTTCTCCTTCAGTGGTAATAATGGATGCACTTTTTTGTATCCACTCACCGTGACGCTAAACTGGGAAACTGATATGTTGTTCGGGTGGACACTGAGACGCACACACTGCTTGATGTCTGAAGCAAAGCGCCGGGGTTCTGTCGACCGCTCACATTTCTCCTTTCTGGTGCACCTGAAAGAGGAAGAAGAAGAAGAAGAAGAAAAAGAAGGGGTGTTATTCATGGTTTACAAATACACACATCCGCTTGCACACAGTAACCTGATCAGGGCTTAGTCTTTTCTACCTGTTGGCATCTGGGGAACAAGGAATGTCCCAGCGTTCTCAAACAGGTGGCATTAGAAACATTTATCATATTTCCTCTCTCTGGCAACGTACCAGCCACAATGGTTGGAGAATGAAAGCCCAGTCACTACAATGGTGGGAGCAGTTGCATTTAAAACAAAGACTGCTCTATATGTGGAAGTAGAGCCAGCCCATTGGGAAAGAGGTAGTCACAGGCTTTGTGCAGACATCTTAATGAGTGGCATTCATGGGCAATGCCAAATCCAGGTGGAAAGGTGGATGTTGGTGGGGGGTGGGATAAATTACTGTCCCTCTTAAAATCAGACCACAGACCGGGAGGTCTAATCCAGTTCGTTACAGTGGTTTGAAGAGTAGGAGGGCCTGAGCCATTGTGCTTTAGGAGGAATTTACTGTCTCTTGTTCCCAAATTCTATCCCTGTTAGACTACAGAGTTTTTCTGCAGAAGAACGTTTATATCTTCTATTCATTCCCACTGAAAACATTTGTTTCAGAAAGTTTTCACATGGAATATTATAATAGAAGGATTTTCATAAGTTGTCTTTTTATATGTTTGCTTTGTGAGAAACCAGCTGGTATAAACTCAACTTTCTTCTTCACACATGCAACACCACATTCTTGTTCATGTCTAATCCCTTTATAAACTTATTCAAGTTTAATCCCAGACTGATTTAGAAAAGAAACGTGTAGTGCAATTAACAATCTGGCAAATTCACAGTGAGCCCCAGAACCCCTTTAAAGAAAATAAAAGACTGAAAGGAATAAAAGAGGTCATAAAGAATGAGAGAAAGGAAAGACTTTCAAGGTGGTTGACATATGAGATACAGTAATAACCTTTCGCAAAGGAGGCTTTTTTTTTTACCTAAATTGGAAAAATAGAGGGAGGGTGGGTTTTGACCAGACAAAAGCATTGTAAAGTTAAGCGGCCTAACATGCTGCAAAGAAGACAGACATAAAGAAACAGAATAGACATAATCTGTTTGAGGGAGGTAGAGAACAGGAAAAGGAGGAATGAGTGTAGCATAGACTGTGGAAAAGAGAGAGGAAAAAGACAAGATTTAAAGGAATACAGCTATTGTTGGCTCTATGTGAAGCTTTTCCTACTAAGCCGGTTAGAGTAGGGGTTTAATCGCTTCAGGTTCCTTTGTACTCCTATCACTGATGTCTGTGCCTTCTTTTCTAGTGCTGATTTAATGGGACCACATCACATGAAAAGCCTCCAGGCAAACAAGCCACATAGAAAATCCACAAATGCACATTTCCTCCAGTAATTACACACAATGAGAATCACTCTGTGAATATCAACAAGTATTTTAAAGTATGCTGCTTACATATAGTTGGTAATGACACTGTTAGAAAGATGTTCAGATCCACTAACATCAATTAAATCATGTAACAGTTTAGAAAGTTAATTCATTCTGAGTATTTAAGTTAAAAAAAGAAAAGTGAAAGGTTTCCATTCACTGAAAAAAATGCATTTGTACTTTCAGTGTCACTATAAAGTCCATTTTAGAAAGAAAATCTTAAAACTGACTATCAAAATTAGTAGCTGCATTGAATTGTTAGTGTGAATTTATTTTCCCAGAATTATCAGTGTGTGTGATTTAATTATTAATTCACTAAAAGGTAAAAATGATCAGTTAGTAAGAGGTTTCTAACATCAATTATCTTTTGCTCACACACATTTATGCATAGTACGTATATTAATTCTTGAAGAATCTTGAGTTAATAACCCAGGTAAAAAGTGTTTCATGCAGTCATGAAATGCAGGAAAATAGACCTAAAGGAAAAGGCCTCATTTATTAACTTGTAATCTGAAAGTCTTTGTTGACATTACATAATTCAAATGTGTGTGTGTTTTTGTGCTGCATTTCCTTGTAGACTGCTTCACAACATGTTCAGAACAATATATTTCAAATGTGACTTTATAGTTTACACTTGTTCAGTGGTTTATTTATTTATATTTTTTGTTTTAAACCCTGACACGAGTTACAGGGCAAACATGACAGATAATCTTTTGATTTACAGGGCATGTGCTCAGAGCTGATAAATAGTCCTCAGGCCTTGCTGAGCTGTATACGAGTCAGGTTTATAACTTCATCTCCACAAAATGCTTGCAACCATAAACAACTAAGATCAGATGATGCAGGAAAACAACTGTGTACTAGGCAGAGCAGAGAGAACAAAACAACCCGCTACGACTTGTTAATGTCTATATTGCAGCAAATATAATTTTTGTTCAATTGGGGGTTTTCATGCATGGGACTTAGTGTTTATGAGTCTTAATTACGTTGTCAAAATGTGCTGCTTACAAGTTTTATCATTTGCAGATATTTATAATATATCTTAATACAGCTACAAGACATCATGACCTAATGAGGCAGTGTTAGTGGAGAGGCAGGAGTGCAACAAGAGCTGGTCTGGGACCTATTAATAAATCATTTCATTGCTTGTATTGTGCATAAAACCAAGGATTTTTTTGTTTATTAAGATGTGCATTGAACATGAACATTTTCATAAAAACTAACTAACTTATAAGTCAATTATAACAAAGTACATCAGTCTCAGCAAAAAACCGTTCAACTCTCATGAATTTCCATCCTACTTCCCCTACGTTTTGCTGTTCTGCAAAATTATTCCAGATTAAACAACTATGACATTATTTAGAGAAGAAAAAGATCTCCAGACCAATGATGCATGTGGTGATAGTGATTTCTGCTAATGTTTATAAAGATATTCTGCATTCTGTGACACCAGTGTACCATAAAGTACTTCCTTTGGACTTCCAAACCCACTTTTATGAAGTTACATTTGTAACTTTATACATTGTTGTGGCTTCTAACATTTTGTTGTGCTTAAAATGGAAGTTTTCACTGTAGTAACTTTTAATTATCTCAATTCCAAACTGTCTTACAAGTCAGGGTTATTTATTGCTAATATATCAATAGCTTTAGCCAATAAGTTATGTTGCTATAAGCCAATTTTGTAGTGGTATAGTTTTACCATGTTTCACTTCCTTCTGTAACATGGAACAATATCTCATCTTATTAGGCTTTTATTTTACAAAGAATAAGACCAACTTCTGAGCTTTATGTTTATATTCTAAAGCAAATTACCTTCTACTGCAATAAATGTAACAAATTATTTAAATAACTTATTATCACGAGTTGTATAACTATAAGCTTTTGAGAACAAAAGAAAGAAACCTTTTTTAATAAAACCTAAATTCTGTGAGCTTTATTACTAAGACCTTTGTAGCTGTAACCTTTTGTTGTAATCCCCAAAGTGTGACTTGTTTCACATATTTCAATACAGACTAGAGTTAATGCAGAAAATCTTTGTTTAGACACTTCAATCGTTTATAGAAAATGTTTTTTCAAAGCGTTTTGATATTTTCCGTTCCACTAATGTGTTCTGGAGATTTTTTTTAAAATTTATGTTAGGGTCTGCAGAGTGACTAAGCTTAAAGCTCACAGCACAAGCTCTTAAGGACACAAAGCTTCCGACTGGGTCATTCAGGAAGGCTGCCATAAAGAAATTGGAGTTGAAATGGACAGTTTTACACAAAGGAAGACAAGAAATGATGTATCAGTGAATAGCATGAGAGAAACAATTTAGCTTGTTTCAATTATGCAAATCTATGCAGCCATACTCCTAAATAAAATGATAAAACTGAACATAGGCTTCTTTACAAATGCCACGAAGAAGAAGGTTGAATAAGCAATAACATATTTTCTAAAATTTGCTAATCTTTTTCTATAAACAAACCAACTTACACAAAGAACTGTTAAGAAAGACTCTATACCAATACTAAACTTTTAACCATTAGTATCAATATGTTTGAAATAAACTCTTACTTCTGAAATACAGCACAATAATTGTAAATCTACTGTAAGTCTGCTCTCCCTGCAGGCACAGAAACTTTCATCTCAGAGTCAAAAGGCCACAGTTTTGCAGCACAAGATAATTAAAAAAGAAACAAAAACAAAACAGATCTAATGTTAAACCTTCCAAATGATGCATGGACTGGGACTCCGCAATGAAATGAAATGCCTCTTGATCTTTTTACAATATCTACTTACAGCAAAGACATAACTCTGCTGGGTTTCTCATTTGTTTCAGTGTGACAACTGCAAGGAGACAATGTAGGGTTGTGGGTTACACCAAGAATACTCCTGAACTGAGATTTACAAAACATCACCAGACAAAGGCTAACACTCTCATTTAAGTCAAAGATGTTGATTACTGTGTGATGTTTTGCCATTTAAGAAGTCTTAACCATTTTCTCCAATTTTTATTTTATTTTATGTCATCTTTTGAATCCACAGTGTAGCATAATCTATAGAAATTCCTTTTATTCAGTGACAGCAGGAAATCATACTGAGATGCACCATAACAGATAAACAGTTTGTTTGAACAATAGTTGTTCTATAAAAAGGCAAGCAAATGTATTTGGCTGTTCAGTTAAGGTAGATGTTCAATTGAAGAAGTTGACGATAATGAAGAACACCGTTCAATAGACTAAAGAGAGGGATATTAATAGAGAACAGCACTACATAATCATTTTCAATTACTAACAATATAGACTGTGACTAAAAATAAATTCAATGTATGATTTCCAATGGTATGCAACAGTCCCACCCACTGCAAACATTTTATAGTGAAATGTTTAAAAAAAACTTCATAAATCAAAGCAATTTAAATTGCAAATGACAGTCATAAAAAGCCTGATCATGGCTATCCTTTTGCAGAAAATTAGACATCTACCATATCTTCATTTGGTTCGTAAATGCTGCTGTTATGCAGAACTGTTTGACTGGCAACGACACACTGTGAGAAAGTGAGCTGAAAGGATTAGATCGGCTCTGAATGGAAACTAATCTGCACTCTTGTTTCTCGCAGCCTTTGATATGGTGGCATAATTGGTGAGAGACTGAAGAGATGGCAGAGGATTGCTAGCCTTGGCAACTGTTGCTGATGAGTCTGTCACAGCAATTTTGAACTATACAGTTCTGTAAATAATATGTCATTACAAAATATCCACCAATAAGTTTTTAGTCTTCATATTGACAAAAATTATATTATGGTGTGGTGTATGCACAGGGAGCAAAAATATCATAAATCAACCATGAATGATGAATTTTTGAAAAAAGTCCAAGGCCTATTCCAATCAGTAACACAACTGACAAGAATTCATTTCATATTTGAGTTTGAAATACTCAAATAATTCTATAGCCTGCAAATGTAACATTTGTTCTCTTCTTCTTATACCTCTTTTTCTTTCAGCTGTTCCCTTTTCAGGGGTCGCCACAGCAAGTCATCCCCCTTCATCTAACTCTGTCTTCTGTGTCCTCCATGACCTCTCTAACTGCATCCAAATATCTCCTTTTGGGTCTTCTTCTTTGTCTTTTTCCTGGCAGCTGCATCTTTAGCATCCTTCTACCAATATACCCATTGTCCATCCTCTGCATGTCCAAACCATCTCAGTCTGGCCTCTCTAACTTTATCTCCCAGTCGTTCAACCTGTGCTGTACCTCTGATGGCCTCAATCCTAATCCTATACATCCTTGTCCCTCCTAAGGAGAACGTCAACATCTTCAGTTCTGCCACTTCCAGTCTTTTTGTCAGTGCCACTGTCTCCAAACCATACAACATAGCTGGTTTCACCACTGTCTTGTAAACCTTTCCTTTACTCCGCCTAAAGCCCTCAAAAGAGAGAGAGAGAGATAGAGGTAGAGAAGCCCTTGTAACCTCAGCTCAATTTAACCTGATAGCCATGGGAGGGTTAGGTATGTTTGTTCTCCTAGACAGTTGAAAAAGCAGGTCAATGACCAAAAAGAATATTAAAGCTACAAGCTACAAAGTTCCCTTCTGAATACAATGCACCATAAAAGAGTTAAACAATCCAAATCACTACATAGCCCTTGATATATGTATTTAAACACAGCAAAATTTCACTGGTATCCCTCAAAATCAGCAGAGTGTCCATGTGGCACAGGTTGCAGGGCTAAAAGGAGCTGAGAAAAAGATTATACTAAAGAGGGGCTGCAGCTGTATCCGGCCATGTGAGACTTCAGGTGCAATGCATACCTAATGAAAGGCTTGGAGAAGGTCAAACAGGCTGTGAAATGAAAGCTATTAAATTCTCACAAAGCTGTGGTCTGGCCATCCTCAGCTCTGGCAAATATCCATATCAGGAAAACTCACACAAACACAGGCAAACATTCTCACATACACAAGTGTGCACAGTATACACAAGATGCCTATGGAAGTTGTCAAGAATTATTTGTGTATAAACAATAATGACCCAATAAAGGTAAGCAAAAAAAACTGAGTATGTGAGGGAAACAATAAAAATAAACCCCTGGAGTGAAATTTCACAACCTTTCTAAGCATTAGTTAAAAAATACACATAGGATTTGTATTTCTACAGTATTTGTGGTAAATCAATGCACAACAAATAGGCACCCTGTAGCCCAGCAGAAACCCAATTACCATGCTCCCCATGCATCATCACACACTACATGGAATCCTATACATACTAATAGCCTTAGGTAGTATAAGTTACTTTGAAGCAGAGCTGTGTCACATAGACTCAGTCATAGACCACACTGGCTGGCTACATTTCTCACCTGTGCATGTGACCAAACACACATGAATAGTGTTGAACACACCCACACCCACACATGTAAGTGCACCTCCTGTTATCATTAAGAGTGGCTGTCCACAGAGCAAACTTAAATTTGCATGAAGGAGCTGGTGGGAGAGTCATTACTTGGCCCACTGGCCGTGACCCTGTTACTCCACTATGTGTGGACACATGCAAGCGCACACAAATGAACTCTCAAGCTCACAAAATCTGGATCTCATAACATAACATCATGCCTGAAGGCACGGAAATTGCAGTGTGGCTGAACCTAGGTCTAGAAATCTTCAATACCATTGATGCAAGAACACCAGCTGAGCAAAGAAATTATACAGTAACACTGCTGTTGAGGGTTTGCAATTTGTGATAAAACCATTTCTTAATGCACAGACTTAAAAAGAATAACAAAATGAGACAGAGACCCTAATTATACAAATGTTCCATAAATGCTTGAATAAAATGAAGCCTGTAATCATTCACTATATGCAGTATAAATCTTATATTTTTCCTTTTCATATACACACAATCATGCCTCAGTAGAACAGGTTAGTGACTGGCAACATCAGTCGGAGACTCCAGCCAACAAGTTGCAGCTGCTTTTCTCTGAAATGACTTTTAGTGATGTACAATTTGAGCAGCACTCAAAAGCCAGGCTACCAGCACATTTTACTCTCTCTCACACACAAACTATGAGAAAAAGTTATCCAATAAAGGTTTCCAATGGTGGCAGAGCATAGAGGACTTATTAGGCTGTTTGTCTGGCACGAGTGGTGCCATCACTACCCCTGAAAACACCATTTGGCCAGGTTTCTATATTGAACAGCTTCATCTGTCTGGCTCAGAAGTACATTTAGTGAATGTGTAGGTACTTGTTTTAAGACAAGACATGAACTTATGAATTCAAATAGATATGAAATTATTTTGAAAATATATATACTTTTTTCTCAGCATTTTACTCTGCATTATAATTATTTCAATCTGTATCCAGTACTTCTAAAATCCATATTTCGGTGAATTTACTGCATTTCAACAAGTACTTGGAATTGTACTCCAACAGTCTTAATATTTTGCCAGGAAGGAAAAATATGAAATTATATATTCTTTGTCATTGTGCATTTTGCAGAAATAAATGTCTTCTGTTGATCAGTAAATGATCTTAGAATAACAAAGATTTTGCCTTTGGTCTCGATTTCCATGAGGCTCAAGAAATCCTTTTGGATCTCTACAAAACTCAGAGGGGTCTCGTGGATTAGAATGGATTTGGCATTTGCAAATTAAATCCCCATTTGACTTTTTTAATAACTGAATCTTAAGGTGACAGCACACTTTTTCCATAATTGGATCTGTGAAGTGCACTTGGCTTATCTGTATCTATATTGTTTTATGCTCATGCACATGTGCAACCAGGACAAAATAATATGATAGTATTGATCCAGGCAGTCGATATCCAACCTGTTGAATTGAGGTGTGTTTATTCACAGCCACAAGACAGCTTCTAACTCTAAATTAGAAGACACACTAAAACCACTTAATCATTTTCTAAGGTTGAGAAGAGGACACTCAGAGGTCTCTTGTGAATGTATCTGTATTATTACTATACGTCATTTCTGATACAAATGATCTTTTTTCTGTATCGTTTGTTCTAATATCAGTGGGTTTTCATTCCAGAGGCCAAAAGAAGCTGGGTCTGCTCTATGATTTCAGACTACTGGTGTCATTTTTCTTAAATACTTTAACAGTAAAAAGTAGTCCACATCATCTTTACTGTTGCTTTAATTTTTATGTTTCCATTATAAAATGAGTCAAACAACAACTCTATTTTGAAGCGTGCACTAAAGTAGGCTACTTTAGTTTATTGTACTCCTACAGAACCAATAGGCAAGGTCACAAAGCACTTCAAGCTGGGACTGAGACGCTTTCTAGCCATCTACAGTTGGAACCAGAAGTTTACATCCACTATATAAAAAGACAAATATGCATTTATTTCACACTGCTTGATGTGTAATCAGAATAAACTTTTCCTTTTTAGGTCAATCAGGATTTTTCAAAATTATTTCTATTTGCTAAATGCCAGAATAATGAGAGAGAGAATGTTTTTAAGGCAATTTTTATTACTTTCTTCAAAGTCAAAAGTTTAAATACACTCCATTAGTATTTGGTAGTATTAGTATCTGGTAAACATGATCCGAGTCAACTAGGAGTACCAGGTCTCTTGCTTTGGTTCTTGAGTTGATAAGCACATTTCGAACCAAAGCATGTTCATCTCTAGAACACAGAACCTGTCTCCTTCCTCAGAGGTATGATGGCTGGACATTCCCATCTTGTTTGTACTTGTGTATAATTGTTTGTTCAGATGAATGAGGCACCTTCAGGCAATTGCACCCAAGAATGAACCACATTCAGGTGTGCCTTAAATTACATCCACAGGTGTGTGTCTCTAATTAACTTAGATGTTATCAATAAACCTATCAGACACTTCCAAAGACATGACATCAAAGGTCCCAAATTATTTAAAGGCATACTAATCTTAGTGTCATAGTAATAACAGTTGACATTTAAAAACATAACCTGGCTTTGTGACTCAAAGATGTGATGTAGTATGATACATATGGTTTGTGTGATTTCCTGCAGGATTTAAAAGCCTAGACAACAATAAATAGATTCATTACAGAGGAGAAGATTGACAATGATGCACAGCAACTTTGCATTTAGTTAAAAAATTTGGTGAACCGCAAAGATTACTAAACTGAGCTAATTTGTCATGTTTTTAAACGAGACATCCATCACACATTCAATGTGTGCTGCTCCATGTCAATGTAGCTGAGATCCGCTCCACACCTCTTTTGTTTATGCAAAGTGCACTTTATTTCTCAAAGCTTATATCTATTCAGGATATGAATTCAGGCACATCTGTTAGGCTGATTCCTAAAAGTATGATATATCTAAAAACTAAAAGTTGCACTTTTTAAATTAAGTCCTTACATAAAACATCTCAATCCTAAATACAGGTCAAAATGCACAGGTTTTGAAATTTTTCCAAGACATGTACATTGATGCTGCTTGCTTCATGTGTGAGCAGTCTCAGTGATAATACTATCTGACATTGCCAATGAAACATCAATAGGGATAAGTGTTAAATTACATAATATGGTTATGCCATTACTATGCCACTGTTGCCATAGCAGCAGCTATGTGATGGCACATACAAGGTGACCTTCATGACTACTTTTTCATAAGAAAGGCTCTAGATCAAAGTCAAGTTGAGCTATACATGTGTAACTACAAGTGCTTACACTCCCATCCTCAACTGGAGTACCTCCTTCTTGAGATTAATTTATGCTTCCCGCCTGAAGATTTCTAATCTTCCCTTCTCCTTTGCTGTGAATTTATATAGCCTCTCCACATACTTTCAGCCATCTCACCGTTTGGAATACATAACCATATATCTTCACTTCCTTTGGCTGTCAACACATCCCTCATTCATCGTCTCCGTCTCATGTCAGTCTGATTCACGCTCTGCCAGGCAAAAGCAAGACAACTACCTCACTGTGAGTGTGTGTTTATGTGTACATTTCTGTTTTCTGGTGCTTGTGCCTTCTTGTGTGTGCTGGAGTGACAAAAGGTGACAGTGAGCAATGGTCTTGACTTAGAAGTGGACCAGCAACTGTTGTGTATGTGCTTTTGGATATGTGCAGATAGTAGGTAGATTGTTTTTTTGGGTGCGCGCGTGTGTTCTCACACTATGATGGTGACAGTTCAGAGAACCGGGATGCACAGCACTCTGTTCCATCCTGATGCCCCTGTCACTTCTTGGCCTTGTTCCCTTCCCTCAACCTTTCTTAGGATCCACCAGGAGGTTGAGGATAAGGGAAGAAACTGGTCATCCATACACAAGGGACAGCTATCCTCCCCCAGGAATGAATATCACACCAATGCCAAAGATCCAAGAAGAAGTTTAGGTTCAAAGCTACAAGTTGGATTTAACTTTTTCTGCCAAGTTTCTTATAGTAATTCTTAAAACCAAATGTTGTGGTTACACATAAGAATATTGAGTTGAAAAGCATATTTACAAGACAGCAAAAAAAAAAAAAATAGTTATGACCCACCCTTTCTTCAGGACCTATAGTAATCAATAGTTACAAATGTTCATACAGCCAACTAATTGTACAAAAGTAATACACTGACTTAGTAAGCTGCCTATGCTACATATAATGTAAAAATGGGCAAATTTAAATAAAAACTAATAAATCAAAGTAGTTAACATAGCCAACCACTTTTTACTAAAAGGTTGCTCACCTGTTTCTAGATCCCATTCTGTCTTTTTCTTATTGTGCAAACAATATGTTTCCCTGGAAAGAGTGCATTTCTAAGCACTTATGGCTGTCTCCAGGGGAGCCAAGTGGTCGCTGCAACCGAGTACAATGAATTGGTTGCACACTAATTGCAGCACTGCAGTTTAATTAGCATTAGTTTGGCATACCACAGTAATGAGCATACTGAGGAAACGGATGGTTATGAACATAGCGACAGGTAGCTGTGGTGCAGAATTAATCAAAGAGATGGTGGGGGAGGGGAGACAATAGATTGGATCAACCAATTTGCTTTGTTGGTATAACTTCCAATGTTGTGGGATTTCAAAAGCCTGACTGGGAAAGAAGCTTGCCTAAGAACTTTTCACATATTCTAATAAGCTTATGTTTGATGAGTATTTAAGATATGGTTAAATATAAAACAATGCATACAAACTTTTGAAACAGTATTTTACATGTAAAACATCACTGTAGAACTAAGAATTTTGATGAAAACCCATGCACTTATCTATACAGGACTATGTGCCCCTGAAGAGCACAATTAATGGAGGTATTTAACAGAACTGTTGATCGTATTGAGAAAACTAAAGCAATAAAAAAAACAGAAAGAGCATTTGCTCTGTGGCCAGTGGCACAGATGACCTGACTGTTCCTTTCCCACTTGACGCATGAAGGATCAATATGTATGAGTGTTTGAAGGAGAGGAGAAAGACGTTACAAGTAATACAGTTTCTATAAAATTCCCAGGTGTATGACTTACACCTTCTACAAATACAAATACAAAACCAAAATGGAATTTAAAAAAAGCATAAAAACATGCAATGCCACTGATGACAAATGTAAAAAATGAAACTGAATAAGCAAATTATAACAGTTAAATATGTGCATGTGCAAAATTTGATTACCGATAAAAGATTTTAGTGATACTAGGATTAAACTGAGGAAGAAAAAAAAAAAAAAAAGAGTAGAATGGCAATTAAAAAAGAGAGAAAGCAATAAAAAGAGTTATCATAGCCAAAAGCAGAGATTGAGATATGCAAAGCAATTATTAATGTGAAGATACTGCAACATTAGAACCACTTTTTTCAAATAGACACTGATATCACAGAATAATGTAAGATATTCTCAACACCCGTAACAAATTTGATGACAATCATTCTGACAAAAGTTCCTCTCTAAATATGGTTTTCAATCTGTCTAGCTGTCATGCAGTACAGGCATCTTGACGGTCTAGTTAACCACTTACAGAACTGACAGCTGACAGACTGACATTACAGGAGGTAACATATCCACAATGTGGTCAGAGCATTTCTGATATATTGGCTCTCTGCAGGAAAGCCTCTGCCTTACTCGGAGGGGGTGAATGTGGTTGGAAGTTGCTGAAAAAGTAACATGCCATATCAGCCTTACACTGTAAAAAAACACAGTAAGACATAAAACCCCAGGGATTTGTTGGATGGGATTTTTGAAGTAAATAAAAAGTGATTCAAATTTGACTCAAGCAAATATTCCATGACTGCAAACAATGAAACTAATTTTAGAATTTGGAGTTATTCATACTGGAAAGCAGAAAAGTACACAGAGCAAAATATGCATGCATTTATGTACTTGATACAGTAAAACCAAAATAAGAAATCATCAGTTTCTCTTACAATCAAGATATTAAATGTCAGAAAGTAAAGTTTTTTTTATTTTTTTGTACATAATTAGGTAACCATTTTATTTTGGAGAGTTTGAACATGTTTAACAATATTCTTGTGCCACTGTTATCATAAATGTGATGTAATGACTTGTACTACAATTTTTGTATTAGCACTTTAAAGTACTTATCTTTGTATTAGTTACACTAAAGGCATTTGCAAATCTATATCCCCATCACGAGGGATCTATGTTATATATAGGGCTGTATGTTAAGGTTATTTCTAGGAAATATTTGTCAAGTTTATATAGGAATAATAGTTTTCTTCCAAGAAAATAATTCACAGTTTCACACAATCCAAATGTGTAAAAAGTTGCACATAGAACATGAGCACTGAAACTAAACGCTTGATTGAGCCCCACCTACACCAGATTTTAGCATAATCAAATGTCTCAAATGCATTTTTCTTCAGCAACAAACTGCCTTCTTGCACTTTTCGGAGAATTGGACAGGTTCTCATTGACCACAGTTTCAAATATGTCCCAGCTGCTGTTCAAAACTTGATTGACTCTATTCTAACATAATAAACAAGATGCCAAATAAGGACTTGACAATCCATTGATATTCAATGATGTTGTAGTGCCATGGTTTTCAAAATACTTTTGTCCATTTCTTTTAGTATGGTTATGAAAATGTCAACACCAGGTCTTTCTTTTATAGATAATCGGCTAATCTTTAGGTTTTCTTCTGACTGACAGAGTATGAATTAAAAACTTTAAAGAAAGTATTGATATGTAGCAAAACTTTCTTTCACCTGCTTAGCTAGACAGGCATTAGCATAAGTTGTGTATCTCAGCAGATGACAGCATGAGCAGACAGTGTAGTTGACAGGTGAGCCTTCAAATTTTTTTTTATTGCAGACTAAAAACTTGGCACCAATTTTCCTTCAGAGCTCATCAGTTTACAGTTAAGATGAAAACAAGAATGTATCTTTACCCACATCACCCACCCACATATTCCTTTTAGTTATATTATAGTCAATCTTGTGTGTGAGAATGAAGACATTTTGAAATAAATGATCAGTGTTTGTGAAGGACAATATGACTTCCATTAAAGGAGCAGGCACACACTCCTGTTGATTTCCACTCCTGTAATATTGATTGGCTTTTTGCTCCTGCATTGGTGTTCTCTCTAACAGCTCCTCTCACCGATCTATAGAGTAAATAAAGGCAATACTGATATAGAAAAGGGAGGGAGAGTTTGTGTGTGTGTGTGCGTGCATGTATATGTGTGTGCCAATGGGAGAGGGGCAGCATGCAATTCTGTTTTTCCTCTGAGCAGTGGGGTGATTTCAAGGTTGATTGGAACAACAAACTATCTGGAGGAACCTTTAAAATTGAACTGCTTGCTGTTCTTCCTTACAACACTTTTCCACCCAGCAAAAGGAGTGCAAAACTGGGAGAGCATTTTTTTTGTTTTAGTCTTCTTGCTCCACGTTTGAAAATTGTGTGTAGTTTAAAAAATATATTTTATTCCTCGATTCATTTTGTTTGCCGAAAAATCTTTAACCTTGGCTAGAAAAGGCCTTTCACAAGATAGATCTGAACACACAAAGACACCATTATTGTAATTCACAATATTTTTTTAGCTCCTTTTGTCCAATGCACTGCTGACTATGCCTGCTGGCTTGTTTCATCAGACTGCTGCCAATCACTTGGAGATTCAAATGGTTTTCACTTTGCTTTCATTTTAGAAATGTCAACTTAATCAATGTAGTCTATTGCTGAGTAGAACACCTGGAAATACACAGATGTAGAGGAAGGTATGAAGCATTTGGGGCCTCACTTGTAGTTTATTCATCATAATCGTAATAAAAATGTAGTGCAAGGCTAGACTACATTACATGAGCTTATGGGTTAGTATGGTTTAGCTGTGTATCTGTACTATTTTCAGTTCTGTCTTAGATCTTATTAGCTTTAGACTGAAGACTGCTTAAAACAAGATCCAAAACCCCTGGGCCTTTGCTGCATGCATATCTGCCAGTTATGTCAGAGTTCAGATGCCATTCTTGCACAAAATTGGACCAATTTGATAGACAATTTTGTTTTAATAGTATATTTTACTTTATCTATAATAATTTTGGGGCACAACTACAGCAATCTCAAAGTAATATTTCAATACCACTAAGACTACAAATAGCCACCCAACAGAAACCACTTTCTACATGCACTTAGTATATCCTGTCTGAAAAGCTATTAGTATTTCAATTTCTGGTTTTATTTAAGTATGCAATTTTGTTTTTGTACGCATGTGTTAGACCAACTTAGAAATACAAAACCTAATGCTAATCAAGTATTAAATTAATCACGTTTTTTTGAGGCTCTGCCCAAGCACATGTCAAAAACAAGCAAAAGGGAATGCTGTATTTTTTAAAATACTATCTGAAATACACTCATTAATATAAACTATCATGCTTATTCTGTTGCATCTATTAGTAAAATGACTAATAATGTACTTTTACACCATTTTATTCCTTAGGGGTTCCTCTGGGATATTTTTCATTTGGCACTGACTGTTAATGGCTTGGCACTACTATTGACCTCACATTACTGTCATAAAATAAAGTGTGTATGAAAGAGAAGTGCAAATACACATACACATGAAGAATTTTTAATCCAGTAAGAAAATTTATTTGGGCATAATCACAGCATAATTTTTGGACCCTGTCATCTCAGCATGTGCTTGTATGGTTCTAGGCACTAATTCTTGTTTTATCATCACTCAAACGAACCTCAAGCATAAAAGTCATGTCTTTAATCTATATTTGTGCTTGCCCGTCTCAACAATTTTTAACACGTTTAACAAGTTAAATTTAATGTCCTTTGGCTCAATGAAATTTTATCTTACAAATTGGTCTAAAACATGGAATATAAAAGAAGTAAAAAAGATACTCAAAATGATTTCTGTCCATTTGTACTCTAAAGTTTTCAGAATACGAAACAACAGCCTAACACAGTATATACTGAGAACTGCTAAACCCTTTTTTAATCAGTTTTGACGTCAGTATAATAGAGAGCAATAGCAAGATTTCAGCAGTTCATAAAAATGTAAAAAAATAATAATAATAATAATTAATATACGAAAAATGTCTTACTCTCAAAGTACATAATGTAAGAGAAAGCCAACTTCCCTGAAGAGTTAACATTGAAGTTGAAGGTAAAAAACAAAAATACAAACACAACTACCACTGAATCACACATGGAAAACAGAAGTGGGACAGTGATAGGACAACAGAAGTCATTGTCACAAGAGCATGGAGCCCTGTCTGCTTTGTGGTAGTAGGTGTAACTAAAGGGGTGAGGTTACTTACATAATGACTATTAAGAGTTCACAGGTTTTAAACCACTGGGGAAAAGAAACCGCAAGAACGGTAAACTTGTGATCGATCAACCTCACATGGTTGTGCATTATGCGTGTGCTTGGATCATTATGTAAAACAAAACAAAAATTTTATCTGTTACTTATCATCTTTCTACTTTGATAACTTAAATATAATCAACAAATTGTCATTCTTTTATGTGTTAGGCATATTATTTAAACAGTTCATAATTTTAATATCAACCTTTGGTGCTTCGACACTAATAAAATTCTGTTTCCTCAGTTAAGCCCTTTCATGTTTCAGTAATTATTGTTAAAAACTTACAATTTATTGCTGTTTTTTTGATATATAAAAATAAAAATACAAATCCTGTGTCGCCATGCCACCCACGGCAGCAGTTGGAGATGTCGCCTCCCAGCACTCTGGTTTCCTCCCACAGACCAAAAACATGCATGTTAGGTAAACTGGCAATTCTAAATTGTCCCTAGGTGTGAGTGAGAGCGTAAATGGTTGTCTCAATTGTCCCTATGTGACTGTGATGGACTTGCGACCTGTCCAGTGCACCCCCCCCTCTCGCACTGTGATGGCTGGAGATAGGCACCAGCTCCCTGTGAATGGAGAACTGGTAAAGAAAATGGTAAGATGTTCCTGCTTACAGGTTTTTTTTTGTATAGTTTGTTATGTTTTGTCTGCTGTAAAGCCCTCTGTGTTACAATCAGAAGGTGCTTTATACAAAAGTTTAACTGACTGACTGATGTATTAGGGTGTCCATCTGACATATGCATATCTGAGCACTAATGTGCACCTTGACAACGACGACTCAAAGACTCATCTGCATTTTAATCCAACATCTCAACACCTAAAATTAACTAAAGCAACATTTTGGTCTTTTTTTCTTCTATAAGTTTTTTTTTTTTGCTTTGGCAACTCGATGCTGTATCTTCAGTAGAAGAGTTTTTGTGTGAGTATGCCCTTGTGTGCATGTGTGTTAAGACAGAGATGAGCCAAAGGCAGCCAGTTCTATCAGGTTAAGTGTGACAGACCAATCTGTGGCCACCCATTTGCCCTGACTGTGAGGTTGTTAAGAGTGATAATGGGTTTTACACAAACACACATAAAAGCGCACACACATAATATATATATATATATATATATACATATACATATATTAGCCTCATGCACTTAAACTTTAAACTGCACAGACTATAGAGGAACAAAGATCAAAGCCAGTTTGTTTACATTGATCCTTCCCCTTAACTGTGCTCAGATTATTTTCAATTTAAATAATCTGCAAGAATACACTGTATGGATGATTAATCTCTGGTTCAGTTGAGTGCTTACAGAGGAAGTCAATTCTAAAATGCTCTGATAAACAAAAAACTGCTGGACTGATGAATTAGACATTCATGCATGAGCATGTTTGTGTGATGTTGCCTGTAACCTCAATTCTGAGATCCTTGATCCATCCATCATCTATCACACAGACTTTCTAACCCAGTGATCTCATATATATTCATATTTTGTTCTTCCTTCACTTTTTTGCACTTATTCTTTTTATCCTCACTATAATCTCACTGTCATTTTGTGCTCCTTTAAACAACTACACTATTTTAAAATCTTCTTGAATATATAATATACATCCCATTCTCTCCACTTTTTCTTAGAAAAATAAACAGTCTATTTAGCTTCACCAAGTCTCTTTTTGTCATCATACATTTCTTATTCTTGCAGTCTCTCAGTCTTTCTTCTGCCTTGTCCATCATCTTTCCTCTGTGGGTTTCAGCATGTTCCTTTCACACTCACACCATTTCCTTGCCCTCGTTGTGTCCTCTCGGTGATAGAAGGGATAAAGGTGCTAAATGTATAAGTCTCAGTGTCTCTCTCTCCCACACACACACACACACACACACAAATCAACGTGCACACACACAGACACACACACTAACTCTACCCTAGAGCAAGCGCCAACACAAGAAAGCAATTTTCAATTTATAGTGGAGTGGGAAAAGTCTCTGCCCCCAGCAAGCTCCATCTCCCTTCCCAATCTTAAGGGACAAGGGTTTGTCAGGAGCTTGGGTGTTTGTGAATTTATAAGGATCTGGGAGGCTGTGCTTATGCATTTCAAGGAGAAATTGACAGACAAGAAATCTTAAAGCAAAGACAGGAAAAACAAGTTAGTTGGGACAAGTTTATGTTTTGAGGTCAACAGGATAATCTCTATGATCTCCAAGAGTTTCCTACTATAACAGAAACTATCACTCTCCTTGTGTCAAAAACTAGAAGCTAGAGCAGGGCCCATCAGAACCTTGTTAGTGCCCATCAGTGTCCGAGCTCTCACCGGGCTCCTGTTTCAGAGCTGGTAAGGAATGCCAGCGGTTCGGCTTGGTAATGGATCTAAGCGGGATTCTGGCGCAAAGCCGAGGCCCCAGTTAAGCAATCTGAGACATAGCCTGGGTTGGCTAGAGGCCTGCCTGAATCCTTTAGGATTGTAAGGGATGGAGTGGCTGGGAATGAGCCAAAATGTCATGGAGGTAGGAGAGGATATCAATTCAAACAATAGCTACATGTCTACCTGTTATGCCGAAGGTTTGGTAGAAAATTAGCAATAAAATGGTCATGACTAAATTACTTAGTACATAGTCAGTTAACAGTAAAGATGACTCTAGTGCACTTACATATTGTGCAGAACACACCAGCCACAGTGGGGATCTCCTGATCCAAGACATTCACTGCAGGTTGTGTACTGTCCACACGCCTCCACTGGTACTCTAGACAGCTGTTGAGACATATACAACCAAATAAAACTTACTGCATAAACAGAGTGCACTTTCTGAGGAAAATAATTATCACAATATAGGAAAAATACCAAAGAACAAACACAAAAGACAAAATATGAAAGAAACATTTTGCTCCAAGACATAAAAGTGTTCAGAGATGACAAAGAAAAAGAGAAAAAAACAATAATAATAAATGAAGAGTCCTTGTAATTTGTTGGTTTCAGTAATATTACCATTAAAAATTGCATCAGCAAAAAGATCAACAAACAATTCAAGCTATAAAGGAAAAGAGAGATGACAGTTAATGGACTATTTAGAGTAATGTAAAACTGCAAAAAACAAACTGACCAAACTAACATGCAAATTATTTTGTAGTATGGGCATATTGGTATGAAAAGGTCTATGCTTGACAGTTTTCTTCAGTCCAGCTGCTTCAAGAAATTTGGCCACTTGGGATTAGGAGCCCTTCAGTGATGATATATGGCCCTGTCAATTCAAACTGGCATTGACTGGCACTGATTGGCATGGGCATTAAGTGACCGAGTACAAGGGGCAAAACTGAGGTGGATCTCAGCTGTCCCACTCCTTCTGTCACCATGGCAACAGCGTGCTGCTGGCACTTTTGATTAATGAGACGTCATTGGTGAATGACCGCTGTCACTCCTACCGCTTTGTGACAGGCAAGATAGAGAGATGACATCACCAGCGTGAGACTGATCTGGTCAGCGTAATAGTGTATGAAAGGTTTCTCTTTGTGGGGTGGTTTCCGAATACTAACTGGAATGTCTCTAATTTTGTTTTCAGATCAAGACGAAAATAAAAATAGGTCTCCTCTTTTGTAGGCTCCTGTTTTCAATATTTTGAATAAACACAATATCTATTAGGGCTGCATCATAAAAACTTGCAATGTGTGATATTATGGTTTAATAATGTAATGACAATATCAATTGCATTAAAACCACATTTTCCTTACTTTTCTCTTATATCATCACTATCATCTAAACCAAATGTGGGCATCAACATCAACATATCTCCATGCCTGATAGTGCTTCTAAAATCCAGCATGGAATTCACAGTAGTTATTCTAGCATGTGTCAGCCTGATAAAGCTCTCAAATCAAACAAACATCAAATGAGGCTTTTATTAACTCCTGGGGAAAGTGAATTTGCTAGACTTTAAGTCTGACACACTGGTGATGTAGGTACATTTAAAAACAGACCACTACATCGTTTTCTTTTAACTTGTTACATTTGAGTGATTGCTGTGCACCTCAGCAGGTACTATAAATAGAACACAGAGACAACATGTACTCTCACACACTCAACAGATTCACACACAGGTGAAGGCATTTAAAGGGGGTGTATCTCCTTGTCAAAGTCAAGAGGAAATGTGCATGCTATTAGAGATCAGAGACAATGCAGGTGAATTTGTGTGTCGGGCTTGTGTGTGTGCTTTGGGTAAAAGCTAGCTAGTATGTTTTGCCCTCCCTACTGTGTAGAGGCATATTTGCATTAGGTAGATAAAGGGAATGAGTTTCAGATGGAATCAGGGAGATAGCAGTGCAATGTTGTGCGCACATGATCAAACTCAACACTGATTCCCATTGCACGATGCGTCTCGCAAGATAGATTTCCTCCTTTCCCGTCACCCCTCTTCAGGCATGGTTCTCCTTACATTTCCCACTGCCTAACCTCACTGCTAGCTAAATAAGCTTTAAGGCACAGAAGAGAAAGGCCAGTATAATAGCCAGTGAATAAATTTCAGATGCCAAAGCCTTATCATGCACATGTATGAAATCACACTTTCCCTACATCTGTGCATGTGATGCTTATATATAATTTACTTGGTTCGTCACCACGTGAAAATCAGAAATGCTGAGCACCCAGACAGAGATGTAGTAAACAGTGCTCCTATATCTACACACTATATGATTTAACACTTCATAAGTAGAATATATGCTAACACACACACACCACCTACATGTACAAAAACATGAAAAAAAAAACAAACAAACAGAGAATACAACTTTAGAACAGAAGGGAGTCTCCCCATACGTGCCAAAGCCTCACATAATGCCTGCATCTGGGAAGGTGGTTTTGTCAACAGATAAAAAAAACAAAACAAAATACACACCACTTTCAGAGCCTGGCAAAAGCGATGGATGCCAATAGCAGCCCTCTGTTCCAGAGAACAGATCCTGATATTATTCATTTTCCCTCTGTTTCTGTCCGTCTGTCTCTGTCACTCAGATCCTCTGAGGTGTGTAAGATCATACATTCATCATCTCTCTAGAGCCTTGGTTCTCTATCCAACGCACACACACACTTAAGCAAGCAACTCTTTTGTCTCCACTTTTATCACAAAATTGAAGGATTTGGTGGCTAAACGACCCAATGCACCTCTTGTCCCTCTCATCTCGATATCACATTCATTTTATGCTATCTTCTTCGTGGGCTTAACCAGGGAGGAGACCATTATGGCTCACCGTCTCCTCACTATGACTGTGCTATCATATCAGCAGGGATAAATACAAAGGATAGGGTGCGTGGCATTTATAATTCCCCCTGTTTCAGGTGAGTAAATGACAGCCATTACACTCTGCACTCTCCCTCCTTTCACAATAGGTAGAGATGGATTCTGCTGAATACAATCATGCTTTTAAAAGAAGCAGAGATCAGAGAGGTACTTGATGCTTTAATGTGTGTGTGCATGTGTGTGTGTGGGGGGGTGGNGGGGTGGGGGGCATTTGATCATTTGCTGTGGGGTACAATGGCATCAGATGACATATACAGTATAAATGCATGAGTGTGACTTGACATATGATGAATATCAAGGAAAAAGAAAGTTAAAGTGTATATTTTAGACACACTAAGAAATTCATCCGAGGATAAAATACAGATTAAGTGTTTTTATATTCTTTCTTCTTTTCTTACAGTCTTTCCTTACATAATGCCTGGGGCATTTAAGAAGCTGATCATTTATTAAATCTGCAGAGACTTTTATTATCAACTAATTCCTCTGCCTCGTCTCTATTCCTCTCTTTACCCTACTTTTTTCATGCCTTTTTCCACTTGTAATTAAACTGATTCCACCTGCAGCCAATCTACACCCCTCCAAATGCACACAGAGAAAGAAATTACAGTGATAGTCCAATCCTGATTTACAGCCTGTGGGGCACACTGAACTCCTCTTATCTTCTCTCCTCTACCCTAAGGCTAACTTAATCTTTTTCTCCTTCTCTGGTGAGAGTGTGTTCATTAGTTCAGCACATTGTTGGCAATCTAGCCTCACTGTTGGCCAGGAAGGAGAAATTAGTGACACAAAAGTTGGTTAAATGTGTGAAATATTGTAAAACTGGTTGCTTTAAAAAAAAAGAAGAAAAAAAAGAGCAGTCAGTCATGCTGTAGCTGTCTTTATAATAAAAATCAAGGTCTATCTCCAATAAATCTGGCCACAATTATTTATTAACATAACACAAAACCATAAATATGAAAGACACATCTTTGAAACAGACAGACCAGGGAATCATCAACCATTTTTCAGTCATAATGCCTGAAGTAGTACAATGCTTAAACTCTTGCTTTTTATCTTTTAGAAGTAGTAAAATGTCATCTTTTTCAGCATTAGCTTTAAAATTCAAGCCTCTTGCATTTTACATTAACACAATGTCGTCATTTAGTTAATGCCTCTCCTCCTTTCTTGTCCCGGCTCCCTTTTTTCTTCACCTGGATAGAGCTAAGATTGACGTGGGAATCAAATGAAGCAAAGGACACATCAACGACTCAATGCCTCGCCACAACTGACACGCTGCTCAATCAGTCAACCTCCAACCGACATTGTTATATCATAAATTCAGTTAACAGAGCAGAGCGGACCAAATGGCTGCAAGTGCAATATTGTTTTCATTTGATCTTCTAGAGGTTAAATGACGGAGCTATCCATTGTGCTGTCAGGATTGTCAGCTTAAGATAAATGAAGCAGCAATAATAATTTTCACTTATCTTTTTATTCAAATGGGTAAACTTCCCAAACACAAAGAAAAAAATGCAGTTAAATAAGTTTTAGGCAGTTTACAGATTCGAATTTTACACATAAACTGCTACATTTGTACCATACCATCTGGTTGATATATTCATGATTAGCACAACAGGTTCAGCACATGTATAGTGAAACATGTCCAAGAATTGTGCTCATTTTGCCCATTACAATGTCTGTCTTCAGTGAAAGAGCTATGCTGAGTAGATCACTGTGAAAAGCTTCTGGTGAAACACTAAAATATCGGACACACTGTTTTATTTTGCACAGCTTGAACTGCAACCAGTGGCCAAGATGCTGTCAAAAAATGTTGAGTGTTGACTTACAAGTTACAAATTTGATAAAATGTTTGTTATAATGGGCTGGCAGAAAAGTCAGACACACATGACTGAGAAAATAAAAAGAGTAGCACTTCAAATGAAACTTTGTAGGTGCCCAGATTTCAAAGCATACCTGCCTTGCATCACTTTGACTTTTACCATATGTGTGTCAAGCAAGAATGGCTACAGCATATCAGCTCTGTGCACCTGCCTTGTAAGACCAGAAGCCTGCAGCTAATCTGCTACACAACATAATATGCACATCTGAACACTTTCATAAGTCACAGCCACACACTGGAGGGGTGAGGAAGCCACACTCTGAAGGATGTGGTAAAAAGATTTCCACTGATAGTATTAAAAAGGCTGGTATTAAACATCTTGGATGAGATGTGAGGATGTGATACTTTTTCAAAAAGGCTTGTTGGATGTCCCCTGGGGAAGTAAAAAAAAATGCATTTGAGCAATCTCACCCTGCTGTAGTACATTTTCAATAATTTACACTTACAAATTTACATTTGCTAAGCTGATTATAAATATTTTATCACATTGAATGTCAGTTGAAGCCTGATCAAGCAACATATTTTTTTAATTTTGCTGAATTTAAAGTCTTGGTATTATCAAAGAAATTGCTCTAAGGTCATACTGGAACACGGACACAATTTAACCACTGACTCACTGAACACGAGCTGGCAGGAGAAGTTCAAGGGCTTGCTGGTTGCTGCAGGGCTACGGCATGGCTTGTGAACACTAAAGGATGGATTGAATGACTAAGACACAGCAAACAACAGCTTGAATAGCTCCCAAATGCCCTCAAAACTCATGTCAAGTCTCAGCACAGCCAGCTGCTCAGTAATGTGCTCAGCTATCAAAACTGAATTCATTCAAATTACTTTTGCAAAGGGAGTCCAAACAGAAGTTGGTTTTGTGCCAAATGAATAAAAGCAACACATACAGTAGGCATTGTTGATTTCTTTGATAAATGGAATTTAGAGGTGTGCATTTTTGAACACGAAGCAGTCATTTTGTACACATAATACACCAAAATTTGTCAAAATCAAGTTATTCTTTTATTTTTAATTTCGCTCTAAAAACTATGGTCTGCCATTTTCAATCTGAAAGGAGATTAAAATGCTTGAATACATTTTTCTATTTGATACTAGGGTGTTTTAAATTCTTGTTTTCAACTTTAGAAAATTAACAACATGAGAACTGTGCCATAAGTTATTTATCTCAGTAAATTCATCTCATCCTAAAGGTGTTGACCATTTTTTTACAAAAACAAATAAGTTTGTAGGTGATCCATTTTTCTTGAAGGTGAAATGAAACCCATCTCATTGTTTCTGCCAAGACATGGCTAAGATATGAATTAGAATTTACAAAGTTGTAACAAAGCAACAGTACCAGCTCATATTTACAATGAGACTGGCCTGCTCCTGTCACTCAAATGGCAACCTTAACATCTACAATCACAATCAGTTCTATAATAGGACTGCTGTTTTCATGTACGGACATCCATTTAACCCAGTAATAGGATGACTTTTGCATGTTCTTATGAGTGAGAGTGGAATGAAGACAAGGAAAAAAAAGAGAGAGATCTTAGAGAACAACCAATCACTAGATTAATGAGAAAACAGGAGTGACAGATCACTCTGTTGAGGAAAAGAAGAAAAAGTAGAGCAAAGATGGGGGATGGCATATGGTAAAACTGACAATAGTTAGAAAGCGTTTGAATAGAAAGATGAAGAAAGACGGGCATTAAAACACAAAGGGCTGAATCTTCATTTGCTTCAGAAATCCTCTGAGAATAGCAAAGGGGTTATAAGAGCAAAATACAATAGCATGGGAAGAAAAATAAATCTGACAAAGACAACAGTTACAGCATGGAGGAAAGAAAGAAAACAGGTAAAGGTGACAATAAAAGATGAACAGAATACAGTGAATTTGATGGAGATTTATTTTTTACAAACAATACTGTGTGAGACTGTGTTTGGCTTGCTTCTTTCTCTATTGAGTGTCTAATCTGACACAAGCAGTAAATGTGACTGTTTGATACAAAATCAAATAAACTGTATTATAACTATAACATTCTAAATAAAAATAAGAAATTAAAATTGATAGTCAACTGACTTTTAGCTATTTAATTGTTTGTGACATATTTTAAAGTCTGAGTATAAAGATTTATTTTACATTTAATACTGAGTTAAAAGTGAGTCTACTACAAAATATTGCTAAAAAATGCTGAGCTCAACAATATATTTAATGACACGTTGATAAAACAAATAGAACGAAGTGAGGAGAACAATTGCATTATTAGAGCAGAACAAATTTATAGAGAAATCTCTGAACTTTGTTGAGATTTGTATTCACTAATATCTGCAGGTAACAGGTAAAGTTGAACTGGTTTCTATCCAGGCTACATAGGTTCAGTTCAATTTCACTCAGTTCAAGTTCACCAATCTTAAACAGTGAGCGTTTGTACACAATATGAATAGCAAAACATTAAAAATGTAGCAAAAAAATTCACATTCTTTTCTTGGCTCCAAAATCAGCATCTGCTGTTTATTGCCGATAGTTGTGGACACAGCTAAAATCCATCACCCAGCTAAAATCCATCACCACCAAGCTGAAGGGAACCATTTCAAGGCTAAAACAGCATGTGAAGAGCTGTATTGATCAACTGTTTCCAGCCTCATGTTCTGGGCACCTTTGCTACTCTCTTTCTGACCTCTGTCTGTATTTCTCCCTCATTCCAAGTATCACACTCTCTCTGTGAGGGTCTGGGTCCCAGGCCTCAGAAACAGCAGATGGCCTTTAGTGATCGACCAACTCGGGCTGCTTTAATAGCACTGACCACTGTTGGGAATTGGGGATGTGCATGTGTGCACTGGATGCTATTCTAAACAAGTGCAATGATCGGGCAGGCAGTTCTCCACTCAATATTAGTGCTTGATAAGATGACCAACCACATGCCCCTTGAAATTGGCAATCACTGTGAGGTTAACAAAAAGCAAACAAAGGCAATTTAAGATGGCATTTATTCCTGAACACTGATCCGGTATTAATTAAAATCAATATAGTATAACAACAGCTTCTATAAAGATAGAAAGCAAATGACTCCAAGGGAAATTGTTATTTGGGTTTTCCTTTAAAATTCTTTCAGCCATTCTTTCAAAGTTGGAAAAATATTTACAAACTTTTTAACTGTGAATATATATTTGTCTTTCTTTCTTTTGCATTTGAAGAGCAGTTTGTGGCTGTGAATAAAATCTATTTTGCCTTGAGGCAACAGCAGGACAGGGACAAATCTAACTTCAAGTCTGAGAAAAAAAGCCAACTCTTTTCAAGAAACGCTTCAAAAAGGATACTGCATCACTACAGTTCTAGTGAATTTATTTGCAATCATCCTTGTCAGTGATTAAAAACACCAAGAAAATGAGTTCAATTTAATAGAAAAGTGAGAACAAATGATGAGTTATAACACTGTAGCATAATAAAGCTGTCTGAATTAGCAAGATGAATTATAAATAACTGACTAACCTCATTTATTCAAAGAGATATTAATGTTCTGCATTAAAATTCAGTCAAAACAGCTAAGAATTACTTGCTAAATATTGCAAACTGTCTACTAAAATACAAAGCTTGGAGTAATGTTTTTCTCAAACATCAAAACCAGAGGAAAAAAAATGCTGCTTTGAGTTGAATTCACTCACCCTCATCTTGTTCTGTAAACTCCTTGGCACTGATTAAGACTGTGTGCGCACAGAGTGAGTGTATTTTTGTGTGTTTTGGGTGTTCATTAACTGCCTTCTATATTTGTGTGTATAGGAATTCCCAAATGTTTCCCCCTAACAGTTAGTGGAGGTCAGGCTTGTAACTAGGCTAATAGACTAATTACTACGGAGGTTTCATACATGCACACACAAAAAAACACACTTGGTTTTTATTTCAATATATGCAACATAATTGCCATGCAAATTGAAAACACTCAATTTGTAACTCAATGTTAGGCAATAACAGGGACACATAAAATAATCTAATTGAAAAGGAAGAAATGGAGATTAAGTCTTAATATTCCATTTGTTATTCTGTAACATCTTTTATAAGCTGAGTAATATGCAGTGCAATTCTAAAGAGATAAGGGAGATACAAATTCTTATATTACTGGTTAAAGATTTGCTTTGAAGAGTAGTGATTGGATGAGTGTAAAAACAGCATCCTAAATGTTTGTATTCTTGTGCCTCTCCTCATCCTTTTACCACTCTACCAGTAGATGAAAGATGAGCTGCAGCAAGACGAGAGCTACAAATGTGCAGGCGCCTTCAGTTACTTTGATATTTTAAATCATATAATCATATAATTTAGGCATTTAAAAGTGGTCAAATCTAGTCACATAAATAGAACACTAAATCAGTAAACAGTGGCATTTTTACAGCGCCAGAAAAGTTCATAATCCTTTAAAAGCTGCAGATAATGTAGAGAGGTAACAAACTAAAGCTGCCAACAAAACAACAGTGACCCTCTGTAATTACCAGAGACAAGAAACAGAGAGAAAGAAAATAAATTATATGTATATTTACTGTGCTCCAGAGTTTTGTTCGATTTTGCAACTGTCACAAATAGATTGGAAAGTGAATGATAATGTTAATTAGCAGCATAATTTAGCCTGCATGATATAATTACCTAAACTTTAATGATGCCTTTTTTGGAAACAAAATGTATGTGTTACAATTTACTATGATTCAGTTTAATAATAAACCACTAAATGTAAAAAAATGTGAACTTGAGTTGCAGTACAGAAATAAGTTATAATAAAGGAACTACTTTCCAGTTCAAATAATACAAATTAATTTTACAAAGATTCAGCTGAATCCAAATTAGCCTAATCTAGTTGATGCTGTATTAAATTAAAAGCTTGGCATTTTGAAAGAATGCATATCACCCACTATGACAAATGAACACAGGCACACACACCAGCAAAAGCATCTTAAACTTTTCTAATGAAAATTGTTTAGTGTGACATTAATTTTCATTTGCAAAATTCTTAGATTATTTATTTACATTGTTTTGTTGCATTCTTCACAGAATACAATTAAGGCATTTAGTTTTTATTTATTGTCACCTTCTGCCAAAAAGCAACTGATAATGTTTTTGTCTGTGTGTAGGTGTGTGTATGCGCATATATACCCTCTGTGTGTTTGTCATGTTAGCAAAATATTTCATAACCACAGAGTGGATTTTATTGAAACTCTCAAAAAATAATCATCACATCTACGACTGACTAACTTTTAGAATCAGCCTGCAACAGCTAATTGACTTTAGAAAACACCAAAATAGCTGTAGCTCAGTGGTTTTAGAGGTTTTGTGCTAAAATTTAATGTGGTAGAAGTTGAAAGTCATTCACAACACATACCCCGAAGTGAATGAGATCATGTAAAACTTAATTCTCAACCACTGACAAAAGCAGCAGTATTTCTCAACATAAGATATCCTTAGTTCTTAGTTTTTAATTAGGTTGGCTTGAAAGGCAGCTGCTGATATGCATTTCATCATTGAATGCTAGCCTTTCAAATAATTATTATTATTATTTAGCTTGTGACAATATAATAGATTTGTTTCTAGTTGGCATCTATAAAAATATTTTTTAATTTTTGCCAAAACAACTATTTAAATAAAACTGTTTATTACACAGTATATGCCGAAAAGTTACAAAGAAATAATTAAAATGTCACAGAGCCCCAAATGTGGCCTTTAAATAAATTACTGGAGTAATAACAGACATTTAAATTTCTTCTTTACAGGCAAATAACAGTATATCCTGACAGTATTCTTTTGTCTAACAGTAAAAAGCTGATTGAACTGAGATCACAGAGCAAAAAAAGCCAGAACCTTTTCAGATAATTAAACAACTAACACTTATTTACTGAACCTTGAGTTGTAAGCAATAGTTTTACATTGTGGAACTGACAATTTTAGTTCAGTGTCAGAAATTTATTTAATAATTGTTCAATAATATTTTAACTCAAGCCATTAACTGCGTCCTTGATTACGACAGCTTTCAAGACTAGAATTCACATGTGCAAATTTACATTTTAACTTTTTAGCAACAGGAAAAAATATAATGTCAATGCCTAAACCACCTCTAAAAACAATGTCCAGTGATAACAATGTAAAACATTCACTTAATCTGTCAGAGTCTAAAAGATAAATGATAAATGTTTTATCACTGAACCACATGAATAACCAACTTCTGAACATGTTTATACTTCAATTTGCTCCCATGTTTGTGTGTCATTCTGCAGAATATAAAGGAGAAAATGAATACATTTCAGTCATTTACAGGAGTGTGCATCTGTGTGACTTTCAGAGAAGCTGTTTTGTCTCTGATGGAGGTGTTCGCAGACTCTGTCCATTACACAGAGTGCTGCTATTTTGCTCTGCATTCCATGTCATCAGAGGTGCTGGAGACAGTGTGAATCTGTTTGTGCACATAACCATACATACACCAGTGCACACACACACACACACAGAAAAGAAACACTTTTATCTCCCTATAATTCAATGCATCTATTCATTCTGACTGTACTTTCACAGTCTGTTTCTATAAAAAAAAGACGCAGTCACAGCATCCAGTGGTTTGTCTAATCACCCTTTAGCCAAACAGCAAGGAAATTCTCTATCAAATGTTATTTTTCCTTATGACATCAGAAAATGTTTTATGGTGGTATTATGGTTGGTAGAAGAAGAATCAAGATGTGTGTTTGTGTTTCTGACCTGAGTCTCAGACATGACGTAAAGGTAGTGGTGGTCAGAGGAGAAGGCCATGTCTCTCAGGATGGGTCCATTCTCCACAGCTTGTACAGTCTCATATTGAAGAGCACGAGACGAGCCATCAACCCGGATCTGAAAAGACAGAAGTCAAAATCATTTTCAGTCACTTTTTTGTCAGCATTGCTTCATAGGTTAAATAAAAAAACACAACCTTAGTAGTGTACATAAATATTTTGTTAGTCCTGGTATTCAGATCTTTTCAATTATGGGCAAAATTATAGAAAAATACAAAAGTTTTGACAACAACCATCATTTGGTTATAGCCGATAACTCAAGGGTAAAGTGTATGTAGAAACGCTTACAAAACTGATTTATTTACAATTTGAATTAATTGTTTCAATAGGTTACTGCGAAAATTATGGCTTAGTTAAAGAAATTAATAGCTGATGAAAATAGTTAAAAAATGAGAGACTAACAAAAAAAATACTTTTTGTAGAAAATGAAAATGGTGTCATCTAAGAAAGTCGGGAAGGAAAATAAGAGCTAGGGAATTATTTGTAACATGTACTTATGGTTGTTTTTTGTTTTTTTAGCATCACTTGTCCAACAACACACTGCTTAAAGATGATCCCGTACATCATGATTTTTAGTGCTGCATCTTTCTCTATCATAGTTTGAGCCATTTAAAAGTAATTATGGTAATAAGGCATCTGGGCAAAAGGTGCAGCCTATGGATCCCTTGGTAAATTTACTCAGCAGAAAGTACATAAAATTGGCACTAAGCATACTCGGTGATGTGATGGAAGGGGTCTGACTTGTGCCAGAACATCTGCTTGCATGGTCTTACACACACACACACAGAGTATGCTCTCTACTAAATCTGTCCCTCTGGCTCTAATTTCCCAGAAACACATGGTTCTCACACATACCAACCCTCGCAACTTTCAGCACCCAATAGAATACAGGTTCACACACAGGTCTTTGTGGGCTTGTGGATGGGTGTAAAGCTAGTCTTATTAAAGTTGTGATGACTCTTGGTAGTTCTTTGTGCTCTTCAGCACTTAAGTGTTTGCAGGTAACTGCACAAAGAAGAGATAATTGGACAGAAGCAGATGGTAGAGCAGACAGATGAGTCACTTCTTGCTTAATTATAATAAGCTTATGACAACATACTTTCTTTGTTCCCTCTGTCAGCATTACACAAAAAGAAAACCCTACTGGTAAACCACAGGTCAAGAGACCATCCTTTGACTGATGTTTAAAGTTGTGAGTTTCATCAGAATATACAAAAAGGTTCCAAACAAAACTCTTTCATAGTGCACACAAAACTATTTTGCATCATGAATTCCTATCTTCCATTTCTCAAAGCATGCAAGATTTTACTAAACTGGTTGATTTAAACTTCACTTCATTCTCCAACACCACTCAAAACATCTGCTGCCATTTTAGTGTCTAACTGAACTTTGTCTTTGCTTGAACAATAAACTACTCTGTACAGCAAACATAAAAACAAAAGTAAACAGGGTGAAGTTTAGATATTGTCCTTCCCTGCTGTTCCCTCACATATCCACTTTCACAACATGACATTTCTTTAAACAGGCACCGTCTTTCACCCCAATTTCACCCTAGTCTTCATTGTTGTTTGTTTCTTAGCTATTCTTCCACTCCGGCTCTACCTCCTGCTTGGAAGAGGTAGTGACCTTGATCTAAAAGAACCTTGAGTTCTCCTTTATCAAAGCCTGACACACTTCCACTGGGAGTTATTGTATGCACTGCGGTCAGCTGCAAAGAAAAGAACAGGAGGCAGATAGGAGAGAGAAATAAGAGAAGGAGGAAAGAAGAAAGAAAGTTTTGCACAACCAAGGCCAGATTCAGCAGGTGGGGTTATCTAATCTGGCCTATCAGGTGAGTTCATTTTAGGTGCATATGCTCACAGAACACTGTATGTCAATTTATGTAGATTCATAAAAAGATGTATCATTTTACCTCCACTGTATGTGACAAAATGTTGAGTCAACTGTTGAATCGAGTTTAAGGACTGACAGTCTACATCTGTGGCTGAGTGTAGAGTTTTATCGTGTTGGGACAGATCCACAGTCACCAGGGAGAAGGGGCTTCAAGGGGAAGCTCCTGTATATCATCCCTGGATCTGACCACCAACAAAACAAATGAGCCACCAGGGAGAGCACAGCATGTCCGCAAGCATGCAATGCTGGCTAGTTAAATCACACTGGGACAGGAGGTAAATACACAAGGGAGTATGACTGAATTTTAATCCAAATCCAGTGGACTTATTTGTAAAACCACAGGCTAATACAACATATTTAGGAACAATTTATACAGTACTTTATGTTCAACCCACACTAGATTACCCCATGTTATAAATTCCTATAAAGACATTTAAATAAACTGATAAAAAAATCTGAGTATTAACCAAGTATTAAAAAACAACATTTAAACTAAAATATGACAAACAAAAAAAGGTTCATTTGGATTTTAATTATTGAAAAAAAAAATCTGTCTAGGAATGCACTAGACTTAATTTCATTCACTTGATTTAAAACCAAATTAAATAATATTGTTTTGCTCTGACACCAGTAATCATCATCAGAAGCAGCATTTATTAATACAGTACTTCTTAAAATAATTTCCCATCAGCCTGAAATCATTAAGGCAGCTAGATTGGAGCTAGCCAATATTATCTGATTCCTTTTTAACAGAAATAAAGTGGATTAGCTGCTCTATGCTAAATGGATTACAATGCTAATCTCGCCTATCACATTAACACTACCCAAGACATTCAGTGCCAGACAGAATTCATTTTGCCTCATTGTAAAGTAGGTAGTATATACAGCGCCTACACATGCCAATAACTGTGTTTACACATGCAGTTGGGTGCATAGAAACATTGGCACATCTCTCTCGCTCTCTCTTCCTCTGTCCCACAAGCAAACACTCACTCACTGTTTGACTGAAGTTACTCATATGATGATGAGGAGTGACAGGTACATCACCTTTCACTTGCAAAGCCCTCACACGTGTGTGTTGTAAAGAGTTCCTAAAATAAAAATATTTATGAATGTGAATTAATGCACAAGATTCACACTATCACAGTGCAAACTGAGTTCTGTTTTCACACAAAAGCCTAAATTGGCCATGAACTGTGTCCCCCTAGTGACAAAGGTAGGTAACTGCATGCATTATCAATAAACAGAGGTAAAAAAGAAAATAGTGCACTTTGCAGTAAAAATGCAAATTTTAAAAATAATTTATTAAGTTGTCATACCTGGCATAGGCTTTAGATTTCTAGACTAATTATTAAACTGTCTGCTATTTTATGTTTTTAAATAAATAGATTCAAGCCTTATAAGAACAGTCAGTGTCACAGGATGTATTTACAGTCTTTGTATTCAACTGGCACAAAAATTCCCCGTAAAGTACACAAATAAACAGTTGCAACCTCACGTCAATGTGTGTCCTGCTTTAAGTCTGTCAATGAAAAATACTGTTCCCAGTGAGACTACCTCCCTCTCTCTAAGGGACTAACAGCTAGCAGAAGGTGTGATACAGACAGGAAAGACTTTCTGGTGTGAAAACCATAGGCTTATCCTCACTTAGTTTGCTCTTGTTGGCTATGTATACAACAAAAGGAACATGGGATGTATAACTCTTCCTTTGACTTGGCTTGTAATCCATTTTAAAGCAGGTACAAATGTGAAATTTGTTTTGTAAATGATGTTGTCAAAACATTAAAACCTAGACTCAAACTGTGTTGTATTGTTGAATAAAGTGGATGTGGAAATGTATCAAACAACATGTAAAAAAGTATACTAAGTGTTTATTATGACAAGAAATGGAGTGTTTGTTTTGCTGCATTTTGAATCAGCCGACACCTTACACATATCCTGTCAATAATGCTGTTGCCCCACTGGAACAGTCTTCTGTGGAAAATAGCCCTTTGAAATTCAGTACCCATAGTTACACATCTGTGAACTTGTATTGATTTTGGATAATCTGAGTGAACTGGAGAGCCATTATGTAGAAGCTACTTTAAATCAACTGGTAAAATGGATCGTTCACATTTTAGGGATGAGTCTAGTCAATTCTCAGGAGACCTAAAAGTACTCCTGTAGTGTTAGCGCAGAAGATCGCTGCGACTCAGTACAGAATATACAAAACCAGAACAAAACACTTAGAATAAAGAGATATTTTAGAGAATCATTAGTTGGTAGGACTGTGAACAAGTTGTCTTTTGACTGCCAAAACATCTTTGCCACTGTATAAGGTTGTAAACTTACAGTTTAAGATAAAGAAACTTTGTGATTGTGAGTAAAGTCTTTGAAGAACACTGCAGAACTCGGTCTTTGCCTGCCACGGCATGGATTATCAACCAGCAAAAAGAAGGCTTGTCACACAGAGTTGCAGTCTGTTAAGCATGGCACACACACTAACACACCATGGCTGGAACACACACCATGACCAAAATGTGAGCAGCGGAAGCCAGAATAAGCTGCTGACTAAAGTATCACTATGGTTTGACATGGGCCATGAAACCACAGTAAGGTGAGTGGGATGGTGCAGAATGTCATCCAAAGTCATGGAGAATGCTGGGAAACCTAGATTTCCACAATATTTAGGTGAGAAATTCCACTAATCCTGTGAAACAAGCTCATGGGCAAAAATCAGTTTTGTGCCAAGATTTCTGCAGCTAAGCAGGGTCTGAAACATCCAAGTGAGAAGACAGATTTCCATCACGAATCAGCAAATTTATATCTGAAAACAGTACTGTAATACCTTTCACTTTCATTTTAGCCTGTCATATGTATAGCTGTGCAAAACCGTGATTTAAAAACTGAATGCAAATACCAAATATATTATTGCATTTAAGTAGATGCTAATAGTGCCACATTTAAAGGAGGCAAGACGCTGAGCCAACAGATTAAAAAAAAACCTGCAAATAACAACAAAACAAGAACATCTACTTTAATTTTGTATATAATGGCTTTTAAATTAATTTAAAATACTTTAAGATACTTGGAAAACTAGATATCCAATATATTGATACACAAGAATTTCAACAACTTTAACAAACCAGAAAGTGTTTTTTTTTTTTTGTGTGTGTGTGTGTGTGTGTGTGTGTGTGTGTGTGTGTTTACATAAAAAAATAAAAAACAAAAAACAAAAGTAAGACTCATTTTTTGCTTTTAAAGTCTCATGTTTTGTTGTTGAGGCCTCAAGTTCTAACCCATTGAAGATATCAAATATTTCTCATTAGGAGCCCTGTAAACACAAGCCGAAAGACAGTGTAACTCGACCTGTTACACGTGGTCGGGTTTCCACCCACTTTGAAAAGCCACAGCAGAGTGTTAACAATTCAACCAGGCAAAGGAGGCCACACATTAAACTTTAGAAAAAGAAGAAGCCAGATTTACAGAGACAACAGACAGGAATATGCACTGTGAAAAGACAGGCAGAAAAAAAGGCTTCGTCACTAAATAATGACAATATGTCTCCCCACGCATTGTATTCATACAGACAGCAGTACAATGGCAGCTGTCTGATTGCCCAAATCTGTCCAGCTCAGTGAAACATATGGCAGGCAGAGAGGAGAAGGGGTCTAAGAGGAAGACTGGCTTCAACTCCTGGCTTCAATCAATGCCAGAACAAACCTTTCACTTCCACAATAAGTGTCTTAATATACATCTTAAGACAAAATGGTCTGATTCAAGACAAGTGTAGGAGTATAGAAGATTTGACATTAATCTGAGGGTATTAATGAGGACGTGGCACACAAATGCTGGATGCCAGAAGTAGTTGTGTAGCACTGCTTAGGTATCACATCACATATAATCTTATTGTTAGCAGGACAATCAATGATACGTTTTTGTTGTGAAAGAATAGGATTAAACAGAAAAAGTGGACTAAATCTGCATAATTTCTAAAATAAGCACATCACATGATACTTGAATATCTTAATCCATGTCATGTCTCTATTACGTCTTTTAGAATAATATTTTCTGCCTAATTGCTTTAATGGAGTCATCATGCAGTTTTCCAAAAGGCAAAACACTGAGTCAGTGCTTCACCACTTTCGTTTATGGAAGTAAAATATTCATTCAGCTCATTGAAGACACTTTTAAGATTGCCCCTCTTTCCTTCCTTCTCTCCTTTGACTCAACCTCTCGCTCTGTAGGAGGGTGAGTGAGCAAAAAAACCCACAGAGTGGAACTGAACTCATTCTATGCTTTAATTCACTAGTCTTTGTTTTATGTTTGCAATTAGGCATATCTGCTACACAGCAGGATTTTAATTAACGCCTTTCTCCTGATGCGTGCACTATGAGGGAAGGTGCTTTGTTGGTGCAAATCAAGGAAATGTCATTGTTAGCGTGGAAGAAAATGCAGAAATTTGCAATGTCAGTGTCTGGGCTTCGTAGAAAAATGACCTCCACAAATTCCTACCTGTTAAGTTTTCTTTTATTAAGGATACTTCTTTGCCTTTTTTGAAAGAAAGTTCATGAAAGAAAGACTCAAAAAATGACTGCTGATAAAGAAGCTATATAATTTCCATAATGAATTACATTTGTCCAAAGGTTTTAATGCAGACAAACTAACTTTTCATCAGGCCATAAAACACTGCATTTATAATTATTGACAAAAATTTACGTGTGATCATTTCAAAAACTTAAAAAAAAAAATGCTATGTTAATGATAAGCTGTATACAAAATAACAAAAATAAGGGGGCAAGCAAAGATGTACTTCTGTTTTTCCACTAAGTCTCAAGGCGGGAAAAAAGAAAATCTGCCACTCCACATTTCATCTGACAGATCTACACACAGAGCTGCAGTAGGACCCCTGGCTCGGTGACTGACCGCTGTGGCATTAAAGGTGTGGTACCTTTTAGCCTGCAGGTCCAGGCGGTATACTAATCAAAATCGTACCTCCCTGCTGAGAGATAAGAAGAAAAAAAAAGCAAGGAGAGAGGAGAAGAGAAGGACAAGAATGTTATTGTGAAAGATGATGGCGTTGATCGTGAAAGGGGACAAGTGTCTTGAGGCTTCCTAGCTCATTTCTCCCCCAGCTCTGCTCTCTGTCTTCAATCTCCCCTATGGCTTTGAAGGGTGAGTGACAGGTCTCCCTGCTATCATTGCCTTCACTGCTGAGCTGCCTTAGAGCAGTGTGACCAAGCAGGGGCTCATAGCTCAGCCTTTGTTACTTATTTCTTTCAAATTGTGCTTTTGCTCATTTCTTCCCCCATTCTTACTTGCCTTTTCTGTCTTCATCTAAGTCACAAGATTGTCTAAACTCACAGCCATATGGCCAGCTAAGTATGGAGAACATTTGTGACCTATTGACCACTAACTGCCAAGTCAGTCACTCTTATTAACCTTTTATGACAAAGTTATGAGAAGTCACTCTCCCCTCTTTTTCATTAGAGACAAACTATGTTCTGTTGTAATTGGTAAATGTATTTTGCAGGATCTATTCCCTTTCATACACCATAATGTTGAATGTGCAGATGTTTGTTTAGACATAAAAACTACTTTCAAAACTCAGTCCAACTAGAATGAAGCAAGTCTGCTGGCCTATTTCTTTATAGCTTGTTGATATACAGTATACATGGTATAGCTTGTGCAATTGTTACAAACTGCTTTATCTCCTGTTATTTTCCCCTCAGATTTTTCTCCATTTTCATGGTCCTGCTTCATATTACAGTCCATTGATTTTTCAGTTTTGTCATTTTCCCTAGTCACAAACAATACTCCATTATTTTCTCTTTTACCAACTCATTAGAGCCACAGGACAGCATTTGAGGCGACAGGCAAAGATCGCCTGATAGACCCCAGTTACTATAGACAAATATCTGGCCTGGCTGAGAAAACCCCACTTGCACATTTCTCTAACCAATTATTTTGTTTTTTTCTTTTTCTTTGTTATTTTTACAGTGATAAAAGCTGCTTGCTTCTGCAACTATTGTTGCAGCTACTGACCCCACAGTGGTAACAGCACAATTTAAGAGGGTAAACCTGTGGCTTTATTAGTGGTGCAACCTGGTGACAGTGCTACATAGTGGAATGTACCACATTATGTTTTTTGACCAGGGCCAACTGTGGGAGAGCTAAAAAGCCTTGGGAATTACAGCTTTAATGCTCCAAAGTGTACAGAGTCCACCAAATCAGCCTATCAAATCAAGCTTTTCAAGTAACACAGCAAGGCACTAAAGTCAGAGTTGTGATGTGAGTACATGTGGCTAGCAAAGTGTTTCTGTAGGAACAGCAAAATGGGTGACCACAAATATATGCTTGCAGCCCAGATGCAGCTCAAAGAAAGTGTTTTTTAAATATAAATTATAGCTCATTTGTAAGTTACTTGAACAAGCAGGTTCGTAGAGGATTAACTTACTATTATTACTTAAACCAGTTTGTGAATCAAAAACAGTGATGACTGAGTAGAAATTCCATTAGAATTGTGTGAGAATGAGAATTGTACATCACTTGGGGAATTTCAGAACCCAGTAGTCTAGACATATGGTAGAGCAAAAAGCAGCACATTTTGATGTTAGAGGAGAGAAAAAATCAGGAAATATATAAAGGTTTAGGACAAAAATGTACCACCGCTGTGGTGCCAAAAAAATCTTATTCAGATAATAAATAGAGTCTACAACACATGCTACAACAGAAAAAGAAGAAATATTCAAATTCTTTAACTTGTGATTAAAGGCAACATTTCAGCTCATGTCCATACACCATGACCCCATTTATTGTGAATGGTACTTCTGACAACCAAGTGTACCCACCACTACTGCTTTTTCTAAACTATTTTGATCCAGTTCTACCATTAGAGAATTCAGGACCCTCTTAAAAATCAGTAAGATCTTTACATCTACCCATTTTAAACACATTTGCTTGAAAAATTTACAATTCCTAAATTGACACTTCATATCACTTAAAATACCTTAAGTTTCGTGCTTACTTGAAATCTAGATGACCAGTTGGAGTTTGTAGCTTGCTCTCCACCTCGTAGGTATCATAGCACTGTTCCTAAATGCCTTCTTTCCACTTACAACTTAATATCAAAGTGTTCAAGACAACATTTTAGGCCACAATGTTCATAATGTGGAGGAAAGTTGGTGCTATTTAGGTTAATGAGGTAAATATATAAATGGCTCACATGCAAGATGCCTTACATTTTGTTAAGTGTAAAATGTCATAAATAAAATGGTAAGATAAAATAGCTCAGTGGTGTCCAATCTTGGTCTTTGACAGCCACTATCCTGCATGTTGTGTTTCTGTAGTCCAGCACACCTTATTCAGTGGGTGAATTACTTCTTCAGGATGTCCTCAAATTCCACTAAAGCCTATTAATCACCTCTTCGTTCAGATCAGGTGTATTGAAGCAAAGAAACATCTAAAACATGCAGAACTGTGGCTCTTGAGGAACAGGATTGGACTCCACTGAAATGGACATACAATTAATCCAAGTGACTTTAATTATTTTTAAATGGTTCACTGGGCACTTTAAAATAGTTTCTATCAATTATCTACATCTTGACTTCCTAAATATCAATCACCAACTTATCCAGTTGTGATAATGAGTGGAGGATCTGCTTCGTAAAAAATCCTTAGATCAACATTACACACAAAACAGGTATAGGGTTCTCTTTGGGAACTTCAGATGAATATGAGCTTTTCAGATAAAAGGTCCGGTGAAAGACTTTGATCAACACTCATTAGCTCACTCACAAACACCCACACTGTGACCTTAAACCTTTCATTTGTAAGGTGCAGGGCAGATATTGCCATTTCTGCTTGACTGGACCATGGGCTGCTTCCATGAAAGTCAATCATCAGCATATCCAACTTGGGTAGTGAAGAAGAGCCACTCCAAAAAGATGTCTAGGCCTGATAATGACCCAATGACAGGCTCTGATCAACTTCAGTCAAGGTGAAGGGGTGACTTTGAGAAATCTTTGTTTTACAGGCCACTTTCCTTCTTATTTTACTGCTGATGTGCTGTCCCTTTTTTCTTTGGTCAATACTAATTTTCAGCACCCATACCAGACAAATGCCATTCATTGACTTTCAGACACTGGTTGGTTTTGTGGGAGATGAGTTCAAATACACAGGACAAAAATTTTTACTAACCCTGGTGAAAGAAAATATCAAAAACAAAACAAAACCATCCTTTAATTTGATTGACAACAAAATAGAGTAAAAAGTAAAATACGAAAAAAGCTGAAAGTGTGTTTGTATCCAAGTGTCTGTGCAGGTGTGTGAATAATGGATGGGGAGCTGAGAGCCAGACAGTGTCTGAGAGCAGACTTCACCCTGGATCCCATTACCCAACACTATCGTCAGAATAACTGCAGACAGATGCACACTTATGCATATAAACACACATACATGCCTAAACTTCAAGCAGGAAATACGTGAACAACCCTGTGCATACATACTCAAACTCGCCCGTTATTTTTGTGTTACATTTTTCAACACAACACCCTCTGTTCTGGGTCAGGTGTAATCACAGTCAGGTAATGTGATATTTTAAAGAAATCTGGAAATCTTGAAAAATAAGAACACATTCTTTTTCCTTTGAGGAATTGTATTCTACTTGTGTGGCGATGACAAACAATATTTAGGGTCGCACAGACACTATTAAATGTTTGGATCACTGACTGCAGCTGAAGACCACACATACTCATGAGATCATAAATTATCAATGGCCTCACTTTTCAGAGGTCTGCAGGTCTGTGTGTGTGTGTGTTTTCACTAACACATGTATAAAATAACATTCATTGCCTACCTTTCAGTTTTATGTTGTGGTGATTTATGAGGTTCCAACCAACATTTCTAATTGAAGGAGGAAGAACCTCCGAACCAATTCTTTAGAAATAAGTAGGTGCAAATTTCTGTTTCCTCCTTATTGTTGGCAAAAATGGATTTGTGAGCATTTGTCAGTGTGTGTATTTCCCTCCTTCTAGTACAAAACTTGATTCCTTCTTTCCTTTCTCATTTCACTCTTGTTTTTACTCATTTTTTTAAACAGAATAGCACACTTTTATTTTACCTGCTTTCCTACTGAAGTGAAAAATTGCATTGCTGGTCTTGCAGGGAGAGGGGGAGACAGAGAGTGAGAAAATGAAAAACAAGGCAAGTGAGGATGACACTGGGAAAGAGGAAAAACACTATACTAAACCATTCAGGCAGGTGTTGATTCACCAACTGCTATAATAATGGAAAAGTGAAGAAAAAATAGTCAGAATAAGAAAGTAGAAAGACTAAAGGCCATAAGTGGTGCAAATGTCATGAATAGACTACATAAAGCCTGAGTACATAGGCAGCATGCACAAGCATATGTATAGCATAACATTGTTGTTACATTAGCATTTTATATCTTCTATGTATAATTTTTTTGATCAGGTCAAAGTAAGAATACCCTGAACAGGGTAGGCAAATATAAGCCTTGGCTTCAGCCTATTCCTTCTTTGGTACATTTTTGGACTGTAAAATAGTATCTAACTTTGTTTCTTTTTCTCTTTTTTAATGTTGTAAATTTACCAAAAATAAAGTAATTAAAATATTAATAAACTCTTAGTATTTACCTATCTATCACTTTGAAAAAGTAGTGGACTTCTAAAATTAAATTAGAAAAGCAGAGAAAAGACAGGTAAAATGAAGATCTACACAAAATAAAAATAATTAAATCCAATGTTGTGCATGCAGTAAAACCTTTCCAATAACAAAAAAATCAGCGAAAATCAAAGACAGATGTTAACCTAAAATGTCTCAAAGACAGAAAACATTTTTTTTAAACACATTCAATATGAATTCGGAAATATGCCAGTGGTGCCTAGGAATATCTAGTCTAGGAGTTTAAACATACATATATTTCCATTCTGCAGTGATGTTCTGTAAACAAAGGTCTAGATTTTGCTGCCTCTGCAGAGATCTATGATATATGTTAAACTGATTTTAGATACTTTTGGGATGCTGATGCTAATATTGGTCCTATAGCTTTGTTCTGGCATAAAAAAGGAGCTTGTCCTAATTAAAGATGGCAAAGTTATGTTGTGGAATGGCTTTTCACCTTACTTCTTTACAATTTATTGTTTCTCACCTTTCATTCTCTATGATGAAATTGGACTTGTCTCATGTGAACTATTAATTACTCAGCATTCAACTTGCACAGAGAATCCTGTCTGATGGCTCTATGTTGACAGCTTTTGGCCAAGCACAAAATCATCCCACAGCCATTCATTCTGTAGAAAGTGAGATTAATGCAGACTGATATGTTCACGCATCCATATCCCAGGCCTTAGACTAAAGATCATTTCCTATTTCAAACTGTGTTGCAGTGCATTACAGCGTTAAAAAAGCAGTCCTACACTGTTAGATAGAATCTTCTATATTCAAGAATTGGCCAATAAGAATGAAAGAAAAATAAATAAATAAATAAATCAAAAGAAGAAACTCATTGTTTGTTTTTTTTCTTTGCAGATTTCATTCATCAAACGTAATTCCAAAAAACATCAATAAATAGAACTTAAAAATGGTTCCTAACCTTGAAGCTTGTTTGTCCTGAGTTAAGAACAATAAAATGCCTTTATGTATTCAAAACAAGAGTGCCTCAAAAGTCTTAATGTTTTTGTCACTAACAATTATTTGGACACAAGCTATTCAAGAGGGTTTTCAAATAAGGTTTAAAGAAAGAAAAAACATAAATTTCACAAAATATAAGAGTTCTGTTCTTTGAGTCACCTTTTATTTCCTCCTCTCCCTTTCTTACTCACACTCCAATCACTGACCAGAGGCTAACACATTTATCAAAACATATAACACAATTGCATGTCTAAACTATATGGGGTACAATACCTCAAATTACCTCCGGCATTGTAGAAATGTATTATTTATTATTGAGCTACGGTCCAAGTTTCATAAACCAAAATTGTTTTTGAAGTTACAAGAAATAAAAATATATTAAGAATAACTTATTTATGTGGTGTTACTGGATAGTGTGACAATTGGTTGGAGATTTGTAATATATTTTATCTGATCTGCTGTCAAGGGATCAATGAGTCAGGTAAATGATTGCTGACAGAGTCATGAATTCACAAAGAAAAACTTGTTTTCTGATTTAAAAAAAAATACCATATCCCCATTATCACCTCCCCATCACTGGCTCTGCAGGAGTTTTTCTAAAATTAGCTTCAATTTATCAAGAGAGCACATTAGAATTTCACGCCCATGCATTATGCGATAGCATAAAAGCAGGGTATTCTGCATAATAATGGAGGCTTCACAGTGGGAGTCAAATAACTTAACCTAATAAATAAATGAGTGTGTTGTTTCAGGATGACTGGCTCTCAAAAAAAAAGAAAAAAAAAGAGTTAGAGATAAAAATTAAGAAGTAAAGAACACCCTTATAACTACATTTGCACTTAGAGGTGTGAGTCTAAAGGTAATTACACAGATACAATGGTAACAAACATAATGCATTATGAAACATAAACACTTTGAGAGATTAAGTTCAGAATCTTAATTGAGCATCAGACTTTGTCGGCACTGACCACATCAATTTGCAGACTTGGCATCGCATTACAGCAATATTTTGTAGACTGGTGAAAAACTGGAGATTGGAGGAGGTCTAAAACGTAACACTGATCAAATTAGGCCTTGCATTCCTTGAAGGAATGCACATTGCCTGCTGCCTTTTATGCCAGAGTTCTGAGGCACTTTCACAAAACATTTCTGTGAAATGGCCGCAAAGACCAGTCCATCTTTAAGCTGCCTCTTACCCTTCACAAATCACAGATAAAGCTGGCCATGCCCCACACAGATGTGAGCTTTCAGAAATTAAGTGAGCATCACGAAACTGCAAGAGACGTGGAACAGAACTCAGCTGCTCTGACATAGAATCCAGCACGCTAAATGTGTGACAGATGTGTCTCTCATATCATTTCAAAACACTACAAATTATCCCAGTTTCGCAATTTTCTTAGTTAACAGTTTTTTTTGTTTGTTTAACTATATGCAAAGTTGCTGTGCGTCATCATCAATGTTCCCTCGGTAAAAAAATATTTCTTGTTGTTTAATTCTTCAACCAGGAGATTGTGTAGATCAGATGTCATCACTTCACCCCCTTATTGAGCCGCAATGCCGGCTTACCTTTTCACATGTCAAACATTTTCGCTCTGTTACTACCTCACATCACAGCACACGTGCATCAGGGATGAGTTTGCTTTAACTCCCTATGCGGCCTCGCTCCGTTCACAAACCACACCGAGGTGGACAGAAAGCGTCTAAGTCCCGGCTTGAAGTGTTTTGTGAAAGTCCCTTTAGACTAAGATTATCTTATGTTGAAAAATAATGATGTTGCATGTGTTTTGGTCAAACGGTAAAAATAAAAAAATAAAATGCAATCTCTTGCAATAATGCCAGATATCACACACAGAAGAGGTGTTGTGAATAAATCTTAGCTACTATCACACCAAATTTGAACTCAATAGCTGTAAAACTGCCTAGGACATAGGCAGTTCAACTGGTTGTGGCAGCCCTCTTAAATTATGTTGACTGCAAAAGGTCATCAGTTGTAGACACAACCCAATGATGACATTTTGCAAGTTTTATTCAAATCCATCCAGTGGTTCATGAGATATTTTAGTATTACAGACACAAACATAGCCACACACAGAAGCACCTAGGCAAGAACATAACTGTCTCCCCTTGTGTTTCGGCAGTGGGTGATAAATATGATCTGATTGTAAATACCATTTATGGATGGTAATTCTAAGCAGCATTAGTGAGCAGCAAAACATTACAGGAAACCCAATTCTGGGTCAGTATCAAAACCAGTCTATCCAAGCAAAGCTTCATAACAGCTGACAAAAGTCTATGGACAATTTGACTCAGCTAAAATGACAACTACCCCAACCACATCACAAGTTAATATCAATAACAATTTTCAATCACCTTTGTCTCAATCCTCCAGTCTTTGTTTTACTTTTCTCATTTTTCTTTCTCAAACCTGAATCTGCATTATTTCTTCCCCTTCTAACTATTTTGTCCTTTTAAGATGTGGTATACCAAAACATAACGAGAAAATAGGCAATCTGAGTGTCACTCTGAAAGCAGAGGAAGCACAAATAAAAAAAAAGACAAAGAGAAGATAGAGAGAAACTGAGACACATCACCTGCAGAATGTTAGATAAAGATGGCTGTAAGCTGCACTAAAACTTGGAGACAGATAAAAGTTAATTCTTTCTCAGGGAGAGACAGCGTGAGAGAAGAATCTAAGAGGATATTTGGTGAATAGGACCTGTCAGCTTGCATTGCACAGAAATCCTCTTATACCTCAAAATTTCAATTAGGTTGGGAAGCGATTTGGTGTGGTGCGCTTCTCTCATTTTGCACAGGAAGTACAAGGTGCATGAGGTAGGATTTGTCACAGCAGAGACAGATCTCCTCTACCTACATTATGATTCAAAGAACGAGCACACACACACACATACACACACAAAAGAGCTCCCCCTCCAAATGCCAAAACCATTTCAAGTGACAACAGTGGTATACTTGATGCTACTTCAGTGTTCAGTGAGCAGTGTTGCAATTGAGTTTGTTCCACTGCGGAGGAGCTGAAATTTTAACTCCACAGGTTTGTGTTGGTCTTTTGACATCTGTATGACAGCCACAATTACACTAGGTGTCAACCGCTCCAAATGACAGCGACTTACAGTAATTACAATGCCAAAAGTAACAGGCAATTTTCATGGTCCATTTTCACTTAATTTCCACCTTAGTGTTTCACTTTCATTTTACATTACCTGTCACTACCTCCCTTAAAGTCATATACAGATAGGAGAGGAAAGCAAATCACTTTTAGTTCTGAAACCATGTTCTTAAGAACAAAGTTATATCATGGCATTCCTTCTTGAGTGAAATTACATCACAGGTTTCTGGTACAAAAAGAAGCCTTTTTTCTTATAGTAAGAAAAAAGAATCACCACCAACAATAAAAAACAAACAGAAAACACACTAAGAGTTTTCCAGGAGCAAAAAGGGTTTCTGATATCTAAGTCTCAGCTAAAATTGATGCTGATTACAAATTCAACATACTGTAAGAAGGACTAATGGCACTACATATGGCAGTGGAATTCAACTTTGAAGATCTAAGGTTTATTCGTGTGAGGTTATACTTTTTCTCCACCTAATTCAATTACCAAAACTACTTAGTTTAATGGAAATAAAGTTAATAAAGTTTATTGTTGGAAATAAAAAAAATGTAAATATTTTTATTTACATTTTTTTTAGAAAAATGTAACAGTACATGCAAAAAAAGCCAATTGCCAAAGGTTTGCAATGAGCTTGAAGTGATACTTGACAAAAAAAATCTGTTTAAATATTCTTGTCACTCTGTTTCTTTTGGTTAAAGAAAATATTACAATATCTAGACTTTTTAGAGAGCTTAGGGAAAAGTAGAGACCTTAAAAAGTACAAAATTAAAAACTTGATACATTCAGCAATCCAGCAAAGAAACTAAACATTACTTAGTTAAGAAGTGGAATATCTCAGTGAAACAAAATCTAGAATAAAGTTTTATGCCTCCAATTATAATTTCTTTTTATAAAGTAAACAGCATGTAGGCTCAAGAGGAGAGGTTTTAAGAACTTCACTCTAGTATGTTGAAAAAAATTAGATTTGTCCTAATGAGAAGCAGAAAATCCAACAAAAATACTGAAATATCCACACCATGTCACAAAGTTGACAATGCTGATAATATCTAAACATTAAAATATGAAGGATGAACCATCTAAGTATGGGTAAACTTTTCCCAAAATACACCTGTTCACTGTTTTAATTTTGACAAAATTTCATTCAATTTTATGGATACACTTAAAACTAATTTTTTTTTAAAAATCTGACTTTGCAAAACGTTTTGCCACTGTTGGATAAAAACCTTGTCTCTTTATTTTTCATCATTTTTATGTTTCTGCCTAAAAGCAACTTTATTAGTCATTCTTCACATCAGTTTGTTGGGTGTTTTTATGACTAGCCAAAAAATAATAACAAAAAGAGCTTATGATTAGTTTATTTGATGTAAAAAAAAACATTTTCATGAAAAGTTGCATTTTTGGAGATAGAGATATACAGGGTTGCCAACAATGTAAAAATCAGTTTTTTCTCACCAAAAATTCTGTTTGCACATGAATGAAAGATGCAAATGCAAACACACCAGAAAAGTTTTGCATAATGTCTCTATTAATGTGGACAGGGCTTTAGTAATGTTCATTATTTTGGGGGAGTAGGGTGCTGTAACAAAGCTGCAATCTACAAATTCTAACATCACACAAAAATCTAATTAAAACAAATCATAATAGTGAAAGTGAGTGACAGAGTAAGTACAATATGTTTTTCTATGGTAACTTAGATGTGATACTAGAACTAACATATGAATAGGTCAACCAAACTTGATCTTACTAGGAAGTGCTCTTGAAAGTGAAGCCTAATGTATTTGCAGATCTGTCCATCAATACAGAAAACATAACCACACTAAAATGCTAATCCCTATCGGTTTCTTTTTCTTAAGTCTATTTCTAGGGAGGCTTAGTCAGTTCCTTTCTGTGCCCTCATTTTTTAATATGGTGAACAAGTCATTCTTTTTCCATCTACATGTTTGATAGATTTGCTTCTCCTCTTTTCACGGTCCCCATATCGCTGACTTTTAACCCTTTCTTCTTCTGCCTTTCTGTCCCTTCTTCTCCTTTCTTTCCCTAAACTCCATCCTGTCGTTCTGTTCCCTCACCTTTCTCCTCCTCACTCTATTCCCAGCATCCCAGCTGGCTTTCATCTTCGCCAGGTTAGATTACTGTAAAGCACTGCCTGTCTGCCAGCATTCCTGAAAGCTTTTCATCTCTGCTCTGATTCATCTGGGGAGACAGAGAGAATGGATGAGAGGTTGAGGGGAACAGAGAATGAGAAAATTGCAGAGGATGCTAGTGGAAGCGGAAGGACGGAGAGATGCAGAGAGAAGGCTGGGCTGTGCTGTGCTATGAATTTCAGAGCCTTTAGTGGTTAACCTGCGCTGCAATGGGCTGATGGGAAATTTCCCTGTTGGTCTCTTGGCTGTCTGTGAAACGCCCACTCAGAGCTGAGAGCACACCTCACTGGGGATGCACCAAAACGCACACATGAACACACACTGAAGAAAAACATAAAGGCAACATTTCACTAACAACATACACACAAAAAGTTGTGTGTACAGTAAACTGTGTAATTTGAACACCAAGTAGAAATAAGATTACAGCAAGAAGCATGAGGTTTGAGTAAAACAAAAACAAACTTCCAAAATGATCAAGAACAGTAGAGAGAAGGTAAAAATGGCATTTCCTTGATTGTAAACTTGCCTTTTTCTTTTGAGAATACACACTCTTTCCTCCCAAGCAGCTCAACAAATCCACAATCCACCAAATAAATTCTTATTTTTGCTTCATGTTTGAATGTTGAACAGCTCTAGTGGCATAATAAACCAGGAGATGTGTTTGTGGTGTAACTGAGTCAGGCAGGCAACACTGATCTCAACAAAGTACTCTGAAATCTACTCAGCCTTGAGAGAAAGAACGCATAAGATGCAAATGCAACAGAAAACGTGCCTTCATGTGAGTGTGGCTTTTTGAGTACATACATGCATTGACAGCTTACAAACAGCAATGCAGGTTTAATTACAGAAGCCCCTGCAGCTCTTTATAGCTTCGCTGCAGTGTGTGTATATATTTGTGCATTCCCTCTTCTGTGGTTTGTGCGTGCATGTTTAAGCATGTTGCTGTAAAAATGAGGGGACTGTGTCAGTGGGTTAGTATCTGGCAATGACTACATGAGTGCCTTTATACTAAAGAGAAACAGGGGCAAGGTTTGGTTTCCAGGACAACTACATTTACACCACTGTGTGTATCTTTTTCTGTAACTGTATGTCTCCATGTTGTGTAGAAAGAAACAAACGAAAAACAAATGTGCCAGTTCCACAACAAATGTGATTGAAAAACTGAATTGGTTTTCTACAGAAAAGTAGGAGGTACATCAACATTACAAACTAAAGAACTCAATTCAAACTTGGCATGTTGTCTTTATATGACAAACCTGCTGCAAATGGCAATTTTTTTATATTTCAGTTAAGCTTTAATCTAAATGAAATCCTCTAATAGTTTGGGTAGGCGAAGAGGCCTCAGTTCTTTATCCCTTTATTCGTTAGCTTCATAGTTCTATCATTATTTCGAAGAAAGTATTAACACCGTGAACAAAAAACTAAACATTAGTAATGGCAACTTAATGATTTGTTAATTTATTGACCTAATAACTTGAGATGTTAAGGTTTTGTGAGTCAAAGCCAGCAACTGCAAGTATTGCCCTTTGTGGCACTACTGCAGTGGAATGATTGGATTTTGCAGATCCAGTGTCTTTTGTTGCACAGAAACAAGTGAAAAATAACCTATGCATTCACCAAGTTCCTCTTGGATAGTTCTGTAAATTGACTTTTGTATTATGCAGCATGTGGGTGAATTTTTACTCTCCTTTTCCTTTACAATTACTCTACAGAATCCTTTAGAAACACGGTTACGTTGTCACCTACAAATCTCATAGTACTAGGTCTATCCTCAATGATGGGGCAGTTTGATGATAGTCTGAACTATTAGGGGTATCCCTGCATGTGATATTTATGGACCTGCCAGTCTTATTGCTCTACTCAACACTCCTGCACCCTTTAATCTCACTGCTGTCATCTAATGTCACTGCCTTCTGTCTGCGGCCTTGGATTACTACCAGCAGACACAAAGCCATGCATAGTTGAGACTGAATATGAAAATGTTAAAATAGAACTAATGTATGGGGCAGTGAAGTTCTTTGTCAGTAAAATGGATAGTAGAAGAAAAAAGGAAAAAGGAGTCCTATGTAATCATAATTAAAAATTTAAAATGTGTTTTTCACCTCCAAAATGTATTCAAATACAGACAAAATGGAAAGCTAAAATGCTACTGTAATCCTACTATAAAATCCAACATAAATAATTTGGCAAGAATCCCTTTCTGAAAATGAATCATCTTAAGTCATTTTAGTCCACACAAAAACTGGATATTACGAATAATGAATTTATTTACATGTACATGAAGTTATTCTGATAATTAAATCTTAACAGTCAACAGTCTTGCCAATTACTTACAGAGCATTTGAAAAAAACAACATAATTCCACACACAGACAAACAAATGCATTTTTACTTTAACTCATAGAAAATCATCAGTCAAACCTTAGGCTGTTTATCACTGAAGCCTTCCACAAAACAGTTAATTCATCAGGCCCAGTGAAAAGCTCATTGTTCCTAAAGACTTAATGTAAAGCTGCCATGATCTGCACATTTGGTAATTATAAAAATAAATCCATAATATTGTGCAAATCTGGAAAGCAGAGCTCTGTAAATTTTCAAAAATGTATCACTGTATAATAAGCCCATACAATGATATTAATAAAAATACAGAAAGTGGAAAAGCATGACTAAAAGTTGTTTCTACTGCATGCCGATCATGTTATGAGATTTGCTGAGTATTAATAAGTACACTGAGAAAGTGACATAAGAACATATTAATGACAGTGATTTTTATCATTATGACCTCTAGAAAATGCTTGAGCAGAAATCTAACTCTACATATACATAGATTTTCACTGCATAACATGTTAACATAATCCAAACACTTCATTGTCACTGTGTCCTCATAAAGCAGCTAAAGTGCTGAATGAAAGCCAGCCCACCCTAGTCAGAAGGAATGTACTGCCTCAGATCTTTAACTTCGGACAGAGACAGATGGGTCCACTCACCCGTTTCCTCCTTTCTCGTCCAACCACTCCGATTTCAATCCAAGGTGGAAGCTGAATTTTATTAACTGTTGCACAGGACCAGCTGAGTAAGCACACTGACATACCTCACTATTTTTTTTTCTAATTCAGCTACATTTTATGGGTGTGTAAAGGGACTAAACATTGCTTACATAGTAAACCCAGTACATGTAATACTGTGTAATCATTCAGATACATTTCAAGTTGCTGACGTTGTTGTCCTTAAAGCAGAATCGATAAATGCAATTTAGACTGCAAAATACGCTATGGTACAACATTTTTGGAAGCTGACATTAGAAAGCAATAGTAAAAGCGATTATTACTGTCACTACTCAAGTTGTATTAATCTTTAGGGAAATTAACAATTCCTTGTTTTTAGCTTGTTTTGCAAGATTTGCCCCTGAAATATTTTAAGAATGAAAGGTAGACTGTAACATTGACTTTGCAAAAACAATTCAATTGTTTTTTTTAGTCAAACAGTGTTGAAAATATTCACTTATGATGTTCATAATTTTGACCATTCTATCAATAAGAATGTATTTATTTATTTATTACTGCTAATTCAGTTATATATTAAACTAATAATGTCAAATTCTAAAAAAAGGCTAGTGTATTAATAAGAGCAATACAAAGGTGTCTATTATCCAAATTTATTTCCTTCACTTCCAGCCCTTTAAATGGTCCCCTTTGAGCCCTATCATTCCCATCTCCCACAGGCTGTGTGTTTTAGCAAACCCCTGAGCTTCCCATGATATTACATGTGTGTATGTGTCTCTGGGTCTTGGGCCAGAAGATGAGGGCTCAAGGCAGGAACTGGTAGAGGGATTATCTTTCCTGTCCTGCTTCAACTCTTTACCATTTTAATGAGGCTGGGACGTGGGCTTTTTTTTTTTGTCCCAGCCAACTGTGTCATGGACTTGGCCTGGGGACCGAGTATGACTGCAGGGGTTCAAGAATAGTTGCAATACAGTATACTCATTGTATGGAGAAATAGAGTGAGACATGACATTGATGTGAGGGGAATAAGAAAAGGTGAATGAGAGAGAAACAGAGATGGGAATATGTGGTTGCATGTACAATAAAATGTTCATGTATGCATTTTCCCAGAATAAAAGAGTAATTCAGGTCTTTTTGAGATTACTCCCAAAGCTCCTTCAGAATTCACCCTGATAACACAAAAAGGGCACATGTGGATTAACAGGGAATTCAAGGAACTGTAATTACTTCCAAATATGAATATTATTACCAAGACTTGGCAAAAACCGGGTTCCCATTTAATAATTCAGAAACAGACAAAAGTTACCAAAACTAAAAAGGGTTGTAAACTGTAGTTTGGATTAGCAACTTTACTTCAGAAATTGACTATTCAACCAACTTCCACTCTAAGGTTTGTGACACTACTGCAACCAACATATATATATATATATATATATATACACACACACACCTACAACACAAGCTAGCTTTAAAATGTCTTACAAAGCAACCAAGGCAGATGATTACTAAAAGCTTTAAATACAACGCTACTGTCATTGTACTAAAATAGGGACAAAAGCTAAAGCACTGACACAGTATTTGACAGGAATAGACAGTGGGGAAAGTGAGAGGTACAAGAACACAAGTCGAGTTTCAAGATCAAAGTTATATTAGTGTTTGTGTCTAAAATGTGCACATTTGATTTAAACTGACAGAACAGTAATAATCCATAAACCCCCACTAGCAGAATATTTAAAAAAAACAGAACAACTGCTTAAGCAGAGCATCTGCATGAGTCCTCACAACTGGACAAAGGACCTGACAGTCATCACAGGGGGTCAGGAGGGTGGTCAAAACTCAAGCCGGATTACAATGGCTCTTTGGGTTTTCACATTGGTATTCACACACACACACACATACACACTCTGAAGGAATGCATGGCTAATCAACCAAAGGGGGAAAACACAAATAACCTTGAACTGATGATCTGTGTGTCAGTGATGAAGAGTTTCATAAAAAGGAGGAACCAGACTAGCAGAAGAATGCTACTGATGTGAATGCAGCCATGGTACTGAATGGGTTATTAACTAAAAGAAGCCCATGAAGAGGATTCATTGATACAGGCTGAAGTCCACTTCACGGTGGTTTTGGCATTAAGAGGGTGAAACTGAGAACCATTTCACAGCTGAAGACACTTGTCCGCAGGGCAGAAATGCCTTTGGAGTAGAGCTTGGCTCAGTCCTATGACCTGAAGGTTTTAGGATGAAACCACCAGTACTCTCACTACAGCTTGACTTGAGCTTTGTCTTTTTGTCTCATGCTTTCTCACGCATACATTAATTGACCTTAGCTGACAACAAGACTCCATGTCAGTCAAACAACCTCTTTTATGATCATACTGGAAGTGAATGAAACCATACAATCCTATCTTTTCCTTTTTTTAATACAGACTCTTGATGTTTCCTGGCAGCATCTTAATAACCCTCCATTCCTCTCTTTTCCCCACCTGTAGCAAAGTTATTTACTTTGCACTGTCCAGTTTTTAGACATGTACTCCAAGACATTTACTTTTATTTTGATCACTTTTAATGGTCTCTTTTTAAATATTTTTTTTCCAACATGGCTGATTTGTCGGTGCCCAGACCTTACTGGTACAGGCCAGGCTACATCACTCTCAACCACAGGCACTAAATAAGAACAAACGGTGCTGCATTACCTGAACAGTCTTCTCAAGGGAACACACAAAGACCAGAAGGCACCTAGCACTCTTTCTATTTGTCTTTATACTGCCTCCCTGGTCTCCTCACACTCCGCATTGTGTGTAATTGAAAAATACAAGGCCCAGAGGCATTCACTTTCTCCAATTAAGAAAGAAGGCAAATGCCCCTTACAGAGGAAGGATATGAAGAAGGACAGAGACTGCACAATGCAGAGGAATGGTAGAGGTGATTAAATCGGACAATAAAAAGCTGAGGCTAGCATTTACCTGAGAAATGTAAACTGTATATTTTTAAGCGAGTAGATGACAGTAGGTGTGAACACAAATTGTGGGAAAACAGAAATAAAACATAAAATATAAAAAGATCTAAAAAGGACAAAGTAGCTTCATAAAGTAAAATGAATTTTATATCTTTCTTCTGCTGTATGACCCCACTTTGGAATGTTCTGAATCAAGTGAAAACAAGAAAACATAGTATACCTCACTAATTAAATATAATATGTGCTGTTGATGGGAACACATCCCAAAATTCAAAAAATAGGTGATGCATCAAAAGATAATGTATTTGAAAACAGTGAAAAAAATATTTTACACAAACTATGCCAGCAGGAAATGGTTTTATAGAGGTCACAAATTGCCCTTGTCAAAAGTCTTCATATCTTTACAAATATCCATGTGAACAGCACCAAAACTTTGAACGCTAAATGCATAATTATGATTTAGTCATCTTATTTATATCATCTGTTTTAGGACATACAGAATTAGGTTATTCCAAACCACAACATAGTGTGATTTACAAATTTAAAGATTATCCTGTTCCTTCTAAGGATTTATTCTCCTGTGAATAGTTTGTCAAACAAAAGACTACATAAAATAGTGTGTATAAGGGTGAATATGAGAACATCACTATTCTAAAAACACGCCAGCTAAATTGTTTGATTTTAAGCAGCAGGTGTGCATTAATCCCCAGCTACAAATAGGACACAAGCTATGGGACTCCCTTAGCACACACCTTCTCTTAAAGGCAAACAAACATTCACCTCTTTCCTCATTTTCTTCCAGTGTACACAGAGAGACAAACAAACATGCACAAATCCCTGCACAACTGCTAAAGTCATCAATCGAATCACAAATGGCCAATGTGTGCTCAATGACTCAGGTGTGTCTGTGCATTTAAAACATGTACACCCATGTGTGACTAAATTTTTTTTTTTTTTTTCTTGTGTATACCCATGTGTGACTAAATTTTTTTTTTTTTTCTTGTGTATTAGTGTGTGCCATTGCTCCTGCCTGACTGCTTCCCATTCTCATCTTGTCCTCTCACTCTGTGCTCACAGATGAAAGTAGAACTTGTGTGTAATTAATTGGATATGTTTGTAATTAGAGGGCGAGTGAGAGAGAAATGCACGCAAGCCTCCTTTTGTTTTGTCTGTTGTGCCTAACAGCGGCACGGAAAATAAAAACTGATTACACAGAACACTAATTACCATGGAATTATCCCCCTCACTTCACAGGGTTAATTCTTATTCTCTGTGTATGTGTACTCATATACATTTGTCTTCTTTCTACATGAACATGGACAGACACTTTTGCTCTATAATTACTGCGTTACTGACCACAGGTCTGATCACAGAGAAGAATAGGCCTGGGATGAAACGTAATGACATATTTGTCAGGTGAAACTTTGCTTCTGGCCAGAGGGCTCACTAATGAGGTCCAAGTTTCATGAGCTCAAATAATAGATTCTAATATGCATTATTATCTTTGTTTGCTTTGTTAAAACTCAAATATTTATAAAAGAGCTGTGAAAAGAATAACAGTTAGTTTACTTTAGCATACCTACTGGGGAAAAAATCCAAATAAAAGTGATAAAAGAATCTTTTACAACATAAACAGAAAAAGTTGGAATAAAAATTAGGAAAAAAAATTACCTACTTGTTTTTATGGGTTGTTTTATAACATTTAGGTGTTCTAGATTACTTTGAGTGACACCTCATTTAGGTTTTGCTTTTAAGAAGCCAGACTTTTATACAATTTTTTAAGGTGGTCTTAAATAATGCATCCTCAAGATTTATGGAGGTGTTTGAGAGATTTGCTTAAACTTTAACTTGTCAAATGACAGCTTGCAAGAAACATTTAAAGCATTTAAGTTTTTTTTAACGTAAATATTTTTCTAACACTGACACAAATGTGATAAAGATGTATCTTGTGTCAAAAAAAACTATTGTTGGGTCATACTAACTAAATTAGCAGAAACAACATATTAGTAACAACACTCTTGCAGTATAATTACTCTGCCTATATATTGTCTTGCCTTCCAAATGAAAGCAAACAGCTGCACCTGGTAGAAGATATGTGTCATACAGAGTGAATGTACTACCATGATGGAACCTTTATATGACACTGGCAATTACAGACCAAACTATCTTAATGCTGGTCCTAACATCTTGCATGTCTGTGCATTCCCAATTCCTTTGATGTTTCACACTGTGAAGCCAAAGCAATCATGCAAATCAAGAGAACAAAAAGCAAAAACCAAACTGATCAGATAGATGACAGCATGTGAATCCAAAACATGTGCTCGCTGAGAGAAAACAATCTGCTGAATCTATTTTTATACAGAGGTGGACCTGGGGGCAACACCTTCCTCCCTGTAGATTACAGAAATAGAAGAGTGGATCCCTCTGGACTCCCTTCTCTTCCTCTATCTGTACATCTCCCTCTTTCTCCCTCTCAGTTCCACCCGGTGTTACTATGGCAACAAGGACTGGTGTGACATGGTGAGGACTATGGAGGAGAAGAGAGAGGAAGAGTGGGAGGGAAGAGTCCACCTGCAGTTCAATACCAGCCCTGCGGGACTTTAGTAGGTGAGACTAAGGGATAAGGGTTAAGCCCTACTTCCTTTTTTACTCTGACATATTTGTCCTTCAGCATAAACAGACTCATCTTTCCTGTCCTATCCTTTCATTTCCATTCTCCAAGCTGTGTTAACCTCCCCTTCCTTACTTTGTTTCTCTCTTTAAAAAACTCCCTTCTTTTAAATCTTCATCCCTACAAACCTTAATTTCCTTTGGTCTATTGTATGTTTTGCTTCTCTTTTTTACATGCATCTTACCCTCATGTTCCTTGTCCTTACCAAATAATTAGGAATGTCAGATTTGTAATTAACAAATTTCAGTTGTTCCATAAAAATAAGGAGCTGCTTTAGTCTGCAACATTTTATTTTGTTGGAGACATGGAAAAGTAATTAGTTTTATTTGCAGGGTCACATCAAACTAAAATAAAAAAACTTTACAGAAACACACAAGTTTATTTGCAAGGTGTTAAAACTGGTTACTTTTCTATCTAAATTAAGTACTTCTAGATACAATGTCTTGCTGTAACACTGAGTACTAAACCTTTTCTTGGCCTCCCCACAGATATTTCTTTTTCTCTTAAAAACCACTGTTTACTACCACATTTCATTAGGCACAAGGCATTAGCAATATGTTGAGGAAAATGGATGTTATCCCACTTAAAGAGCAGAATGACAGTAGGCTATCTGAATCTCTAATAAAATGAGTAAAGTGACCTCAATGTCTATGCTCATTCTCAAGTGTTTTAGGAACTGCTAGAGAGCCGCTATTTTTATCTTTCTCCTGACAATAAATGGGTTTAACTAGATCTTTTGCTTGTGCTAATACAATCATGTGTGACTCACCATGAGTGACATCAGACACACTGTCCCTATAAACCAGAAATACAAGGCAACCATTTCCTCATTAATGAATGATATGAATAAAAGATTAATACAGTAATACAATATTTTTTAACTTCCAGAAAATTATTTTGTGATTTCTTAGTGACAATATGTAATCTTGGTCTTGTATTTCCCATCTAAATGTTATGGAAACATGCAACTTTAGTGGCAGGAGGTAGTAATATAGTCCACATCTCTGACTATTGGAGTTACAAGTAAAAGTAGAGCTGTCATACTGATGAAACAATCTGACCTATGTGGGGCCAGGGGGCCGACACTCCCACGAAACTGATAACGATGCTCATAAAAGCATTTATATTGGCTGTCAGAGTGTAAAGATTCCTATCTGGCACATATAGATGCACCATCCATGCACAATCACAACTGTGCACTGATACAGATAGAGACGCGACACTATGCTCGTTTATGTTACCCGATGACTGAAGTGAGCGATCTCACTTGCTGATTCTGGCTCAGATTTAAGGTATTGGATGACAAGAAGAAATCTCACAGAGAGCAGATGTGATCAGATTCAGGGACATCCTCTAATGCCTTGTGTCGACACACACCTGATCACATTTTGACACATAACACAGGCAACCTGTTTATCCCATCATTGCTGCAGCTCACATTCCCTTTGAAAGACAACATAACCCAATTACCAGCATCCTGTTTTTGACAAAGGCAATATCATGATGTTTCAGATAGGTATTATTACTCTGGGACACATCCTACTGAAGGTTACACATTTATATCCTGTCCCAGAACATATCTTGACTCTTTATCCTTATGGCTTAAAAGATAGGTTGACTGTCTAATACTGTGTTCAATAAAATCTCTCATCCATCAGTTTATTTTTTAGGTTGAGTTGTATCTGGGAATCAGCCTTATTCCACCTACAAAAATTGAGTCAGTGGACAGACTATCACTGCCTTAGCCTTTTTTAATATTTACTGTCACATAATTAAGCTGCTTTAACGTGATAAAAACAAGTTTTATGTTCAGACGTACATTGTATATCTTGATTTATCACAAATGTAAAACTGACTTATCACAGATATCAAACACTTGTTGGCAAAGCTAATGTGTCAAAAAAAAACCTAGGACAAGTTTTTCATACCAAATTGTCAAAGAAAAATAAACCCCATGTTATATGAACAATCTTTATTCCACACTGCATAATATAGCATTTGAAAAGCACTGTTGGGGAATATTATCTTTTGTTTCAACTTCAAAAGTAAGTCAAACATTTTATAAAAATTTATACTTGCTACACGGTGTTAATTTCTGTATTCAAACACTAAATTATCTTGTAGTACTTTTATCCTGTGTTTTGTTCTTAACTAAATTTAAAAATGATGACAGTTTTTTGTGCAATCAGAGAATTTAGAACCAATATAAATCAAATTAATACATTTCTCCCATCATTTCTTTTAAGCCTCGATTTTAATGCATTTCTTTTTCCTCTGTGAATTTTATTCTCCAGTGTTACTTTTAAAGTTAAACTCTGTTTTCTCACTGCACTGTGCTCATCCTTGAGGGAATTCAAAAAGCCTTGATTATAAAAAATGCACCCATTCATTGGAACACAGTCATTTTCACACTGAGATAATTACAGTTGTGAACTGTCAATAGAGTTTAGGTTTGATTATTTCTATTTTAGCATATTGCAGATTCCTGTAGATTTAAACAATCTCAAAATCTGGAAATTTGTTTCAACCTGAACGCAACCGTTAATGTTAATCTAAGCTTTGATACATAAACACAGACAAACTAGAGTGAAAATGGGATTCAAATACAAATATAGAATACCAGACTGGATGATAAACATTCAAAACCAAAGAAATCCTACAAATGCCTTCTTCAATGTTGACTTTCTAAAGTGTAATAAAATGCTGTAATGAGGTAGCTGATTAGAATAAATGCACTGGAGAAGCTTTTTATGACTGATGCTGCCTCCGTGTAAACATAATAAAGAGCTTGGATAGAAAGATGGAAGCGGAGTGATGGAGGGGTGTTGTGGAGCAAGAACCATTCATTAACAGAATCCATTAGTGCATAAATGAACAGAGGAAATAAAACAAACGGGGCAGACTAATTACGATGTACAGAGTTGATACAACACATGTGGGTTTGCATGTTTGTCAAGTGTTTATGTGTAGATTAATATGCATCCGCTGCAATGTAGGTTCCAGAGGCTTTCAGAAGTCATAAACCAAACATTTCTGAGTGTTATCAAGCTTCTCCCAAGGTTGGCATGTGCTACTTTAATTAACACACTGCCAAAGGGAGGCTGCACTGACACAACTACAATACATTTAAATTTGTTATCAATGTTCTTACAACAGTGCTGCAGGCTAGTAGTACTTGTTGCCACTGACACGCACCAGTAATAAATTAAACTGCAAGAAAATCTCAACACTTTAGCACTTCAAATTAAAAAAAAGCTGATGAGAAAATCTTTAAAAAAACAAATTCAACACAAATTAACTCATGCAGAAAAGAAAGTATATTTCTTTCAACTTGTGAGGCTGCGGTAGATCAGTGGTCAGTGTCGTGCTTGCATTTGTAATCCTGAGGTTGCAGGTTTGAACCCAGGTTGTGTCAGGAACGGCATTCCAAATCTTTCATGCAATTTCACTCACTGTGGTGACCCTTGCAGCAGGGAGCAGCCGAAAGAACAACAAATACTCGTCATGGATATTGTGGTAATGTTACCACATTATGTACAATAAAACATTTTTTGGATCATTTAAAACACAAACTACATTCTCTGACCAGTTCTTATTCTTATTATATTTTAAAAACAACAACAAAGAAACGTTCACTTTGATTGTAGATGAAGTGCTCACAATGATGTATGAAATAGCTTTAATGTTAGTAGTAATGACAAAAACTGTGTGTGCACATAATTGAAAGTAATTTGTATATGGAAAACTATGACACATTTGTACAGTATGATCCTGATGTGGCCCATTGAACTCACACTGTGCAATAATTGTAAAGTCAAAACCACCTGGGGTACAACTAGACCTTGACCTGCTTTACTCCTATTAAAACAAGTGTATAACTAAACACAGTTGTTGCATCTTACAGAAGCAAAAACAGAAATAGGACAAGACTAACAAGTGTAATCTTCAAGCATAAACTGCAAAATACTCATCTTTAAGCAGATAAACAAGACCATATACAAGAACTTCTACTATCCCTTCTGGCACTAGCTTTTATTCATGTCTCTAATGCCCAGTTGTCACACACAAAAACAGTAAGTAGCACAGGCACAATGCACCTCATAAAGATCTTTAAATATAGATTTATAGCACTTAAAACTGATGCTTTACAAAGTTATCTGGCACTGAACCAAATCCCTCCTCAATTAATCTCCTTCAACTCACATTAAAGCTTGCCTGTGACCAAGTGCTGCCACTTTCCTCTTTCTTCCACTTTCCCCATCAAAATCTATTCTCCCTGACGACCATTGACTGCTGTGTTCTCTGACATGCAAGCAGAAGGATCTGAACATAAGAGCGAGAAAAATGAAAACAAAAAGACAATGCCAGAGAGGGAGCTCATTAAAGACTTCAGACAGAAAAAGGACAGAACAAGGGCTCTCAAAAGTAAAGGCTTTAACTCATGTATAAACAACATTGTGACAAGACTAACCGACACAACTTAAGCACATCTGTGTTTAATATAAAATATTAATCAAATCAAAATTAAAAATCTGACTTTCATTAAAGTCTTGTCAAAAATGCAAACATAGAAAAAGATAAAGACAAATGACAGCCTTGATGAAAAGTTAAAGCAAGCGGCAAAGGTAAGAAAAAAAATCTGATTAAAATGTGTTCCAAATGCTGTGGATTGAAAGGCAAATGAACAAAAGATAAACTGAGGTAGGCATTCAGATTAAGGTTTGATAAGCATGTCTGCAATGCTATATAATTCTCTGAACAGGTCATAAATAGAAAAAAGAAGGAACAAAAGAGGCAGGGAGTGAGAGAAAAAGAAGCTACTATGAGTCCCCATGTGTCTGACAGTGCAATAGATGATTTATGGTGAGCATTGTCCAGCAATGTAATTGGCCGCCATGTTGGTTTTCTAGTGTGAGAATGAGAGCATGAAAGAAGTGGACATGTCTCAGGACTATTGTGAACTACATCCCAATGTCCTCAATCAAAGTGCATCGTAAAGGGAGATGACCAAAGAGGGAAAAAGACTAGGTAAAAAATAAAATACACCAGAATGCAGTAAACATGGATTTTGTAAATCTGTGTTAAATTAGTAAAACTTAACAAATCATGAAAGCTTTTAAGCTCAACAAACACTTAAACCAGTGGTGCCCAGTACAGGTCCTCGAGGGCTAGTATCCTTGAGTTGTTTCCCTGCTCTTCAGTAGGTCTTCAAGTCCTGCAGAAGCCTGTTAATCATTCACTCATTCAAATCAGGTACGTCAAAGCAGGGAAACAACTAAAACATGCAGGCTAGTGACCCTCCAAGACCAGCACTGGGCACCACTAACAAACTCAAAAATGTGTGCTTTTTGTTCATTTAAATGGTTGTTGGCATGGCAACAAACCAGCTGAGATCATGAGTAACAACACTTTCTATGTGCCCAGCACCACTGCTGCAGCTTTTAAGTTTATTGATTGATGAGTGATCAATCATTAGATCATTGCTGACAAATCAAAATGAGAGAATGCTGCTTAACAGAGAGTTAGGATAAGATGCTAATGGGACTGAATACACACAAAAGGATTATACTATTTAAATAAAAGTAAAAAATAACAAAAAGCATTATTAAACATTAGTCCACACCAAGTACAACACACCCCAATAACAGAAACAGCAGCAAACTGAGTAAACACACTGCTGACAGATATTTTGTGAAATAATATGATACATAATTGTGCTTTTATCCTCTTTTCACAACAAAATAATAACATCACAATGAGAAAACTGTGTAAAGCAGACTTTGAGAAGTGTATATTTTACACCAATGATCAATAATTTTCAAAACTCACATTTTGCATTTTATCCAATTTTGTAAAAAGAACTCTTCATGTCAGCAAATAAATTGAGGATATTGAATCACCTACTTATTCAAGTGGGCAGCCATGTTTGAAGTTTTGAAGTCAGAATGCGTTATGCGGCTCTGATGTGAAAATGGATAATGTTAAAGAGTGTTATTTGGTTTGGTGTTTAACTGATGGTCTTTGAGAAAAGACATCAAAGAGTGCAGTGTGTCTTTTATCTTTTCATCCTGAAACTGGTTTAATGCATGCACACAACACAATGCACCCACCTCTCAACAGAAAAATAGGAAGGCAGGAAAAGACCACGGTAGTGTCATTGTAACGAGAGAAACTTTGGACTGTTTAGCTGTCCTTCTTATACAGCTCCATCATTCTTCACTCACTACCATCTTTCCTTTTCTCTCCTTGTTTTCAGACAGAGTGAGAACTAAGTAAAGAAAAGTTGTTCTCACCATTTTCTCTGTGCAAGAGGACAATTCCAATAACTTCACTTTTTAATGAGAGTGTTCCCCTCTGCTCTTTTCTTCAAACACATCCACTTTCATTCTTCCAGCTTGCTGGTAGGGAGCATTTATGTGTGCGGTGAATGTTTAATTGTTTGTGAAGGAAACACACTAAAGATGGAGATATTCTGTGTGACTGTGGCAGCCCAACGTCTCCTATTATTGAGTGAATGTTGTGGTTCCCGATTCTCTGAACTATCTCAGTGCAGCCTGTCAACAGTTAGTCATCTGTGGAATGAAAAGATGAAGAACTACAATGGGTACAAGGGTAAAAAGAAAAGAGGGTAGATATAAGAATGCAGTTATTGATGAAAAAAAAGCAATGGAAAGAGAATATAAAAGACAGGATAGACATGTGGAACTAAATCAAACACCTTCAAATAAGCTTTAAACTAAAGCTGTGAATGTTGTGGCACAACAATCTCAGTCAAAGACTCATAGCATAAATGCCAGTGTCCATGTAAACATATACGTACCTGAACAGCCTAAGGCAATGCTGTCAATCCACAAAACCCTTCTCACCAAAGTGTAATCCCCTCAACCTTCTTCTTTTTAGTCTACAGTGATTTCCAAATCCTTCACTGATGTTGCATCACCACTCTGGGGTATAAGATGACATCACAGAGTTTCCTTGAGGTATAGAGTAGTGAGCACTGTACACTAGGGATCACGGAAGCTTCTTCCAGTCCAAAGCTACTAAGAAAATACTATTCTGAACAATGGTTTTGCTGTTACAAAGGTAAAGACTAAATCTGCACCATTTGGTAATCTTGGCCATTTCTTCAGGCAAAGAAAATATAATATATAGGCTTCAACCAGAATACAATTTTTAACCACAAAATTTAAGACGTAAACCAAAAATAGTTAACATACATTAATATGTATATAAACCTTAAACCAGTGTAACAGTAGAATAGTTTGTACAAAAAGATGTATACTAAAGTCAAATACCAAATGGGAAACAGACCAGAATTAAAGCACACATGCATACACAAGCAAAGAACTCAGGTTCACACTTCTGTCTAAGCAGCAATAAAACCAGCTTAAACATTTTTTTGCCGGAACCAGGTGCAGATGAATATTCATGAATGGAATGAGTATCAGGTTGCCTTTCCAACCACTATTGTGTGAGTGAGTTGGTGAGACAGTGCTTATGTATGTGTGGTAACTGTGCTTCTGTATATCTGTTTCTTTGTGTAGGTGGAAAAATGGCTATTGCTCAAGGAGGGACGACGATGAAATAAAGACAGAAGCAACAAACAAAAGTAGACCAACAGCAGTACTGAATATTAATGAAAAACAGAATGATTCATTGCGAGTCAAACACACAGAACAGCAGGAGGGGGGTGTTGCACTTATTCCTGTCTGTTCATTTAGGTTTTATATAAGCTTTGAGAAATATTGCAAAGCGTGCTCTGTAGCTATTTTTCAGAAAATATAGTTCAGCGTTTCAAAGCAGGATCTGTAAAGTTGTCTTTTTATACAAATGATAAGCCTCTGTGGCAGCTGCTATTCATTTTAATTATTTTAATCAGGGGAAAATAGAAAATTCAGTGGGCTAGAAGAGGAGTAAACGATGAATGCAGTGTGCAAAAGTATGACAAATCAAGCAGGTTTGTAAAAAGAACCATGAGTAATTTATTTCAACTTCAGTTCTACTGCATGCCGGTTATGGCTATAGTCTATTATAATCCTGATAACATTTTGCCCATGAAGGCAATTGCCAAGAATTGAGAATAAAGCATGTCTATTTGCAGTAACAGGTTAAAATTAAACTAAGAAATGTGTCAATATATTATAAATAAATATATAAATGCATTGCTAATTTATGATCTTTTTAAATACAATTTAGATTGCAGGTTTTCAAACTTATTAACCTAGCAATATTATATTTAAAGCAAAACTTTGGCCAAAACCTAGACATATAACTCAAAAATGAAAATAACAAATTAGTAGGGGGAAAGTTATTTAGGCTACATTAACAGCAACAGATACTGTACATTTTAATAATGTTCTTTGTCTGCCTTCCTCTGTCAAACACCTCTGCTTTAAAGGCAGCCTCACTTGAACAAGTTTGTTTTTAATAAACATGTTTCCAAATGTCGGGCATTCATTACACATTTACATGTACATAGATGTGCACTCTCAAAGTTATTTTTTTAGCTCATAGTACGTTACCATAAAATAACTGTCTAGCAGCTGGTTTGCATGCCAGAAGCATGCTGGTATCCTGCCTACATAATTTAAGCTCCGTTTAGATGAGCTTTGTCCATTCAGTGATCTAGTGGGAGCAATGACAGCCATACATATTTCAAAAGAAAGAGAGGGAAATGGACTAAGAGATGCACTATTAGAGAGGCTGTACAAAAATCATGGCAGACAAGTAAATTGGGAGATTTCTGAAAAGGTTGAAATCTTCAAGTAGCATTCAATCTGAAGAGATGAAGATGATAGGTAAGTCAAAAATGACCAAAAAAAGGAACAAATGTAGAAGAAGAAGAGGAGGAAGAAATGAAGAAAATACTTGAGACAGAGTGGTGAAGAGACAATTTGAACCACAAGGAGAACTAGAGAAAGAAAATCGTCTGCAGAGGAAAATGATACATTATTTATGTACTCATCTGTTTTTCACCCAATCAGTCGGGGATGTACACTTATTTCAGCAAGAAAGTAAGAAAAAAAAACTGACAGAAAAGTGTATAAAGACAGAGGAAAAAAATCTGAGAAAAAAGAGGATGACTGACTGTTGAATATTTGATGAGATTAGCATTTTAATATATTACTGAGGTCACTTGGAGACGCAACAGCTCACCATGGTTTCAATAATATGTAGTGATAGTAATAATAACAACTTTACAGCTAAGACACGTAGAGCTGAAACAGAGCACTGTACAGGAATCTGTTGAAGCAATTTATTTCCATCCTTACTTAAATTCAATGTTGTCTTCTCTTCAGCTAAGATGGTTGCTATGGGTGACCACTAGCAGATCAGAAATGAATGAAAAGTCACATTATCGTTAACTGTACTGACTTGATTTACTGTATAACTTAAAATGAAGCATGTTTCTGTTGCACCTGCAAATGATCTATAAATCAATAAACCTCAAGGAGTGTGTGCACATGAATATAATTGTTTGACCTTGACTTGTCATCTCCTGCCAGTCAGAGTAATGTGTCAGTAGAGAAAAATAAACAGTGAGTCAGCAGGCACCCTCAGTGAATTACAATCAGAACAGATGGGCTGTTGCTGTGTCATGAGAAATATCCAGCGCTGCATTCACCATGTGACTGCTTTACAGGAAAAGCAGACAGAGGAAACTGAGAAACTAAATCAAGAATTTTCTGGTAATTAACCCTTTTGCCTTTAATTAAAAACAAAACAAAAAAAACATTTTTATATCAGAATTATATTTAATTTTTACACAAAAGTTTAGCAACTTCTCCGTTCTGTCAAGAACAACTTAAATAAATAACTTCTAATTTTATGCATTTCTAAACTTCTATTTTCATCTCTTTGTATAATCACCCATCTTGCTTTTCACCCTTCTTCCAGCTGTCCAGCCTGCTGTTCCACTGCCTCTTCACCAAGCAAGGAGTGATCACACCAGCACATGATACCATGCTGGGACATGTGGCATTTCCACTGCTACACATCTCATCTGCCTAAATTAGCATGCATTACACTATCACATGAGCAATTAAATTGAGTGGGAGGATGACACTGTACACTAGGTGGGAGACAGACCGACAGTGTCTTCAGGTGGGGTGGAGGAAGGCAGGTGTTGACAGGATGGAGTGGGATGGGGGGGTGGGGGGTGGGGATTTAAGGAGGGCACAGCAGGAGCTGGGGAGGGTTAGTCAGGCAGTGAGAAAGAAACGATGGTAGATTTTTGAAAAATACATGATTGAAAATGACTGACAAAGGAATACAGGAGACATCTGTAGAAGGGCAAAATTAACTACAGTACATACAAAAACTATATGTATATATAAAAATTGTGCTTGTCCTGTTAACAAGCTCCTCTGACTTCTGACATCACCTGACAGAAAAGGTACTTTCTTTTGTGGCAGAAATTTTCACTCAACAACAGTAATTGAAAATCAAAATATGAAATCCTGTGAAGACCTTAATGGCCTTCTTTGTGATAGGTGAGGAAAAGCAATGGCTAAAAAGGCCTAAAAGCTTCCACTTAAAATCCTGATAACAAAAAGAACAGCGGACGTCAGCATTATGATTCCTAAAGTGATTGATGTACATGTATATCTGCACCAAAAGCCACACTGTTGATGTTAAAAGCACATTTGTGTCAACTGACAGACATAGCAGCAGTTCTGGTTTAATGCAACATGCAATGTTTAATACTTTACTTCAAATAAAGTCAATTAACAAATAATTTGTCCTAATGATTCAGTAGCATACTAAACACTAACACCATGCATTTATAAAAAGATAAATCTCAGGGACATTTTGTAAAACTGAAGACATGTTTCATGACTGTTTGAACTCATTACCAGTGTGTCTTCCATGAGGAGAAACTAAACAAATGTCATGATCCATCTTGAAATGAGTTGTAGTTAGAGTTACCACCACAGTGAGCATGGACATGTAGAAAGAAAGAGCTGTCTGAAGAGATCAAGATAGCAATATTGGACGAGCATGATGAAGGTAAATGTTACAAGACTATTTCTGAGCAACCTGACATTTCTGTGACCTTAGCTGCTAATTCCAAAGTTTAAAGTCAACGAATTCATAGTTAAGAACAAAAGAAAATTTGATATATCCAAGATTCACGCCCAAGGCACAAAAGTGTGGCACCTTATGGGACAACACTTCCAAATGTGAGCTGGCTAAATGAAAGACTCCACTTTAAGAAGAAACACATTGTGAAGCCTGCAGTTTACTCAAATGCATAATGACAACCATCACATCCTTAGCAAAATCTTCTTTCAAAAGACAAAAAAGAAAGAAATATTAAAGTTTTATGGTACATTATATCAACTCCACATTTACAGAAAAAAACAACCCTAAGCTTTCCAGCAAGAGAGTGCTAATTTTACAGTGAAATATGGTGACAGATCATGTTAGAGGGTTTTACATGCAAAGCAGAACAGAAAACAATGAGGAAGACCAGATGAGGACAAGAACAGTGAAAGGTAAGATGTTTTTTTTTTTCAATATATTATTGAAGTTACTCAAACTCACTAATTGTACAGATGGCAATTGGCAAAATGACCAATATTACTTAGATAAAGAAGCATCAAGAACAAGTGGCCAGAGGGATCTTTTGAAATATGACTACACTCCATCTACAACAAAACACACAAGTGGCCTGAGTTTTCATGTAATGCAAGCTTGTTTGTTTTTTCCTCATTTCCATACAGATCGAGCAGACTTTTTAAAATCTTGGGATCAGAGACTTTATCATCCAAACCCCTGTTGGACACATTTGTTTTAGGTCAATTCAGAGTTCTTTGTGTCTAAAATACTATTTTGCACAAGCTTAGAGCAGCACACAATCAATAATTTTCCATCTAACACAGACCAACATGTATACATGTAAATTTTATGAGGACAACCCTCTAAGCATAACAGATTAAACACTGCTATTTGCACACGCACATACAAACAAAGCATCGGAGTCATTACACAAACCTCTGCGGATCTACTGTGTGGTAGTAAACACTGCTGACAATGCACAATAACATTTGCCTCAAGCCATCCTGTTATCTAGGTGTGAATGTGCATGCACAGCCACAAGAAGTACAGGTTGACATAGCGTTATCATCGGGGACCAGTCCCTCTGAATCAATACAATCAAACATTATTTCTGACCAAACCCACACTTGCCTTTTTCACTGTTTACCAAGATTCACCTACATTCAAGACAGATTAGACACTTTTATTGAGCCAATCAAAATCAAGTAAAAGGAGCAAAACCTCACGCAGAGTAATACTGCAGCATCAAATGCACAAAGGAACAATCAACAGAGCATACAACAGAGATGGCATAAGAGCCTAAGACACAACACATGCTAAGTTATCAGTCTAATGCCTGTTCTTTCTGCTGCAAAAAAAGCAAGTTTCTCAGTCCAAATATAATGACCCAAACAACACTGTCATACAAATCACACAGGGCAAAAACGAACTTGCACTGGATCATAAAGTCTTACAGTCTCTCTATAATCTTAATTCAAGGCTTAGTTGATGAAAAAAAGAAAGGTAAGCATCAGTATTTTTATTTGATCTATCAAAAAGTCAGTTTAAACCCACAGTATGACTGTGAAGATCTGCTAAAAAACATGTTTCACACAGATGTAACTATAAATGGTTCATATTGTTAATGAAGGTAAATGACTGGCTATACAAATCTAAGATGAATATCAGCTATTAAATCTAATTTGAAAAAGGAAAAAAATCGTATGAACAACATGTAAATATGATATTCATTGACATATTGTGTAAAAATTTAAACCCATAAATTTTTGTGTCCTCTGGACAGTTTGGTTGTGCTGATATAAACTTACACCATCATGTAAATGCTTGTTCATAAAGAGGTACAGTGTTGGTGTCTTTATTTACATACCTTATATCAGGAGAGGGTTGTTCCAAAGGTGAACAGGGTAAAACATCAGGGAATATGTAAGAAAAATAGAGAAATAGAGGGAAAAAAACATTAATGGAGCATTATTAAAGTATCAAAGCAAGAATGCTCTAATAGCCAAAATATTTTATTTATTAGAATGACAAATAATAAACCCTGGGAGCTATGCTGTCGGGGCAATTGCCCCCAGAAGGATCTCCCAAGGCAGATTGTGACAGGACATACAAAGAGTGGTTCAAAACCACTTGTATGTACAAAAGACAGCAGTGAGTACACCCATAACTGGGGCAGCGATAGTTTTAAAGCTCTGCGGTGGAAGGGTATTGGGGCGTGACAAGATCCGCCTTGAGTTCCTCAAGGCTCTGGATGCTGCTGGGATATCTTGGTTGACACACCTTTGCAACATTGCATGGACATCGGGGGACTTTGCAAAGGCTGACCATTGTCACCGATTCTGTTCATGACTTTTATGGACAGAATTTGTGTGTGCATGCAGGGGACAGAAGGGGTCTGGCTCGGTGGCCTCAGGATTCCATTTCTGCTAATTGCAAATGATGTGGTCCTGCTGACTTTATTGTACTGTGATCTCCTCCTCTCACTGGAGCGGTTTGCAGCAGTGTGAAGCAGCTGGGATGAGGATCTGCACCTCCAACTTTGAGGCCATCATCCTCAGTTGGAAAAGGGCAGACTGCTTTCTCCAAGTTAGGAGTGAGGTGCTGCCTCAAGTGGTGGAGTTTAGGTGTCTCTGGGTATGTTCACAGGTGAGGGAAGAATGGAGAATGAGATCGACAGACGAATCAGTGCAGCATCCACAGTATTGTGTACTCTGTACTGGTCTGTTGTGGCGAAGAGGGAGCTGAGCTCCAAGGCAAAACTCTCTGTTTACTGGTCAGTCTATGTTTCTACCCTCACCTATGGTCACAATCTTTGGGTAGTGACCCAAAGAACAAGATTGCGAATACAGGCGGGCGAAATGAGTTTTCTCTGAAGGGTAGCTGGGCTCTACCTTATAGATAGGGTTAGTAGTTTGGTTATGTGGGAGGGACTCGGCTCCCGTGACCAGACTATGGAATAAGCGACAGATAATGGATGGATGGGGATTGACAAATAACTAAAAAATAATGAAGACAATCATAGAAATCAGATTTGTACAAGACATTTAACTGTATTTTTCAGGGTTGTCTTGATGAAACAAAAAGTAACCACAGGCTTAAATGATCAAATTTGTTAAACAGTTTCCAGTTATACTCAAAATGTAAATTTGCCAACTCTCAGGTCCTGTTAGCAGTAACAGCACCCATCTCCTGTGCCCATGTTGTGCCAGTGAAGCAGGCTGGCACAAGGCTGACTGGTGCTCTGCAGTGCTGTGAAAGCACAGCAGCACAGTACCAGCCTCAGGTTAGAAAGATGTGATTCATTAATCAGCACTCCCTGCAGGGAATAACATTGCCTGCTGGCACAGCCTCTCTTTCCACTCTCCTTCACTCCCTGCTGACTAGCTACTGGACAAACAACACTAGAGTAAGCTATACACATTCACCGTATGCGAAGAAACACTAATATTTGTCTCACTCGTAATTAAACAACTTAGACATGCGCATCAATATATGTAGTCAAACTTTTTTGCTGGAGCTTTGTCTCTTGGGGATTATGTTTCAGGAAATTTTTAACTATGACGTAAATAATTTTAACTAAGATTTTATTTTATCTGAACCCCCCAGATTTCTCTGAATGTCTTTGTCTCTTTGGTCTTATATTTACATTTACTTTCCATTCTCATTTATACAGGATTATTGGTATTATTAATCACTCTCAGCTATAAAAATGCCAGAAGTAGCCAGTAATAGCTGTTTGGTGCTATATTATACAGGTGCATCAAGTTATTTTATAGGTGACTACCTTTAGTAGATACATGTTTCCTTACTGCTGTGACTGACAAGAGTCAGTCATTTATCAAGTCATCATTTAGATAATGATTAACAAAAACAAGTCAGTCATCTTCTCTTCATTTTGGCTAAATAGCTCCTTTGAGAAAACAGAGAATTGAGTGCCATGCAAGCTAAACCACTCTGTTGATGCAGTCCTTCCTATCAATACTCAAAGGATGAGTGTTTCTCTCTAAAAAAACTAACATCCTCTTAAATGCCCTGAGGTTCCCGAGCACTTGTTAAGTGCATCACAAGTTAGAATGCACTCTGCCCCATAGAGTCCTCAGACAGAAATTTTAAGCAGACTGCATGGCAGGGATTAGGGATAAAAAGCCATGACTGTGCAGCCAAAACACAACTTGAAGCTGTGTTTTTCTCACATCAACTAATGAACAGTTTTAATGGATATGCTGCAGTGTGGGACAAAGCAGAAAAATAGCAATAGTTCCCTCTGTAGGTTAAAGATAAGTCACTGGGGGAAAAAAACAGTTTGAGTTTTTTGAGATTAAGAGTTTAAGGATTGTATTTTAAATGCAGTAGCTGACTAAGTGTGTTTGACATTGTATTTAGAGGGCAGAAAAGCTGAAAAAAATGACATCAATAACAGTCAATGCCTTTCCAAAAAGTCCTTTGTCTCTGTCTCTCAAAAAAAGTAAAATAAAAAAAAAAAAAATATATATATATATATATATATATATATATATATACATACATTTATATATTGTTAAAAGCTCTGAAAATATTTAGTTTGAATTAAGAAACTAACACCTAATGATTTAAACCCAAATCTACAACAAGGAACAAAAAAGTTTTACTGACTGTCCTATGGCCGCAAACAAACTAAAGGGCTGACTCTGTCCTTTCAGGCACCAAAAAGTGTTTCTAGATGTCAACTGACTAGTGACACATACCACTTACTTCAGATTAGATCTGGTTTAAAATAAGAGAAAATCCATACTGAAACCCCAAAGGATGATAAGCCATTGCAAGTTGTGAGTGCAGTGCAACTGGACACATTGAAGAACATCAATCCACCTTTCTCTCCACGGCTTCCATCTATCACGAGAGTAGCACAATAGGTCAAGCCCCCTTTTCACAGTTAGACCTGGTCTGTTTTGCTTGGAGCAGCTTCTGTCATTATTCCAATTCAAATTCAAAATGCCAAAACATATGTGCTCACCATGAGAATAGACACCATTTTACAAATTAGCATTAAAATTTTTTGAACAAAATAGAAGGTGGACAAGGGAGAGATGAAAAGAGACGGGAAGTGTAGACTTATAACTGCATGAGAAAAATGCTGAAATTTTGATTAGGGTTCAACAGATGGCAGTCATTTAAATGAGCCACAACTGACATTTTCGTGCCAGTGAAAATGGATACAGAGACTGATTCTGCAAAAATAAGGCAGCACCGAGTTAAAATGAGGATTATAGGGTTTGTATTTGTGTATCTGACTGCAAGCAGGGCTGAAAAAGCCTCCAAATGTGTATGTGCTTCTGTATGTCACATACTTTAAGGATCAACAAAGAGGGCTTACTTGCCTCTTGTTTTTCTCTGCTCATTGCATTCACACACTTGACTATAGCTCAAACTAATTACCTGCAGAATCCACAACATTATTTCACAGCAGCTAATCACTGCTCTTAATATGCCTATAATTACCTGACATTTGGATATAATTGACAGAAACAGCAGCAGGTCTGAGTATAAGGAGAATAAAAGCTCAAGAAGCAAAAAACATTAGAAACCACAATATCTCAAGTTATTTCACTGGCAGTCACAGAAAATTAAATCAGCTTTTAGTTGTTTGAATTTAATATTAGATTCTATCTTTTTTCTTCTTCACTTCCCTTGATCCCTAGAAGACTAATTTTCAGTAGTTTTGACATATCCCAGATTCTAAGAAACATCATTTGACAAAACCACCTTGTATCAGATGCCCTTTTCTAAAGTGTTTACATCCTAATAAAAGAACTAATTTTTTATAAAGCACAGCTATTTTGTTAATTTTATCAATATAATTAGTTTTTTCACTTTGTTCTTTTCTCACTTTTTTCTAGCCTTTGTTGATCTCTTTCTCAGCCTCCTCTCCCTTGTCTCTCCAGCTGTTGACAGCTCACACAGCTTCTCTTTGCAATGCAGCAAGCACCCTCCTTCCCTCATTCCTTCTTCCCCCCCCCTCTCACACAATCTGTTAGCCACACACGCTCACCACCTCACCCCATTATTTATTGATCATGGAGCAGGGGGCCAGAGGAGGGGCTGAGTAGTATTTCCATAAAAAATATTTAAGGCCACAGCCTCTTAGATTCCCAACGGCCATCTCTGGAAGACATACAGAAGGTTCATAGGACATGATTAAAGAAAAACTCAGTCCTTATGAAATATGAACAGCATATAAAAGTAGCAATAAGGAAACAGGAGGGTGATGGGGGCTTTATTAAGGGTTTTACAATTGGGAATTTGGTGGATAAAGGGTAAATTAATTACTAAGACAGACATAAAAATCTTAGATTCATGTACATATAAGACGTTAAATCAACTCCCTCACAAGTTCCTACATTTCCTCTCTCTCTTGCAGAAAAAGTAGTTTAGAGAGAATTCAAACCCTATTTCTTCTTTAAATAAAAGGACAAATGGTGCACGTGGCAGCATGACCAGGGAGCGCTAAAATTGAAGTGACATTGTGTGTCATTACATTCCTCCACACCATCCCAGACTGTGCTGATTCAAAGGCAGCACCAGTAATAGCAAAGATGTGTGCGAGTGTGTACTGAGAGCTTTGTAAAAGGTCAGAGATGGTACTGGAGTCTCTTGTCAGCATTTATGGTGAGTGGTGTGGCAGCAAAGAGAAAAGGTTGGCAGTATCTTTTCATTTAGATTTCTCTGGGAAATGAGACTGTGTTTCACGGCTGTCTCCACAGGGTAAGGAGTGATACAAAGTCAGGAACCGGAGAGAAGAGGAAGAAGTGCAAAAAGAGTCTGAGAGATGTGGAAATGGCCATTGATGGCTAATGGAATGAGCCCAAGGTGAGCATAGTTAGATGTGGGGCACGCATGTCTGTGTTTTACCAAGGCCAAAACTCTACCTCAGCATCCAAAACTGCAACAAGACACAGATGCTAGAAAAGCCTCTGATATGCTGAATGGGAAATACAGAGTGGTTGGATCAAAAACAAAGCGGAAGCAAAGATCATTTCTTCACAGAACACCACTGAGAGGAGGCATCAGTCAGCAAGAAGAACAACTATCTAGCTGTGAATACTCAGAGAATGAAAACTGAATTCATATGGTCTAATGAAGTGATGAGCTGAAGTAAAGATGGTTTAATAAAACCATATAGAGAGATAATAATACAGACAAAGCAGCTGGGAGTCCATTGGGGATGGTGATCGAGAGGAACTACTGCAGAGCCACAGCAGCATCCCATTTTCTCTCCCCTCTGGTTTCTGTTAGGGCTTCCTCTCTAGTTATGGCATAAATGATCTATTGGCCATCATTTAGCATGGCTGCATGTTAATCATTCATCACAGTAACCATTCAGTATGTAGGAGGTTGTTAGGTAGCTAGCCGACCTATGTGAAACAGAGAGCACAGGGCTCCCTGTGGGACCCACTAGAAAGGAGAATAGCAATGGATCATCTCATGAACATTAATCATACTAGCCTAATTCCTAATACAGAGTGGAAACAGGGAGGAGGTGTTAACATTTACTCTGCTCTTATGTATATGTATAGGAGTATATAACAAAGACTAGTGTATATAAAGGTAGCAAGGATTGTCAGTATGTTGTGCTAATTGCCTGTAGACCTAAAACATGCCTAACAACAAACACATAGCATTTGGTGCTATTAACATTGCTAGTGATGACTGGTAAATGACCTCAAGTATGTGGATAAAGACATTTATGCACATATAGTTTTTTGGTTGACATTGTAATACTTAAGTTGTAGAATTTTACATGTGAAGTAATACTTAGTTCATGCTTTGAAAGCTGTCCATGATAATGAAGCAAAATTGTTGAAAAACATGAAGTGTTTTCTATTGCAAATATCAAACTTGAAGTGAATTGGCAGCCTGTCAAGAAGCATCCCAATTGTGCACCTGTGAGCATGAGAGCTAAAGCCAACAAAGCAGACAGAGAATAGCATTAACAGCTAGCATGGATACAGCCCCCAAAGAAATTGTAAGATACAAACTACAGAAAAGTAAACTTCAACAAACAATTGTTTTTATAAATGCTGCATGAACAGCCTCTCAATTTATCAGTTGTATAGCTATAACTACAGTCTCCCACTCATCTTGCTTCTGCAGGGAAAAAACAATACTGTTGCTATACAGCAGGCAGTAGCATTTTTCCCCTCTTTTAGCAATACTGCACTGTGAAGAACCATGGCGTGTTTGAGGATACACTCACTTGAACACAAACACTGTTCAAATACACACCAGTGATGTTCCATTGGGAGGCCCCTTTTAACAAATGGTTGACCTGTGTGTATGTTTGTGTGTATTTGAGACATTTTATCGCTAGAATTTCTAGATAATAAACAGTAACAGCTGCAGTCAGTCCTAATTAAATACCTGTACATCTGCTCCAGTATCTGTCTTGCTGCTGTGGTTTGAGTGTGGGTGGGTTAGCGATGAGTTTCTTTGGGTGTGTACTATACAAAGTTTAGAGTGGTCTGGAAGTGGTCCTTTAAAAAGTTTGTTTTTAATTATTCTTTTAATGTTCTTCTTTTGGCTGTTCCCCTTTCAGGGGTCGCCACAGTCATCCTCCTCCATCTAACCCTGTCTTCTGCATTCTCGGTCTTCACCCCAACTATCTGCATGTCCTCTCTAACTGCATCCATTTATCTCAGTTAGGTAAAAATCATCATGAGTGAATACTTTTAATGGACCATCATTAAAGAGATCCCGGGCTCCCTTGAAAAAGAGATCTTGTAATCTCAACAGAACTCACCTGGTTAAATAAAATAAGATATGATTCACAATGAGTCCAACCTTGAATTTCAAACATAGTAGAGTCATTGCTGTCGTAATCCCTGTCTATGGCATAGTGTGAAAGGAAAAGTTTAAGCATGCATGAAGATAATGTGAAATAAGAAGACATTAGGTCAGAGCATTAATCACTTCTGGAACTACATAAGAAAAAAAATTGATGAAAGACAAGCAGACACTTTGGTTGTGGGTGATGATGAGCACGATGAAAGATGAAGCAAACCCAGACAGAACTCTTTGTTTGCCATCAATAGGGGCCAATGTCCAGTTTCTAACAGTATCCGGCTGTCTCCCCACTTTCAGCTCACAACCTTCCCTGAGGCAACCTCTGGTTCTAAATTGAGGTCAGATGTCACCAGTGTGCGTGTGAGTGATTGTGCGTGAAGAAGATGGTGCTTACATGTACACGGGATGGGGTGACAAAAACTGTAAGCTTGGGTCACTTTTATAGTACACAAACCACATGAGAGGAGACACATAATCCCGAGCCTATTTTGCCTGGAGGGACAGCAGCTCTTGACCCTCTTAGATATGTACTGGCAGTTCTATCATCAAGAGTCTTAACTGTCCTATGATATTATACTTTGTGTCTAAATTCTGTATCTCTTATACTAATGTAGTAAGTGATCCAAATAAAATACTGTGTATGACTTTACCTAATGCTGTCAGTATTTTTTTAACAAGCCTTGACCTTTGTCACTAAGCTCGTTCACTTGAAGCTCTTCTGAAAGCACACCTAATGAAGACATCTGTATAGACATAGTATAACATCTGATATCCACAGAGTCATATGAGACTATGATCTATGCAAGACCAGTGCAATCACTCAATTATTCAGCTGACATCTTCTATTGTTTGGATAATGGTAGGGACAAGTCATGCATGCATAAAGCCAAGGGTCTATATAAGTGTGTATGTGGGTGTAAGAGTGTGCGCCTGTGGGACTTTGCCCCAGGGATGACACTCGGGGCAATTATTCTCTCCTCTGCATTGTGTTTAACCCTTGGCCTTTTAGAGTGCTACAGTGTCATAGAGCTAGATGTGTCTAGACCATTTAAGATCACTGGGGTCAGGAGAAAAAAAACTGGGCCCCAGGACATCATTGACAGAGATTTATTGATGCCTGCTGTGATACTGCATGGAAACTATTGGAGACTGGGCCAGGATACTCTTAGAAGTACTTATTGCAAACAGGGTTCTGTGTCAATTTGTAAAATAAATAAATACAATTTTAAAATGACAGTTTAAAGTCATTTCAATAATAAACACAGTTATTCCAAGTCCAATAAATGTTAAAATGTTACTTTTCAGATTTAAACTAAAATAGATAAGTCATAAGACATTTGTGTTTTGAGAAATTTACTCAGTAAATGATAACTGATCTAATACAAATTTGTAAAAACAAAACAAAAAAAAGAATTGGCTTTACATTCTAGCCTCCAAAAAGATACCCTAAACTCAAAATTGCCATGAAATTTGCCAAAACAACAAATAGAAAACATTTTTACTTTTATTATCAGATATGAAAGGAGACTGTATTACAAAGGCCTTGTACTTTCCACTTTTATGATTGAGCATGTGTTGCAAGGTAGAAAGGCACATAATATAATGAATACTGACATAAAGGCTGCTAAAATGTGATACCTGATCTCTGATAATTTCTCTCTTGTGTTTAGGTCATCTGTATTGTGTCAACACATCTTGGGTGTGTGTTCATGTGTTGGGGGGGGTCTGGTGGTTTTTGAAATCAATAGTGGCACATGCTTAGACATATGCTAGGCTAGTTATTAGCTAGGACCATCGGTCAAAAGTCAAAATGCACTTAGATTTATGAGTCTCATATATATATATATATATACACACACACACACACAAATACATACATACATAAACACTGACTATTTCAAACACCTGCGATCAAAAGAAAAGCACTTTGTCACATGAAGACACTCTTCCTCAAGTATTAAAGTCTTGAAAGCTTGTAAAGAGAAGAGGTGGGAATAAGAGAGTATGAAATATGACGGGTGCTAGTTAGACAGTTTTCCTTAGGGATGCTCTCTGAGGCTCTTATTCCATTCTGCACTCTATTGTGGGTTGTTGTGTATCCTAGACCGGTCAATACCCCACCCCCCACTCATGAGGTGAACCCTTCTAAAACATGCATGAGTCTATGGGCTGGAAATGTGCCACAGAAGGCCTTTAGGGCTTTCCAAGGTGGTAGAATATCTAAAAGCTACATGAGACCATCTTTTAGGGGTTAGATTTAAAAGCTTCCCACCTCCCCTTTAATACTCTTTTACTGTTCCAGCTCTCATCTTCTCCTCTCTTTTTAACCTCTTCTTTGCCACTTCTTAGACAGATCTATCCTTCTATACATATAAGTAAGTCCCAAAGCTTCAACCCAAGGTGTATGTATCTAGAGATCCAGCCTGTTTAGCACAGGGAGAAATTCCAATGCCCATTATTCAAGGCTTAAATTTTAGTGACTTTTTCATGACCTGTACCAATTCTACTTGTCCTAAAAGAAAATGTATTCCAAGGGGACGAAAAAAAAAACAACCTTATCTTCTTGGTTGTACTGTAGGTTTTAAGATATGTTAGGAGTTGTTACATTTCACACTTCTTACATTATTATACATTTTGTGTATTGAGAGAAATATTTAAAATGTAAAGTGAATAAACTAAGGCTGAGAACATGGAAGGGTAATAAAGACACTGATGCTGGGCTGATGGATGTCAAATAGTTTGTGATTTACAAGCTGATGAGTGAGTTTTTAGAAGAAGAGAAACTATGACTAAAAGTTAGTGGACAGATAAGATACCCTTCCCGTGCCTTCCTGTCATACTCATTTTATCTCCACTCTCAGAAGGAGTTGAGAATGAATACCCTGTCATCTTTAATGTAAAATATTGGCACTTCTTCGTATTCAAAACCAAGTTTCTATGTCAGAGCATAACTGACACAAGCCATCACTCAACACCAAAAGTGATGGAACAAAGAATGGACAAAGAGGACGATAGACGGACAATAGATGGAAAAATGGATAGAGGGTGGACAGTCACGACTGATAGAACAGCCCCTCCTAAAAACCAAGCAAACAAAAAAAAAAATCACGCAGTTTTTATTCAAAATGATGAGGTTTATTAAACGAAAGAAACAAAAAACTTATTTCACCTACTTCATTTTTATCAAACCCACCTTTTCATCCTGATATCACCCCCCCCCCCACCAACCAACACACACTTCCCCAGTCTTCTATGAATTTTAATTGACCACTTTGCTCATTCTATTTGCTGCTAATTTATCTTCTCCTGCGTCGCATTCCTCGACCCACCACACCCTCCTTCCTTCATCACAGACAATGATGCTTAGTGAATATTACACTCATGCATTCTTCTCTTAAGTGCCACCATTATGGTTACCAGATGCACTTATGGCTTTTTAGGCCCATTGATTGGCACAATCAATACGTCATCTAAGGGAAGTTTGGAGATCCTACATAAGGACTGCCAGACGCTCTTAAGGCTTTAAACAGTAATTTGTATGGAGATGGGAGCTAGTTCATTATGATAATGGTCAACAGCAGATGGGTTGGGTAAAGATCTAAATGCTTTATGCTTGTTTCCAGTATTTAAGTTTTTTTATTTTAATTCCTCAGACTAAAATTGTGGCAATCAAGCTGTTTTTTTAGTCTTCTAACTACTATTAGTGTCATAAATGGCTTTACAAGCATATCTGCCTCAACTGCTGTCAACTGTGTTTGAATATTCATAATAGGGACCCACTTTTGACAAAGTGGCCAAATCATTAAAATACCTAATTACAGAGTATTAACAAGACAAATTGCTCGTCATTTATGACAATATCATTTTTTTTTCTTTTTCCAACTCTCATTGGATTAGTGCATTAAATGTTTCATCCTCAAGTTGACGACGCAGGCCTAGGGCAAAGTACAGAAATGAGCATGATTTCAATACATGTTGATATTTTTGTGGAAGATGAAGCCACCAATGTGAAGTCAAAAATGTCACAAGTATAAAATTTAAGAACAAAAATGGCTAATGCAATATTTGAGAAGACAGGATGGAAGTTGCCTGTTCAAAAACATTTCAAGTTGAAGAAAAAGCACGGGCTTGTAGAATTTTACAGTAGCAACATAAGAGCCATAAGAGTTCTTATCAATACTACAAAAAGGTCCCTGAATGAATTTGTGGTTTAAGATTTATGTGCGTTTTCATGTCAATACAAATGTTCAGAGATCAATGTAACTGAGGATTCCTTAACAATAAAATCCAAGAAAATCATTTTAAGAAACAATTTTGATGCTCATTCTGTCAAAAACTTGTACTATACCATTACAGAGGATAAGCTCCAACTGCTTTGCAATCTCCCTATTGGTTGCCACAATAATCTGGCATGTCAGACTTGCAATCAGGCTGGAGCAGGTGACATGTGACTGAACGGTTAAACAATAGGATGGAGCTTGAGCCTCAGATAAGAGAATTAATATTGATTGCACATGCATGTCAGACAGATTGTGTCCATTAGGAGTTACATTGTTCTGTTCATTCTCTCAATGGTAATATGCCAGGTCTCAAGGCTGAATGACAAAAAAGGAAAGTCCATCTATTCAACTGGCCAATAATGAATCATGTTGTTACAGTGAATAGCAACATTGTTTAGACTATTAGGTGTTTTCTTCTGTGGTGATTTATCTAAGTCTTTACATTTTCTAATGACTTGTAATCATGAGCCAATGTCTTTTTTTATTTTACTTTATGGAAACAAATTTTCTAAAAACTAAAAAAAACAAGTATTTAATCATTAGCAATTTATTTGATTCACACAGTAATACAGACTACAAGGGACGCTGCATCTATTTTTCAAGCAACCAGGTTTGCACAGTCAATGCAAACTTACTGACAGTCTCTAATTCACACAGAAAGCATAAATAAAAGCCCTTTCACTCAATGTGGATAGTGTAAGTAATACCCAAATATAGATTTGTGTGGATGAGTGTGCATGTTTATGTGTGTGTGTAAGTGAAAGACAGACAGTGTGCTAAGAGCTATAACTGCAGGAGTGTTTTACAAGCTCAAAGCCCTGTGCCTGCTCCTCTAATTCAGCACACACATTGCACTTTCAGCAGATCAATGATCCCTTGTGCCTCACACACAATATCCCTCTGCTCACACTCACCAATGTGCACATTTACCTTCTAAGGTGCACAAACTAACACAAAAAGACACATTAGAAGACACAGATTCAGTCCTACCCATTTCACCTTTCCTTCACTTCTGCTCTGTTTCTCATGTTCTCATACATCCTTTCTTTTCTTTCCATCCTTTCTCCTCTCCAAAGCCCTGAGCAATTACTCATCAAGACTCTAGAGATGTGTTTAAGGGAGATGGGGAAGGAGTGACTGAGGATGGAGAACAGCAGGATGGAAAGAGTACAGAAAGTAAACTGCCTGTCGCCGACTACTGCAGAGCACCTCAAAACATCTGTTCTTAAATGACCAGGGTCAATGTATCACATGTGAGTGTGTGTGTCTCTCATCTGTACAACATGTGGCTGGCTCTGTGCCCAAGTGTGTATGTAAAGGGTTAACAAAAGTATGTTTGCAAGAGAAGGGGGTCATAGCATATGACACAACATCATTTATTCATTTGAGAGGGTGATGTGTGTGTTGCAGTTGGGATGCACATGCTCTTAGCACACAGACACAAGAAACTTTGGAGAGGTAATTCTTGTAGGTTATCTTACAGCAAACTAAAAAAAAAAACATTGGTGAAATCATCACTATGTACCAGAATACAACAACTATGTCTCTTTAGAGTCTCTCCAGCCTTTACTAAACTCTCTGGATGATCCATTTAAAACACAATGGAGGATTACATTCACATCTGGCCACCAGCTTCAGCCTTCACAAAAAAAGCATTACATTTCCAATACTAACTTGGCACATACTGCATTTGTGTGTCTGAGGGGCATGTGCGTTTTTCAGTTTTTATGCAAGAACCACAAAGTGCACACTAAAACTGTGTATGTATTATGTGTGTTGCTGTCTACTTGTGCAGGAGACTCAGGCTTGTCATCTGGAGGGCAGGTTAGGGGGGGGATAAAACCCCTCTCCAGTGTGGAGCAGTAGTGAATTGGTTTTGGCTGTGGGCTAAATCTCATCACAGACACCTCCTCGTTTTCTCCACAAGACCAAAAAAAGGACTGCTTTGATTCAAGCTGCACACAATACATTCAATTCACAATGATTTGAGCCAGCTCTTGGCCAAAATGCAGGTGTCAAGATGAACACACACACACGTAAATCTCTTGATTTATCCTTTTTAACATTTCATATTCATAACCACAAAGTTACTATCAAAACAAAAATGATCCTCCTCATGCATTGACACTTCCAACTTACTATATAGCCTGCAATTCACTTCTTCACAACCAAACATTTTATTCAGGCCCTCTGTTATACATTCAAACATACAGTTATTATCCCTACAAGTCCAAACCCCCACAAAGAAAATGACAGTTGCAGTCTGTCCATCCGACAGTATTCAGGCCTCTGATTAAACCAGAGCTTATTGGTAATTAAACACTGCGCTTTGTGGCGGTATCCAAAAAGCTGTAAAGCACTCCACCTCTCCACCACATAAACACCCACCCCACCTCCACTGGCACAGTGCCGTCCCCTCCTCTTCTCTTCTCTTTTCCAGCCTTTCAGGGGGCCGCAGGTGGCACAATTGGCAGTAATGTCTTCTAATTGTTGGCAGCGCTGCCCGGGTAAAGATATGTGGTGGGGAACGGCAGCTTGGCTAGAGTACAGCAGGATACAGAAGAGGAGGGTGGAGAAGGGGGAGTAAGCAGTGGTAAGGGGGAAGAAAAAAAACGAAAGGAAGGAAATTTGAAAAAAAAAAAAAATAGGGAAGGAAAGGATTAAAAAGAATAAGCAGAAGTAGGAACTTGCCAAGCAATGAATTTGGGGGGAAAGGGAGGAATGTGCCATGAATAATGCAAAACAACAAAAAATAAAATAAATAAATAAATAAAACAACAAGAAATTAGCAGCAAAGAGGAGAACGGGAGAAATATAAACCCACAGAGACAGCTGTTTATGTGGTGTCCAAATGTTTCTTTCGCTGTTGTTTTTCAGGTAGCTCGAGAGAAACTCCCCTGGGTTGAGGCTTAGCTATAACTGCAGCAGAGACAGCAAGTGTGAGCTGCTGGCTTCTTGTAGAGAGTGGTTAGACACAGGCCTAAAGATGCTGAGCTCAAGACCTCACAAACCCCTGAGGTTTGTCAACACTGAAATGTTGAGGAAAAACAGGAAAATGATGAATGGAGCTTATACTATCGACAAATAACAAATTTTGTTTCTCTCCATTATCCATACTGTCTTTCAATCATAAAAAGATCATTTATATTATCTCTGGATTGTCCAAAGACAATCTATTTTATTTTCTGTAACAGACTATCAGATCATTAGAAGAAAAAACGGAGCTTATTTACGCTTTTTTATTACTATGTTTCTCTGTGTGTGCGCGCCTGTGTGTGTGAGCGAGTTTGTCTGTAGAATTAGCAAAGAATCCCATAAACGACTTAACAGATTTTAATTAAATTTTCAGAAAGTAATCACTGAATTTTACAGATATTGAGATAACATTTGTGGAGGATGCTCAGCTATTACCACAACACAAAGCGCATAAGTTTGCCTTTAACTATTGGAGTCAAACCTGTCTGTTAGCAAAATATCTCATTAGATGGATTTTAACGAAATGATTAGAGAAGATGCTTAGGAAATTGGATGTATATCTACAGCTGATTAACTTTTAGTTACTCCAATTCAAGGTGGCCACCACAGCTAAGTAACTGATCTTGATCAACAAAAAAAACAGTCAAATGTACATATATTGGGATACATTTAGCGTGGTAGTAGCATATAGCAATTTCTAACATATACACTGAGCACCAACACATATTGCTAGATCTCACAATATCATGAGACCACAAATAACATGGTTTACAAAGTTTGATCAAAATGGCTACAGCTTCATTCTTTCCCATCATAACATGATCTTTGTTGAAAATTCCGGCTTTAAAGGAATGCTAGGCCTTTAATACCATAGTAATTTTGTCCTTGCTTCATTGCATTATTAATAAAATTGTGTCCAAATTCCATAGTTTGATGACATTGTTATAAAATACATGATGACTGACATTCCTTTAAGCTGGGAACTGCTGTGGCTGTTGGCATGAATAGCACAGCAGGTTGTTCATTGTTAAAATGGCTCCTCCTGCCCAGTGGTTGCTTAAAGGTTTTGTCATCACCCTTGAATTTTGAATGTTCTCAGATTTCTGCTGAACTTAAACCATGACACAAAGAGAACCATGGAGTATGAAACTATCTTTTAGAAAATCATAGTAAGATTTATTAGTCAAAACACTGAATGAATGACAACTGTTTTTGAATAAATCATTTTTATTCTTCAAGGACACAAAAAGTGTAAGACTTGTATATGCCATAATTAATGCATATACTAAAAACTTTAGTAAAATCCAACAAGGATGACAATAATTTTCATGTGTTTTCATACTCAGCAGATATTTGTCTGGCTGTTATGAATTTAAAGTGTGAAATGAGATGGGCTGCTTGAATTTAAATGAAATAGTCACAAGAGTACAGTCAGAAGAACAAAGACGCTGTGTTGCCAGCTTTACTGCATCATGTAAACACATATGATCGCAGTTTTATTTCTGCAGTGGTGGCTCAAGTGGGTGGGTCATATTAATGCAGATGGAAAGTTTCAGAGAAAACAAAACCCACTGGAATGAAAACTGTGCTGGGCTTTTGAGAAAACACTCAGACGCTGCAAGGAGCTGCTGCAGCATTGCCATGGCAACGGTGGAGAGAGCATGAAGTGTTGGAGTCAGAGACTCAAGGTTACTCAATCTATTCATGTATTAATAATACCACTCCCTTATGAAAGTAATATTACATTCTCTCTAAGCATGATGAAAATAAATATCAGATCTTTTTAGCCAGTATACTTGTCCAGTGAATACAAAGAGCTTAAAACAAGGTTAAGAGACGAAAATCAACTGCATGTCTTTTGATTAACTAAAACTTCAGTTGATAAAAGCTCTCTTTAGACTATCATATGAAATTATAATTTCTGAAATTCCCATAGTGTTTTGTCCTTTGAAGAGACAGAGATGGAAAGAAAAAGTAAAAAAGAAGCAGGGTGTCTTATAGGGCATGTCAAAACACAAAGGGTAACAAATAGAACAAACAAAGTTTTCAGGTGTACAAGAAAATATGAATCCCAAGCTTACAGTGGTTCAAGTGCTTGCCATCTTTTCAAATGTATTAGTGTCAGAGGTGAAGCAGTGGAGGGAAAAAAAATGGAACTGTACACATGTCTGTGGAAGCAGGGTCAAGGAAGCCTGCTGGGATTTGAGTTTACCTCCTGGTCCATTGCTGGACACATGTGACCTGCTTAAGTCAAAAACCCTGTTAATGAAAAATAGTGTTAAGCATGGCGTTAATAAAACGAAAACCAGGTGTATTCTGCCTCTCTGGAGATGTTCTGTTTAGTTTTATTAGACAGATACAATTAATTGTGTATCTGTGATATTCATGCTCACACATTACTATAACAAATAATGAATATTTATGTTTGCATTGCTCCACATTTAGCCACACACTTTGCATAGAAAACTTTTGTTCTTCATCAAGTGGGTAGAAGTGGAATTAAATGATAATGAGTCATTGACTCCATGTCACCCATCCTCACATCTGTCATCACTATATGCATGAGCTTGTTAACATGCTGTCATTCCAATGTGTTTTTTAGGAAACACTTGTGAATGTGAGACTTTACATGTACAATTTGAGCATGTCTAAGAAGACTAGATAGCCAATAAGAAATTTAGCTGTTTAGGCATCACATTATGCCAATATTTTCCCCTTACATTAGTCATTGTTTCTTAAAACTTCCTGTCTGGACTTGTGGACAGTAATCTGTGTGCTTGCATGAGTAGTATCACCCCTTTTGTAGAATAAAAAATGAAATAATATATAGAAGATGAAGTATGTAGTCACAAAAGAAAATTCCCATTTTTGCAACTGAATTAAACTTCAGCCCTTTATTGAGCAACTTGGAGTCAGTGTTCTTCTTTTCACTCCTTTTCTAGACAACATAAGTTGCTTTTATCAAGTTCCAGCTCTCCCTCTGTCTCTTCCATCTGGAGACCAGTTGAAGCCAAACTATCATGGGTTGAATGTTTATGTCTGTGCTTTGTGGTCTACAGTCTACAGCATCCACTGCCTCTGCAACCCTGTAACATTCACTGACCCCTAACAGAATTGGTGCAGTACTAGTGGAGCCCTTTCTGCAATAAATTCATGGCATTAAAGAGCTCATGGTAACCCATGAGGAATATAACAAGAGTAAACAGTCACTGCTGTAACTAAATTAAACCTTTTGGGCAAATAACTGTGGCAAATTCAATTAGACTTCCAGAGCTGAGGGGATGCGAGCATTTCATTTATTTTGACAAATACTAAATAAGTCTTGCAGCTGGACCAGTACACTAGCAAAAAAAAAAAAAAAAAAAAAAAAACTATGCAGCTGCTATAAATGTTTCCATGAAGAAAGATTGTCGAGTATGCTAACAATGTGATCACATCCCTTGCAACAAGAGTCACAACCACTGGCTGTTTTATTGCTGGTGTCAATTTGAAGGGGTTCCATGATCTCTGTCCATAGTGCTGAACTGGCAGAGGAAAAATCAACAGCTGGTTCTGCTTTAACTAAAAATTTAGAGTATAACTCTACATATAGTTTATGCAGTATGCAATAATATATATATATGTGGGGGTTTTTTCCCTACAAAACCAAATGCACTGCAATATAATGACAAGTAATTATGCAGATAATTGAGACATTTTGTGCATTTTTACATTTAAACATTTTGTCCTCGAGAGGAATTGTGTACAGTAAATGACTGTTCATAAGCAAAAATATGATTAAATAGGCCATTGCACAGTGTTGGTCACAACTCAGTAGTAATACTCCTCAGTGCATTGTTTTCTTAAATCAGTCAAACTAAAAGCTGTTAAAAGCCCCAGTTTAATGTGCAACACATTTTATCCAAATGGTTTTGTTTTCTTGTGAAAGAAAGCTTTGCCTCTTCACTGAACTGATTTAGTGCGGCACAAGTTCAGACTGAGTCAGTTGCACTCATAAAATGTTACATGAATATTAAAAAGTAACTTTTGAACCCACAAAATAACAAATGTTTTTGGTACTGGAATCTTTTTAAGATATTTTTGGCTTAATTAAGGAAATGTTGGCAGAGACACATCAGAGCATGAACCACTAAGACAGGCAATTTCCCTGTTCTTTTCCTCTCTTCTATAAACTACTAATTGATCTCCAGGGAGCCTAGCTGTTTAAACTATTCAGTAATAGAGAAGACTGTACCACAACCTTTAACAGAGAGCAGAATAGACCCCATGAGTAATGAGCTGCTAGAGTGGACTACGTCTGAAAATTTTCAACTTTGGCTCAAAGTTAGTCTGCTCTCTTAATGAAGTCATTATCACATTTTTGGAGCCTAATCATTGTTGTCAAACAACATGAAGTTATTTCTGATAACTGTGGATTTAGGAGTTGTGTGACTTGTTGACAATTTTTTCAGAATCCAATATGTGTTTCAGTTCAAACAACATCCAAGGATAAGTTTATCTTTCCATAATAATTTAGCAAATGGTTATCAATTAGACAATTCTGGTTGAGGATTCTAATAATTTAAAATTCAAATGTGTCTGTGCTCATGAATGATGCATACAAACTGGGAAGTTATCATGTTGGTAATGTGAGTCTACATATGTGTGTTGCATTATTAATGATGCTACAGTCAACCATCTATTATATTTTGTGATATTAAACTATATAAAGTAGTAAGAGTGTACGAGCCTCAGTAAATTTTAACCTGATCAGAGAACTATTTGTATGTGTGGTAATTTTGAAGTCTTAGATTCTTAACTGTTCCTTTGTGACTGCATCATTTCACGTTTGTATAGATCTATATGAGAATGCTAATGGAATGCGAATTGTTTACAAGATCACATATCAGCAAGCCACTATTACTGGGCTGTCAAATGTAAGAACAGTGACAAGTATTACATTTCATTTTGTTTTGTGTTTTGGCTTGTAACAAGATACACATATGAACATATAAACATGAACAAGCACACACTCTCTTCCTACTTTGAGGCTTCATTTCTGGCACCAAAGCAAAAACAGACAAATCTGTTCTAATGGCAGGGGAAAGGAGGGAAGGTGCCATGATGTCACAAACTGTAAACAAACACAGTGGAACAAATTACTGTTTGTTTCACCACAACGGAAAGAGGCCACAAGAGAGGGTGGAACTTTCCATCAGACGGAGATGGGTCTGAGAGAAGTAGGAGGGTTGGTCAAACCTGCATTCAGAACACAAATGTGGGTTTTTATCACCCATTTGGTTTTGATGTGATTATGAATAAAAACAAAAAACATTTGAGAATAAAAATGGATTTGGAAGTGAGTGCACACGTAGGATGAGACACAACACTCCTAACTTGGCACAGCCACAATTGGATAGCCACTATGACTTAAATCACCAGTGGACACTGACAGATGCAGCTGAACTCATTGTAATAGCTGAAGATAAAATGTCTAAGTAGTAGGTGTATTGTCCTTACACGTAAAAACACGTTTTTCACTTCACAAATTCTACATGTGGAAAATACGTTTTAACATGTGATGTTTATGCAGTTTGGATTTTTCTGTTTGTCCTGTAGTAATAAGTAGTAGTTGTGGTGATGGTTGTAGTTCTAGTTGTAGTGGTAAAAATAATAGCGATAATGTTTTTGCCTTTTACTGAGTTTTAGTCAGTATAGATGAATTTTCCTTTAAAATAGTTGTAATAGTTGCAGTAGAAGTAAATGGAATAGATTTGTGGAATTTAAAGTTTTTAAAACAGCTGGATTAGTTCTTGTACTTAAAGTTGTAGTTCTACTCTGTATTCGGGTTTTACAGCAAGAAGCACAGTGTTCACAGCCTAGCACACTAAGCACACCATTTCCAAACCAAAACGCAACTACTACACAAATACACACAAGATTGTATACACATACTTTAGTTTTTATCATGGAATAGTGGATGTTGTCCTTATTGGAAAAAAAAGAGATGCTGTTCCGAAACAGTACATGATCAGGCAAGTCTATGATTCATCATCTTCTACCATGGGAGACATGTACAGAGATAAACAATGGAAGAAGAATCCCCACAGATCACAAAGGGGAATCTCTCTTGCATGTTTGTGTGTGTACATGTTCAAGCTCTCACACACACGTGTTACTATCCCTTATCATTGTGGACATCTATCACAACAAGCCACTGAATAATTTAAAAGAACAAAATAAGGGAACATCTTTGTGCATGCTGAAGAATAAATGGCCTAATAAATGATGAAAAGGAAGAAAAACTCAAAAGTTCTATATAATGTAAGCAATTTCTATTAATTTTCTAAAGTGATGCTGTCTTTTTTTCAGTATTTATGTGGACATTGCATAATTCATGTCAAAAAGGTGCATGGTCATATAAAATAAAAATATTTTGTTTTCTTCTTCCCCTAGGTAAAAGCAATAGCACAAAGCAGCTGAGACTTAGACCAAATAATTTTCTTAACACAACAATAGCACTGGTCTTGATAAATAAATGCAGAGACACATTGCTTACTTACAAAAATACCTGCAAATACAGAGCAGGGAGTTATGACAAAATCAAAAAGACAACATTAAAATGAAAAAGAGTGAGCAAAAACAACCACGACTGGAAATGAAAAGGCAAAAGCAATAAAGGTAAAAACAAACACCGGTGCTTATTGAAAGTGCCAAGGTATACACACACCCCTACACACAAGGACGGAGATGAAGCATATGTCTCTGCTAGCACCAGCTGGAGACATCTGGTGCCAAAACTCCACAGGTCAAACTAAGTGACATGCTCCCTGAAGCGTGGAAGGAAGTGCACATGTGTTTGTGCGCCAGAGAATTCAAACTGTCATGATGGTTACTATACTGTACCAAAAAAAGAACGTGCATGCAAACATCCAGAATACACACACTTATCAAATTCACAGATGGACAAGAATCCAAACTGAACAAGAAAAATTAGCAAAAAAAATTTGAGAGTTTAATTATTTATGTTGTGCATGATAGAATACACATACCCGTTAAAACATTAAAGGCATAAAAACTGCAAAAACTGATACTAAAAGTCTCAGCCTTCTGAACAGATGTCTAGCAGCTTCAGAGTAAAGAAACTCTCAAAGTCCCAGCAAAATAAATATAATAGAGAGACAAATCAATGCGCAGTTTTAATATTCATTTTAATAACTTCGATGATCATAAGGACTTGCTTTAGGATACAGAGAATTGTCAAAACATTAAGTGCTTACTGGGATGAACATGCTCAGTAGTAGTGTTATGAAACATCGCTATATATAAAAAGCTACTTTAATGACTTACTGAACAAAACAAAAGTAAATTTAACTGTAGTAAAAACCATGACATTCTATTGGAAGAAAACATTCCACGATAAGATTAAGTGATTATTAGCAGGATATACAATTATAGAATTGTTTGTCCAATAAAAATATGCTGTTGCATCTGCAGCATGACAAAGTCTTAAAATTAATTTAATTCACACAAAGATGCATGCATTTACAACTATCTTTTCTTTAGATTTGGTCTACATTACATCTTAATAATAAACTTGATCTAATAAAGTAGACAAATTTATTGCTTTGAAATGATAAAAAAATAAACTTAAAAAAATTCTTCATCTTGTGATTTTGTGCATTTTGTGAACAAGGGGCTATTAAACTAGAATATTTTATCTAAATAATAACCAATCAAAATCAAAACTAATGTCTTTTTTCTTAAGACGTTTACAGTAACTATATTGAAGAGTTACTTCAGCCTTCAGTGACAGTTGTTATAGATGCACACAACAAGCAACAGTAAAAAGGACAAAACATTTGCAGTCCATTTAGGAAAACCTTTCTCATAGTTTCAAAATACAGGGAGGAATTCAGTCTAAAAACACTTAAACAACCAATAAACACACATCCTTTCTAGAATAAAAGTTCCAATTTCTTGAGAACTGTCTCTCAAATTTAGTCAAATGGCACTATTATTCAGATGCACAAAGCTCCAGCTGTTTTTGAAATGTTAACCCACTTCTTCTGCATTAAACACCCAAACGTTGTTTCTCTTGGATTCAAGAATCATATTAAAAAAACAAATCACAAGAAGCACAAAGCTTTAAAATATTTAGATTTCTGTTCCGAGTTCTTCTGCCAGTAAGAGGGATTTCAATAAAACAGTGCTCACCAGGCTGCAGATAGTTTACTTTAGAATCAACGTTGGCTGACAACGTCAAGTGCAAACAGAAACAGAAATGATGGTTACACTCGATGTCCAGCATTGCTCATTAGTTTGAATAGAGAGATAATGGCAGGGCTCAATCAAACCGTGTATGCACACAAGCAAAACCAAAAGGACTGGTATTATCTATGGAAGTCTAAATGCTCGTTAGATGACCAGAAAAAAAGAACAAAATTCAGGGGCCACAATCAGAGATACACACCCCCAAACACTTTAAAGTTGACCACTATTCAGGTTGTTACTAGACCAAAACATAAAAGGAGTTTAGTTGAACTCAACAATAGGATAAAATAATGACACAGAGCAGATTTTAATCTATAAAGAACTAAGGGCAAAAATGTGAAAACATTAAAAAAAAAAACAGTAAAAATACTAAATCCCCAAACTTTTCCTGAACTATGGAAAAGTTCAGGGAAAAAAAGACAGCAGAAATACTAAAGCCACAAATTTTCCTGAACTATGTCTCTTTCCAGACATTTAAAGTACATGTATACACAAAGTCAGTCGTTCAGTTTATCTTTCACCACCACTTTGGCTGACTGAACACACAAGCAAGCAAACAGACTAAAGAAAAGGGCAACAACTATTTTCTCTGGACCATTGTAACTAAAGAATTCAGCAGGGACACCCAAATATCTCACTGGTGTTAACAATATAAAGTCATCTTTAGAAAGTCATTTCTAAATTAAAAGCATATGCATTTTTATGAAGTCTAAATGTACACCTCTTAAGTGAGATAGGACTAAGGGAAAAATTTACATTCAAATAGAGATTTCTAGTACTTCCTGTTCTGCAGCAATGTCTTTTCCACAATGGGCAACTATGGATCAGATGGACAAATGGTCATCTGGAGGATCAGTGGTCCAATCCCAGTCCCTTATGTGGAACTGTCCTTGTGTGAGAGACTGAATAAAAGAACAGCAGTGTGTGTGTGCCTGTGGGTGTGTGTGTTTGTAAATGAGTGAGTGGTGAGTGAGAGAGAGCTGGAGCCTGGGTGAAGGAGAATCACACTGCAAAGCCCTTTGTAGAATGGGTTGAAAAGCACCAAGTGTGGCCCACTTATTGTTGTTTTGCTGTAAAAAAATGCTTTGGGAAAAAAGTATGAGGTTGGACAGATTTACAGTAATTTACAGTGCTGCAACTTCAATGGAAAATTGTGTAGAAGCTGAGGGATCTAACTGTTGCAGATCATACTGATGAGAAACCAACCACAATGCAAATGTTTCAGGTTTGAATCAAGCATTAACCATAATTGTGTTACTCACTTTTAAAACATGTAAAACATGGAGTCAATCTAGTCTTAATTACTAAATTGATTTTTTTTCTAATATCAAATGTTTTAAACACAAACAAATGCAGGAGGATTAGAATGGCGTACTGTGCTGAACTTTCAAATGTGCTCTAAATCTTCCTTAGTTTCATAAAGCTGCTGTATTTATCTTCCATAATTAAGAAACTAAAATCTGACAGTAGTGTTAAAATGTAAAGCACAGTGTAGAGGTTAATGAGACCATATATATTTAATTATCACCTAAAGCCACAGAATGCGTAAACATTTCAATCTTTGGAAAATAAAAATGAAGACTCAACTTGTGCAAATAGCTATGAAGTTGGTAAAATATAGTTTTACTTTTCTCCCAACAGTAATTTCAAAGACTACTTAGCTGTATTATTTACACAGCTAAAGGGTGGTTAATATAGTTTATTGGTTTTAGTATGAGACCTAAATGTATGACAATTAGCTTAAAATAATCTTTAATTATCTGCTTCACAGTATGAGTATAGTGGGGGACATGATAATGATATGGTGAACAGACTGCACTCTTGTCATTCCTGTCACTGAAAGAAAAGGAGACAAAGATGAAAGAAAAGCAGAAACAATAAAGAATATGTGAGTGCGTGTGCGTGTGTCTGTCTTTGCATGTACACACACACACTCGAGTTAGAGCCAGTAAGCACATTTGCTGAACCCATCATTAAGTTCTCTACCCCTGTGGTTGATGTCAGGGTCTAGACAGAAAGACAAAGCCCAGGCCCTTCCTCCACATAGTACCCATGGGAGAGGGCAGAGGCCTCAGGGAGAGAGCTGGAGTGGGACAGCATGTCCTGGGTGACAGACAAGGAAAAGGAAAGGAGGGAGGTTAACAGAGGGAATACAGAAGGATAGGTTGATTTATGGGGACAGATGAAACTATAGTATATACCTTCTTGTTAAATAGTAGAAAAGGAGCAAGAGGTGAACACTTGCCAAGCTGGTGTTTGGCAGGGTGGGGGTAATTAGTGAGAGAGACGCACGTGTCCCTCATTGAGTGGGTCTCCTGGGTAGGGAACAGCTCAATCAGTCGCCAGCTGCAGGTAGAGGGCTGGTGTGTGCTTGCATTGTGAGTGAGGAGAGTGCAGGTGCCCGTGTACAGCTGCACTTGTATCCTTTGCACTCTGATTCATTAATTCTGATGGTACATTAAAGGGTTTGGTCGAACACAAACAGCACAGACACACATCTCTATTAGATACTGACTGCCCCAAGGGTATCCCAACATAACACACACTGACACACTAAGTCACTTTTGAAAGTATTCAAGCTCCTTCAGCATTGCTTACTTAGTAGATTTAGTGTGATGCTCCAAATTGCCCTTTAGAAGGGTTTAAAACTTGACTTGAGTCTACCTGTGATAAACTGTTCATCAGATCTAGACAAACAAAAGCTCCAAGTCTAAGGAACTTTTAGTAAATCTACATAAAGATCAGGTGAACACAGATAAAGGAGAGAAAACTTTTTTAAAGTCTTTATGGTGTTTCCACCAGAATAATTGAGACCCAAACAAACTTTGCAACAGCAGAAGAAGCAACAAGCAACCCATGACAGCTACAGAAGTATTTTGAAAATGTTGAAAAACTTACTAAAAACGGACAAAAAAAACAAACTTAGCGTCTCTCTTTAAGTCAGGTCTTTTTTTGTGGAGAAGCTAGGCAAAAGTCACCGTGAGTAAAACGTACATGCACTTCTCATCATCTGACTAACAGCTAAAGTGGAAATATTGTAGTAAAGAATTCAAGGCACAAATTTAACAGTCACATTAAAAAAGTTAGTTTGTAGTAAAACATGTTCTTTAAGAGAACCCTGAAGCAGCTATTTGAGACAGGAGCAACGGCCCAAGTTAGAGACCCAGCAAGACCATCTATGATATTGTAGCCACCATTGGTTAGCATTTTTGAACTTAGAAGACCATCAAATCTGATTAATTCAACAGTGGTTTAAAGATGATAGTAAAGCCTATTATTAAGTCAAAGCACTAGTAGAAGAACTTAAATTCTCTTGGTGTTTCATTTCTTAAACATTTTTTAAGTCATTCACAACATAGTCAAAAATGTTTCTAGTACAGCTCTTTACTAACAGAAGAATTGCACTGATATTTGACAAATCAAAATAGCTAGCAGACAAATACTAAAATATAGTAACAATTTTGGAGATTTTATCTAAATTGACATTTTGGGTTCTGTGTTTATGCTCAAAAGTGATTTGCTTATTTCATTGCTCAATAAAATTATGTTCCAGGTAGCATTAAATTTCCTAGTAAACAGATTTGATAATGCTAATCTGAATGCAATGTTAACAGGAGCAGTTAAAAAAGGTGCCTAATGGCTATGATTGAAGAGCAGTGCACTATGACTGGGGGGAAAAAAGACAAGATGGCTGATTAAAAGAAAATAAGAAAAATAAAAGAATTAGGGGAAGAGGGAACAACAGCTGGTGGGATTACTGTTTAATAAAAGCTGTCGTATGCATGCCCTCCCTCATGCCCCCCTACAGAGCAGACCAAAAGACATTTCTGTGCAGAGTCCAATAACCAAACATCACAGTCAAGCCACTACCCTTGGGGACCTGACGTCAGGCATCTCATACCATAATGCCAGGCCCCTGGATTTCCCACCAGGCCTGCTATGCCTTCAGGCACATCGTATGCATGTCTGTAAGGCTGTTTCCTTTATTATCTATCTTTGCATATGTTTATATGATGCATATGTACATGTGCACAAAGGAATGGGTAAACAGCTGTGTTGATCTGCCTGTGTCTCTTGTTTATGGGCATCATGTCTATGTGTCTGAAGAAGGAGGGGAAAACATCAGATAAGCCACCTCATTTGGGCTGCTTCAGGAGAAGTGAAAGAAACCATGGGGAGGCTTTCATCTCTGAGACGGAAGAAAGAGACAAAATCGAGATGGAGTGAGTGTGAATGAAGATAAAAAGGGGAGTAAGAGGGTGAAGAAAATGGGGTGAAAGGGGGAAGAAAGTAAGATAAAGAGTGAAAGAAATAATCCAAAAGAATGTTTACCTTGGTCATGCTGGCATAGGACAAAAGAGGCCACCAATATGTACTGCCCCCTATAGGGCCACAGGAAATTGAACAGTAAAAGAAGTTCTCTGAAAAAATGCATGTGGTGATTATACTGTGCTGAACCTATCACTGTCTCACATAGACAAATCGCTTAATTAAACATGAGCTAAGTGCTGTCTGTCTGCCTCTGTATGTCTGGATATATGAATGTGTGTGTGCAGACTGTGCATTCATCTCATCTTCATAGAGGAGGGCATTTGCAAGTCAGATTTTGTATTTAATGACATGGGAAATCATCTGAATTTATTGAAAGCCAGCATGAAGAGGATAGGAGCTTGTTTAAGTTGCAGATCAAAAATGCATTAAAAATGCTCGTACTTGAAGCTCTGAGAGCTTCTGATTTTAAAATGAGATGTGTCAAAGTAAATGTTTGCTGAACTGATAGACTGGGCCTCATAGATTCAATACCAACTTTATATTTGATCCAGATCAGAGTTGAGAAAATTCAACCTGATAAATCTTTGGAAGTAAACAACTGACTCTGTCTAGTGTATTTCCTTAAAATCTAAAAGAAAACTGATGCTTCCTAGTTGCATGTTGTGGAAATGCAAAAGCTGATATTTTTCTTCCATTCTTATAAACTATCAAACTTAAATAAATACAATTTACTGAATTAACACTACAACCACAAATTCATAAAATAAAGATTTACTTAAGACACAGAAGTAACATTAAAAGACCTTTTATCAAAATCTAAATGAGAAAATGCTATTTCATACTTTTTAATTTCTGCCACTGGCATCAGAAACAAAAAACTCTGAATAAATCACTTGAGGTTACAAAAATAGGAGCCAAGTTCAACCCTCAAAAAGATAAACATCCAATTAATAAGTCATATTGGTGAGCTACAATCACAGTTAAAATGCTCTACCATGGCAACAGTCCCATCAAAGTGTGCCGTTACCATGCAAGTGCCATCCAACAAAACTGTTTTAAAAAAATGAGTAGGAAGAGTGGAACAAACAAGAGGGTTGTGTGTTTTTAATGGTCTGCATCCATCACACTAATTGGAAATAAACAGCAGCTCATTGTTTGGAGAACATTAAATCAACCCTTAATCAAGTCTCAGCACAGAAGAGTAAAGCTTTGCAACTGAGGATATTTTCCACAAAAATAACTTAAATAGCTTTAAATGAGAAGGCTTGCATGTGTGTGAATGGTAGAGAGAGTGTGAGTGCATTTGCAAGGCTGATAACCTTTTGTATTAGCACAAATGGGGCTAATTACAAATTATTCCACTGGTGAATAATCAGAGAGCTCTTTGTCACTGCAAACAAATATTTACAGTTAGATCCATATTATTTGTTGATAACTTTTACATAATCTAGACATGTGTGTAGTGAGCCCAAACAACTTTAAATAACTGTTGATTGAGAAAATATAGGGGAGAAAAGTCAGAAAAGAAAGACTATGTGGTAAGAATCACACAAACCAAAAAACAGGAAAAACATGATGAAAGACCCACACTGGGATGTTTTTAAATATCAGGATTGGGGTTTTTTTCCTCCAGTTTAAATTGTATTAAATGATCTCATGGTAATAATACCTCACAATACATTTAACCATGATTTGCATGCTTGCCATTTGTGGCACTTAAACTATAAACCACAAACAGCCAGCCTTTAAAAGGACAAAACAAAAGCTAAAATCGCAGGGCAGAGAGCCAGGCAGCTAGTCCAAAATTGATGCTTACAGCCAATTGGCAAATACAAAAGAGAGGAGCAAAGAGATTCAGAGCAGTAGATCCAATCATGATTAATACTATTAGACAGGAGAGCAGCCACTGAAAAAGAGTAAAAGAAACAGAGGTTTTGTTTTAATGAGATCAATAGACTGGGCATCAGTGCAGGGTCAGTGGCCGTGTCCATGGTGACCCATCATTCACTGGTTGGATGACTCACATCAGGAGTCTTCTGTAGATTCCCTTCTCACTCATTCAATCAAACACCCTTTATTCACTCTTTTCTTATCATTTCCCCTCTTCAACCTTTTGTGGTAGTTTTTATTTATTAAGCCTTCTATACTTTACCTTGATTCCCAATTGGGTCTAATTTCCTTTCCACTTTCGCACTGCTGCCCTTCCTCTGTTCCACTGACTCATCTTCACTCTTTACACATGCTTTTCTTCCCATTATTTTCCACCTTCATGGTGACAAAACAGCTCTGACTTTGTGCCTTGCATGCTTAAAACAGCACATACGGGAGTGTTCTGTTTGCCACTATTTTAAATAGAACCCTGTCCTGAAATTAGGACACAAATTCAGATGAACTATTGTTGATACATAAAATCAGCACAAGATGACAAATTTCTTCTTTTGAAAGAAAGTTAAATTTGTATATATTTAGTTTCATGTCTTACACGCCATAAAAGACGCTGTTGAGCCAATGTCTCAGTTTCTCTTTTGCATCATAATTTGTAATTTCAGGTGACATAGGAGTTCAGGGCAAAGTGCATACTGTTACCCAATCAAACCAGACGCACCACCCCAGCAGTGAGACAAAATAACTTATGTAGGTGGACTGGAAAGAGAGGGACATCAAGCTGCACACAGAGCGAGCTGCACACAGTTTGTCAATGAATGGCTGTGGATGGAAAACAAATGAATGAAAGATGAGGATTGGGGAGAGATGAAATGGACTGAGGAAGAATAATAGATGAGTGAGAAATGAAGGAACATAAAAAGTTCAGACACAAAGGAGGCAATCACTTTGGCAGGAACTATGGCAGATGTTAAAAGTAAGGGAAATAAATATATCCACAGGCCCTCTAATACAAAGAAAAAAACAACTGGGAATGGCAATGATGTCAAAGCAAGTCTAGAAAATTATGTCACAACTGTTATAAAACCAGAAGGAGGAAGGAGAAGGAGAGAGAAGCAGCCTTTTCCCTTCATCTCCAATAATAGTCCCTCACTTGTGTATCACACTGTCTATACTGAATCTGCCAGCTTCCCTTCTAAAAACAAAACCCCCAAAATATCCCTGCCAGCACATGGCACATGTATTTACAGAGCTGCATGCAGGAATCTGAGTATGAATATGTGTGTGTGTGTGTGTTTGAGCTTCCACTGTAGTAGGGATTGTGGAGTTCAGATAAATAATTGAAAGTATGAGAGAAGCCAGAAATCCAAACAGCAAAATGCCAACTGCATGGATCTTTTTTTTTTTCATAGTTTTTATAAAAGATGAAAAACAAAAGGGAAAAATAATAAAATAACACAAATATCCAATTAAAACATTCTGCAACAGCTGCACTTCTCTTCCTGTCATGATTGTTGGACAAACAAAGATGTAGTAGACAACCACAAGATCACAGGTCAGGGGTCAGGTTTGGAAGGTTAAGGTGAGGGTTGAGGTCATATGTTTTGAAAAGCTCTACAATAGACTGATACTGCATGACCTTGGCTAGATAAACACATGCTCTTTATAATTGAGCTTAACACAGAGGGAAAGCCAAAACCAATGAATAGAGATAATGTTATTGCAAAGAAATGGAGTCATTGGTCTTTGGCTGTCTTTTTTGTTTGTTTGCAGTCATGCTCAGTAAATTGACAACTTAAGGATTCAAACCCATGGATAAGTCAATGCTATCACATTAATGAACAAAGAGCTTCTGAAGCAATTAACCAAATAGAATTAAAACTGAATTACACACAAATTGTATATATATATATATATATATATATATATATATATATAAACAATAGTGGGGAAAGGGCAGTGTAACTGGCAAACCAGATTTTTTTTTAAATGACAATCCTGACTCCAGAGCGGAAATCACATTTGGTCTGCTATTTTATCTTCTGATCACATGTTATTTCTGAGAAGGTATCAACCGGGCACTGCAATATGAACAGATTTCTCTCTTCATCTTGGCTTTATTGGTGGTCAGCTTCAAACTCATTAGTCTGTTTGATAGATAAGAGGCTTGCAACTGGAAAGCTACAGCACCAGTGGGTTTTGTGGGTTATAAAAGCGATGTAATCAGGTTTTGGCAATAGAAATCTAAGGAGTTTAGGGAGGGAAAGACACTAATTTGTGGATTTGAATTGGACTGAGACTCATTTAGAATCAGATTTAACATTCCAGAGTGGTGTAATCTGACCAATGGGAGCATACAGTTTGACAGAATAAAGCAGAAAATGGAGATACATGACTTTGTACAAAGAAAATGTATATAAAGCTAACTGATATGAACCCTTTTTGCCTCCCTCTCCTGCTTTAAATTTTCTTTTTTTATGATTTCTGAGACTGCATGCAAATTTTGTTATAGACTTGTCACTTCTTTCCTTGCCCTGGCATCATCCACTTGTATTTCTTATGCTCAGACACAATTTATCATTTCAGGCTACTTATTTCTCACAGTAATCTTCTTTTTTTTACCCTGCTTTTACTCTGTCAGATTTTTCTATCTGCTTCAGGCAAATTATACATTTCAGATTACACCCCAATTAAAGGTTCCATTGGTGCCCTGTCGGCATGCTGCAACTCATCTTTGCAAATGAAACAAACATCAGTGTCTATAAGCATGTGCACAACAGAAAAAGTTTTAAAATGCTATGAGCTGAAGAAATGTTTGCATGTCTGTATATGTCTAATTGCAGACAGCAGCCCCCTGCTAAATCCTTATTAACAAAGCTAAATAATTGTTGCCAGATTGATCAAAGTTTAACAGTTGTGTGATCTACTGGCTTTTCATCTCAGTTGGTTTGGGGTGGAAGTGGTTGTCTGCTTCATATGAGTCTGTGTACAGAGGGAGGTTGTTAGTTGGCATAGTGTGTGGGGTAGTTGGCAGAAACAAGGGCAAGACGCCACGATACAAAGGCTGGGAGATAGGAACTGGGAGGCACTTGGGTTGTGTCTGTACAGTGTACATTCGGAATGCTGGCTAAAATCTTAGCTTTCACTGTTGTAGTTTTTTTTTTCTTTGTTTATAAATAACCTATCAACCACTACAAACCAAAAAGGTGTTTGGAGTAAAACGTTTTACAAGCATTTCTACTGCTGTAATACTCAAAAAGAAGGTTTTTGAAAATCCATTTATTTGTTCTTTCACATTAAAATTAAAAATATATATATCTGTTTGCAATTAGAGTCCCATTTTTTCCATTTCTAAATGTTTTGCTTATTAACCAGTCTTGGTTTGGACAAGAACAAGTCAAAACCAGAGAAGGAGAAGAAAAAAAATCTACTTCCTTTGTTGTTCCAAAGAGGTTGAGAAATTCTTTAAAAAAACTGACTGAAAATGTAAAGGTGACTATAAAGGTTCTATAAGCTTATTGTGTGTGTGTGTGTGCATGGTTGGGGCAATGTGTTTTATACAACAAGCATTTTTTAAATTAAATTTCTTATGTAAACTCAAATTAAGTTTACATTGTTTTAAGTCTGTTCAATTACTATTGTTACATGTCAGTTACATTTTTGTTCAACATGTCTCAAATAAGATGTACTAAACTAGTACACAAAACAGCTTTGCCCCTTTGCCCATTTTGTACAATCTTGCAGGGCATTGACTTTTTTTTTTCCATTCCTCTTCATTTTCCATTTCTTATTGCAACTGCAGGTCACCACAGCTGAGATGAACAGCTGACCTATAACCCCTCAACTATAGATTAAATCATATTTTTGTGCTCTTTGAATTGTCCTATCAAATTTTTAACTCTAATTGTTTTAAACCAAAGAAAAGTAGAGTTGTTAATTTGTTTATCATCAGACATGATATAGCACAGACACAAACAGAATCTCTGGGGAAAAAAACAATGAGAGAGAAATACAGACATAATAGGGACACAAGGAATGGGAAATAAGGCAAAATGCCTTTTTGCTGGAAAAAAAGGGGCAAATATGAAAGGTGAAGAATAGTGAAAAAGGATAAGAGGTGTTTTATAGACATTTTTAAGTCTCTAGAATCATTCATCAACTGGGCAGAAGCCCAAACAGCAGAAACATAAGCACACATAAGCATATAAAAATATTTCCACTCACACAACCCTTTTCCATTGTTTTTATGGGTGTTCATTTTCAGTAAAAGTTCTCTGTGACAATATCCTTCACTATGTTTGATTCAACATATACAACAGCAAGCGCAAGCTTGTTCAAACACCCACAAAACATATCCATGACAGATGCAATAAGTCAGTTTGAAAGGACAGCATATGATTTATGGGTTGCTGTTTTCATTGAAACTAGTTTACACTTGTGTGATAAGACCCTTTAGCCTTTGCTGACAAAAACTGACGTTTGTCAGTTTTGAACTTGTCAGGGGGAGGTTATGAGATATTTTTCAAAGAAATGTGCATGTGATTCAATTCCACTGATTAGGCAATATACTGATTTTAATCACTGTAAAAATGCTACAAATATCACAATTCTCATTACAATAAAGATTTTATTCTTAAAGTCATGCTATTGATCTTGTTTAGAATATGATGATGTGAAAGAGAAAGGAAAATCCTGCATGGTCCGTCTTTTACTCCTTAGCAGGAAGTAAGTACAAAATTACCCCATCACTCCATCAGTGCCTATTCACTATCCCATTGGCATGCAAATCTGCTTCTGACATCAATCATCCCCTTTTTAAGCCAACAGTGAGCTTAGACTTCCGTTGTTGATTTTTTCTGTACCCACCTCGATGGTAAAACAGTACTGTGAATGTTTATGATATATTGCGTGTATGTTGTCCTGCCACCTACACTTTAAGTTATCTTAAAGAGTGACACTTTAAATAGATGGGTTTAGAAATTTACAAACTACCAGGAAAAGCAACTGAGCATAAAATAAGCAACATATAGACAGGTAGAGGAAGAAAAAAGTGTGTGTATGTGTTCTTATTCATTAATATGAGTAGATATGATCATTTATAGTGTTGTATCTGTATACATAAACACTTGCTGTAGTGTTCATAACCAAAGGCCAAATTGCCCACATTCACCTCCCCACTGATGCCCACCAAATCCCATAATAGTAGTAAATGGTTGCCTAGCAACAGAGCCTCACAACAGCAATGGTCTAAATATGCAATCACTGTACAGAGAACTCAAAGGAAAACATGCTCCCAGCTTCAAATATCAGTCGTTTATTAACAGGGGGACCTGGGAAAACATCAAACTGTAGTGAAATGAATACTCTGTTGTAATGTAGACAGATTATGTTACTACTGTGCGGTACCACCATGAATCACCTTTGATGAGTTAGTGCTCAGAGCTGGCTGGCTGGCTCACATTTCTGTTGACAACACACACTCAGCTACAAGGAAAAATATGCAATTGAGATGGGGAAGAAAAGCTGATTGCGGTCTGTGAGCATGAGGCAGTCTTGGGGCAATTTCACAGCTTGATGACAATATTTTTCTCAACAATACCAAGTTGAGCAACAAAGAGATACACAGGGCTTCTGTATAATGTGTATATATATATATATATATATATATATATATATATATATATATATATATATATATATATATATATATATATATGGTCTAAAAACACTGATAGGTAAAATGAATAACAGTATGTAATGGTGGAATGGTGCACACAGGATGGGATTTGCAAGCAAGCAAGGAGGTCAGATCTCAAAGAAAAATAAGGTTGTTCAAAGGTGACAGGGGGCAAACTGTGACCATTTGACAACTGTATTAGAGCTTTAGAAAAACAGCAAGTCTTCAGCAGTGAACCCAGCATGTAGTGGTTAGTATCTACCAGATGTGATCCAAGAAAGACAAATGATGAACATATGGCAGGGTCATGGATGTCCAAGGTTTAGCAAGGTTGGGAGCAAAGACTGACCAATTTGCGCCAGTCCCATAGAAAAAGTGGATCACAAATGACACAGGTAAAATTTATTTTTGCAGACTGTGAGAGGAAGGTATCCAAAGACCCAGTGAATTATAGAATGTCATATGTTGGACTGAGTCTGCTTGTTGCTTTAGGAAACTTACAACACATATTCTACAGTCATACTTGAGTGTGGACCATTTGAAAAGCATGGCTAGGTCTGATAATTTAGTCTTTATATGTGGACAACTTAATGGCTTTATAATCTTTAGCTGGAAAAATAGATGGTAGCAGAGCATATAAAAGTAAAAATGAAAATAGATTCATTGTGATGGTGTGGCCCACTTTTATAGTTACCTTAAACTATCAGCAGCATAATGTGCCATGTCACATAAGAAATTTTCTTCAGTGATTGTTGTGAAATTAAGATAAAAGAGTTAAGAGTATTAACTTAGCCACCAAATTCCTAAGATCTCAATCTAATTAAGCACCTGTATGTGGAAAAAGTCAAATCCATAGTTCCCTACCCCATAACTTTCAAATTTTATGACGATTGCGCCTCACCCAACAGAACACCTTCAGACATCTTACTGATGACATCTCAACTTGTCCTACTTAATTTATTGGCATGATAAAGACCTACCCTCAATTGGACTGGTGATTTTAATGTTCAGGCTAACATTCACTCCTTCACTACAAAACAGGCCTGCTAGAAAACAACAGAAGAAAAACAACATTATAGAAAGAAAACAATTATTTTGTCTTAAAATGCTGCCAAGTAAAGAGCCAAACGAGGGTGTAAGTTAACCAGTTATGCCATTTACTGTAGTCTAATTTTGCACAAAAATTTAGTGAATTAAGACAGAGTTTTGAATGGCCTTGAGTAAATCTCCTCTATTAAATCACAATATAGTTTGGCACGCCTGAGGACAAAATGCCTTATTCTCTCCAATGATGAGTAATTTCACTGCTCATCCATAAATCAATTATGCATAATCCCCCGATGCAGAGAATTAGTGGCCATTTACCACAGGAAAGTTAAGTGTTTGAGTGTGGTACGTGTGTGAACATGAACACAACCAAGTGTTTATGAAGAAGCTTTTAATGGTGGGAATTCTTTAAGCAGAAAAAGATACAGTGATGTTAATTTCTGATTCAGGACTCATCCAACAAATTTATAGTTTCCACTTGAAAATGCTTAAAAAACATTAGAAAGGGCTGTACATCACTGGGTAACTGGTCCCTCAATTACTTGCCGTGATACAGCTTTGTGTGTTGAAAGTAGAGTCAGTGTTTCCACTGTTTTTACCTTTAAGCTGTTAGTGAAACATAGTAGAGAAAATATCCTTAGAAGTTAAAATTCACACTTTAGTCACTTACATTTAAGTTTTAGAAAGTAGTTAAAGGATATTGAGAAAATGAACCACGCGTAAACCTTTTTAGGACAAACCCACAGTGCATGTAATGTTGATTAGTAGTCGGGGAAATCTTGAACTGGATTGACTACAAAGGTTAATGAGTTGCAGACGTACATCCAGTGATACTTTCTGAAAGTTTAATTAAAATCTGTTCAGTGGTTCATGAGATATTTTGCTAACAGAGACAGAATTGACTCCAAATCCTATAGCAGAAGTTTAACAAAGATTTTGCAGAATCTGTTAGTGCTCAGTCTAAATGCTGGGGATTAGTCTCAGCTAGTACTAGACCTTTTTTAGGTAAATATCTGTAAAAGTGTTTGAGTTATAGCCCATCTTGCAGTTTTTAAGGTCAGTGGACTATAGAAACAATCTTAAATCATGTTGATTTTAAAAGTTAACCTGTTGTAAATGTATATACATTTTTTTATGCCAGTTTCATTAAAACTTGTCCAGCAGTTCATGTAATATATTGGTCAAAGACACAAGCACACACAAACACAGACAAAATCATGGTCATGATTTGCCTTTCAGTAAGTAATACAGTTGAGTCTAAACTGGAATAGTCAAAATTGTGTAAAAAAAAAAAAAATCCTAATCATCCCTTTGGCATATCATTCACCACCCTTACATTTATAAAAACTGAACTATTTCTAGACTAGCAACAGATGCATTTTTATTTACTACCAACTACCAATACTACCAATGTTCGCAGCAATTGCAAACATGCCTAAAGATTTTAAGCAAAGTAAAAGTACAGAATAAAATATTTCCCAAGGATCATCTATAACACAAGTAATGGCATATGAATTAAACACAGTGCTGCTGGTGCTTCCTAGATCAATATTTGATGATTGTGAGACATAGACAAAATCACTGAATCATGGTAGAACTGTGAGGTAAATCAAAAAAAAAGGTCCTCCTTTTAAGTACTTGGTCATGTTTCACCACGTCCCTGTTGTCCTGTTTCTGCATCCATCTGTATATATGTAAGCATGGCTGATGTTTCTATTTCGGAATGTGTCTCCCTTAGTGTGTCTTCATCAGCCAAGTCTGAAGCCCACGCTGTGTGAGAAGGGGTGCCTGCCAACACATTCTAACACACACACACAGTTACATCTGTAGCGTGCTAAGCTGGCTGGGAATTAGAGCCTAAACTGTAGGGCATTGTATCACAACACAAGGTACTTGTGAAAATAAATACAGCCAAACCAGCATTCACCTTTTAAAGCACTTAACCTGTTCTAATGATGCAATACTGTCATAAAAATGAATACTGTTTTGCTTTTATTTCAGTTAAAATTATTTTAAAAAATGATTGCATACATGGAATGGGAAAGCACAACAACGAAGTTAAAGCAAAGTTTCAAGACTGTCGGCCACACAAGTGCTAAGAATACATACACTATTTGGGTGTTACTTTTCTAAACATGACAGTACTTTTTACATGGCTGAAAAACCTATTTGTCTGGATTTGAGCTGACAGTTAAGCTGCTACTGCGAATGAGAGCCAAGCAACAATGGTGGTGGCAGAAGGAGGAGGAGGACAGTGGTTTAGTTAGTTTGCCAGTTGTAGGAGTGGGCAGCTGAGACTAAACGGCAATAATAGCCTAACGAGGAGCGATCTGGAGAGCCAAACCAGATGGAACAGCCACGTGTCTGCTTGGATTTCTCATGGCTTTGTTAGTCAAGGCACACATTCTCTAAAAAAAAAAGCCCCATAATAAAATGATGGATGGGATGTAGAAATAAAATTAAAGAATGTCATTTAAAAATCTGTTAGTCTTATTTTATTCTTTTCTTCCTTTTTTTGTTTTATTACATAAATCTCATACTCTTTCCTGATTTAACTTTTTTCCTTGCCTATATACCCCCTCTAGTTTTTATAGTATTTCTGCATTCTTTCTCTCTACTCAGTGCTTTCTCTAATTGATATTCAGCACATTTGATAACTAGATTTTTTTCCTTCTCTATACTAATAGCCTAACTTTAATGAAAGGAGGGAGGCTGATTAGATATGGGGAGCAAATACTCAGTCTCCATCTCCAGGGAGGAGTGTAGTAGATGAAATGCTGCACTGGGTTTTAGTCAACAATGAAAAAAGAAAGAAAAGGGGGATTGGCATTAGGAGTGCGTGCACATCAGAGTCCTTGGAAGTCAAATTTCCCAAGGTGCTCAAGTGCCGGAAATCAAGGACACAGAAAAAGATAAAAATATCTATGTTGCTGGCTTTTTAAAAGACTATAGCAGGTACTATAGACACAAGGACATACTTCTATGCATGCACGCACACACACACAGTCTTTACCATACACAGCTCTATTGTGTGGTGCATAACCACTCATGATAGCTAATCTACATTTTTAACTACAGCAGCAAGCACTGGCTAAACATAGGTTGTAGTAACTGATGACATGCTGACAAAGTTGTAAAATAAAGAGAGGAAACATGTTACTTCCTCTGTTCTGCATCCACTTTTTCTTGAAAATATTAGATCTTGTTTCTCCTGTATCATTTCTGATTTTATATAAATGAAAGAAAACCTACACTTCAAAACACTAATAAAATCCCTGTCAATCTTCATTTGACAACTTGTGTGTAGGAGGTGGCACATAGAGGAACACTTGAGAGACATCTGGGAAAACGACAATCAAAGATTTACAGTCCAGTCTATTTGTTTAGGTTAGACCTAGGCATGTTATCTCTTAGTTTAGTTTTACTCTAGAATATGTAATAATGTGTCTACAATTAAAAAACCACTGTGAAGGCTTAAATACTCGGAAATTGCACTTCTAGACTGGCTATTGCAAAAGTGCAACATTCACATGAGATGACAAATACCACACACACACTTTTGCAGGTCTAAACATAGCCGTGTATGTTTTGTTGTTGGTTTTTTACATTTCTAGCTCTTGTATTTTTAATGCCTAAACCTCACCATGAGTGACAGCTAAGATGAGAATGAAAAAACTTGTGAAATACTGTATGATATATGCTTGTGTAGATTCTCAGTTATCCAGTATGTGGCAAATAAAATAAAATAAAAAACAACTGGACTTTATTCTGTAGTTGAAGACGTTTCACTTCCCATCTGAGGAGCTTTCTCAATTCAAAAACCAGGGTGTAGAGTTCCAAGCTTTTAAACAAAGATGTTAAAAAGAGATCTGAACATTCCTCGCTGCACTGAACTGCAGGCACCACACTCAGCTACTCCTCAACACATGGGATGATAATGTTCTTGTGTTTGTTGTTCTCCCTGTTCTGTGGCATGTGTTTTGGATTTCACTGACTTGACAAAAGCCCAGTTAGGATATCCACGTTTGCAGAGCTTTTTTGATGCGTTTCTCTTCCTTTTCCTTGCCTTCTGTCTTCACAGGGACATGTTCAGCCTGATGGTATAGAGTACTGATGACAGAAAGTTTGTTTTCCAGTGGGTGGTGAGAGTCATGACATGAGGCTTTTACGATTTGCATGACAACCTGCAAATGAATCCTACATCCAACATGTTCTGTAGAAGATTCCTGCTGCCAACTAGTAAGGTGTATTCATCAAAAGTGTCATATCAGAAAGATATAAACCTGTCTATATAAATTATGAATAATGTAGTTTAGACTAATTGTGTCAAACAGATCAAGTTTGAGGTGTTGGGGGCAAAATCTAAGAACTAGTTCTTCTAAAAAATATATGAGAATGTGCTTAATCATTTGTGAAACAAATAAAAAAATGCATGCTACCATTATTTGTAAAATAAAAGAAGCTTTTATAGCAGTGCTACTCACACAGTCACCATACTCAACACAAACAGTGGATTATCAAAATATTATCTTGAGATTTTGTTTACACTCTGTGGGTATAATGACCTTTTAAATAAAATAATCTAGAAATATATTTGTTTTGATTTACTATACTTGTACTGAATTTGAAAACGAGATATTAAAATTCCAATGTTTGTACTGACTGCTTTTCCAGCAAACAGCATTTGTGTGAAAAACCTCAAGCTATCAGTTCAGAGCTGTCAATCTGAAGGAGCTTGATGAGACCTGTCAAGAAGAATGGGTTAACTTGGCTCAAATCCAACAGTGTAATGCTTGTAGAGACTTGCCAAAGACTCAGATGATAATTACTGCCAAAGAGACTTATATAATGCACCAGGAATACTTGCATTAATGAGATTTTAGTACCTGACCTTTACAAACATTGATAAAATTTAAAAAGACTATTTGGCTTGTCATTGTGTGTTCATGAATGTAGACTAATTAGCAAAAAGTAGGATGGATTTTTTAAAAATAAATTCAACACATAAAAGTGTGCATAACTAAGCTCTCTAATTTGAATACAACATTTTTTAACTTAATTCTGTCATATAGAGTGTATCAAACTGCAGCTTGGTAATTATCATTCTGTTCGTGTAGCAGAAGGGGGAAATGCCCATAAGCCTTTGGGAGAGTTGGTGCAGCTGAGATAAAAATCCATTTATTAGGTCTGCATTGAGAACAAAAAAAAAGAAAGGGGCAAACAGAGGAGGTAAGAGGAAAAAAGGAAGGCTAAGAATAGGTGTGCAATATTACACATGTTAATTTATTTTCAGTTTATAAGCATANACATACACACACACCCCACCACCACCACCCTCATATCCTAGCATTTCTTTCCATGTCTGTCCCTCACTCCAACTCATTTGTTTACTCTCAATCTCTTACTTTTCACTGCTCCCCACACCAAGTGCATGAAACAGCTTTGGTACCTGTGGTGCACTCCAATGCCTTGATGTTAAAAAGACAGACCCAGGGACCCTTTTAAAGATGTTTACATAGGCATCTGCTTAATAGTTAAGTGATCTAAATCACATTTCACCAACTCTGCTGCAGCTACATTGGAGGGTTTACATGTGCATGTGAGCCTTAGAGACAAATAGGAGGAGAAGTTGAGAAATATAAGAATGTGCAAATAAACCAGAACAAACAAGCAAGTGAGGAGAGGAAGCCGATGTTTGCAAGTGACAATACATGTGGTGGCTAATAGCAGCTTCCAATAACAAAATATACCAGCTGGCACTCGGACTTGGAAAAAAATTACATCTCATTCATGCATGTTTCACATTCACACAGAGTTCTTCCACCCCTGCCGACCAGGAGTTTACGGAACACACCCACATACAACACAATCCCCTTGACAGTACATTCTACCACCTGCACTCTAAAAAGTTACTGCTGCAGCTACAGTAAGCTACAGCATGTAGTGTAGCTTAGCCTAGCAGTGCCTGCTTGACTGGTTGGCTGCTGGCATATACTGCAGGGAAGAGATAGAATGACCCAGTTGTGAGACTATTCAGTACAGAGACTAAAAGAGAGGGAGGACAGGTAGAGAAATAGGAAAAAATGTGTGAGGGCACTGGTTATCCCAAGAGCCCAGCAGTGTGCAGTGATTGGATGTAGACATGCGGGGAAAGAAGTGGTGTGAGAAGGAGGAGAAGCAGTGGGCTTACCTGCAGTGGTGCATCCTCTATAACTGCAGAGACTGAGCAATAAATCACTTGGAGAGGGAAGGATGTCAAAAAAAAGGATGGTGGTTTGAAGACCACAAATCCTTAAAAAGTGTTCCAGTAAAAATGAGATTACTGCTTATAATAAAAAATTACTGAGAAGAAAAGTGAAGCAGTGATCTATCAATGATTTTTTTTTTTTTTTTACACAAAATGAGGCAGTGCTATGCAAAGTGAGGGGAAATAAATGAAAAGTCAAGCTATTTATCAAGAAGAAGATTGTTTACCTCAAACCAGAAAAAACATTGGTGGAGCCCAATGAATTTTTTCTTTGTCTGTACTTTGGATGGTTAAACTCTGCTCTTGTGTATAACAATATAAATTTGTCTTATGTGAGGCACTGATAGGAAATTACAGTCAGGACCTGGCAGGATTACTGCTATCAATCTGAGCTGTACAGAAACATTGTGTGATTACTTGCTCGACACTGTATTGATTTTTCTACTGCAGGACCACAAATTAACGAACCACTATGCAATGATTTGGCACTAAAGCAAATACCAATGTATGAAACTGATGAAATGGTTATTAATAGGTTTTAATTTTCCTGGGAGGCAGCCACTTGTACAATACTGTACATCTTAAATCATTGTAAAGCATCTTTTGGAGTTCTCACCTGCAGGTTGAGACCTATTGCTTTGCTGGGTACTACACCAAAAAAATAAATCAATGCAGCACTTTTATTGATACGAAAAAAACATCTAGTTCTTCTCCTTAAAAAATAAAAAACAGAGGGGAAATCTGTTGACATAAGTGGAGGTCTGTACTAACAACAAAACTGAAGTAACTATCTTTGGACCTAAAGAGGAACGATCAAGAGTCGGCACACAGCTTCAGTTATTACAGCTAGAAACTAGTGATCAGGCCCGAAATCTGGGTGTGGTGAGGGATTCAGACCTGAACCTTCAGAGTCACATAAAGACAGTTACAAAGTTGGCCTTCTATCACCTGAAGATCATTTCCATGATTAAAGAACTAGTGTCCCAGCAAGATCTAGAGAAACTCATCCACACGTTTATCTTTAGTTGCATTGATTACTGCAACAGTGTCTTCAAAGTGCTTTTAAAAAAAAAAAAAAAATCAATGAGACAGCTGCAGCTGATCCAGAACGTTGCTGCTCGTGTTCTCACTAAAACCAGGAAGATGGTGCACGTCACCCCAGTTCTAAAATCCTTACACTGGCTCCTTGTAGCTCAAAGAATAGACTTTAAAATACTTCTGCTAGTTTATAAATCACTGAATGGCTTAGCACCACAACCTTCCAGATCACTCAGGTCTTCTGGTTCTGGTCTACTCTGCATCCCCAGAACCAGAACCAAATATGGAGAAGCAGCATTCAGCTTCTATGCACCACAAATCTGGAATAAACTTCCAGAAAACTGCAAAACAGCTGAAACACTGAAATACTTTAAATCATGGTTAAAAACCCACCTATTTAAGAGTTACTTTTAAATCATAATAAATGGATGTGTACTGGCATCTCATTTGGTGACTATGTTGTTTTTATGACTTTTTATGACTTTAATTTTGCGCTTTTATTACGTAAAGCACTTTGAACTGCCATGTGCTGAAATATATAAAACAACATTCTTAAAAGACTCATAAGATGAAAATGACTTGTTTATCTAATCAGATGAGCCCCAGCTTCTCAAAATCAATTTACGAATTTCACTCTACTCACTATGATTCTGTAATACTCAGGAGGTATTTGGTCACATTAGAGGCATTTGTATTTATCAAAACTTTGTATGCAACTAAATCAATGTTCACAAATAGAAGCTTAATCCAGCTTTGCAAAATGACTAAACAAAAAAGCACACATACTTACATGTTTTATTTCTTTATGTAGGCATATAGATACCAACACAGAAATAAAACTAAATGGCAAAAAAATTAAAATAAAATAAAATAAAGAAAGGTTATTCCCCATAATCTACAACTTTTTCCGTTTTCGGCTTATGTACTACATGAATCATCATCTGAAAAGAAACTGAAAAATGTCAGGTACAAATTATACTAGTGATAAAAGCACAAACTTAATATTCCTTGGCAGTTCCTTGAATTTGTTTTTTTTCCCTCAGACCTTGACTCATCTTTCTCAGCAGCTAACTTCATCTTAACCCTGAGCTAGCAACGTGTAAGAGTCAGCCAAAGTTCAAACTGCCAGGATACAGAAAGATCATACTGAGGTTTGCCACTTTGACTCTCAAACTTTTCAACCGGATCAAGCCTTTTAAACCCGCATACACACAGCAGTGAATAACCACTCACAGCTCAATACACTGCCACATACTGGTACTCTTCTCAGTAGGTGCAGATTCCCAAGAGTGAAATGAACATAAAACTCAATTTCCCCACTTTCACCTTCTCACTTTGCCCTTTTTGACAGTCTCTTCAACTCTGTAGCTTGCATTCTTATTTTTTTCTTGTAAATTTTGCCTTCTACATCCTTTCAGTCTTTGTGCTTTCTTTACTGTGGCTCCTACTCTTGCCCTGCTTCCCATCTCAGAAAATATCTGTGAAAATAAACTGCAAAACAGACATCTGAAAGCCTTGAGTTGGAATATTAATTTAGTTTCAGAGGGTTATAAAACCTAACTTTAACATGAAGGTGGATTGACAGAAATTTAACAAAGCATTAATTTAAAAAATATGCATTAATTGGCCTGCGTGACTTAAGCAGGTAATTTAGTATATGACCAGCTACACAGAAGGTTGTAAGAACTGACAACAAGCTAAAAGCAGGAGGGAAGCATTAATTCACAATATTTAGGCAAACTGTTTATTTGTTAATTATAGCAGACAGGATTTAGCAAAGGAATTTTCAAATAGTTTCAGAGGGAAAGTTTTATTATTTCTTTACCCTTTTTTCTCTTGGTCTGTTTAAGTCTAATTTTAGTTATGCATGAACCCCTTTCTTTATTGACCCACTATCACCATATATTACACCATTAAACTCCAAAAGCCACTTTGTGCCTTTTTCTAATTTGATAATTTTGTTTTACAGTCATCAATTCATCTAAAAAACCAAACGATAATTTCACCTCACCCTGTAATTATGCAATACTGCTACTGAACTGTTATTAAACATGCCAATTCTAAATTTTTTCCAGTAACTATCCACAAATAAGCTAAGGCTTCCTCATCTAATACAACAAGGTTTCTGCCTGCTGCCCATTTAGAAACAGGCAAAATGGTCACACAAGGCCACTGAATAAGGTTTTTGTTGGAGTGCAAGTCAATTTCTACAGTCGCTTCTGATCTTTTTCCCAGGCCACTAATGGACTTCACTTCTTATTAGTTCCTGTGATTATCAGCACAGAATTGACCAGTATATACACACTCACATATATGTACAGACCACAGACCAACTCCCCCAATTTGAAAAGGAATGAAAACTTGGCAGGAGCCCTCAGTAAACCAGGTTTATCAAGCACTTACCAGGAGGATGATGTGTGAAGAAACAATAGGCTAAGAACAGTGCTGGAATAAGAGAGCCGAGTAAAAAAAAAAAAGCATAAGGTTAAGGAGGGGAGCAAAGGCTGTAGAGGAGTTCCCATAGACAAATTCCCCTAAACATGTCTCTGTATGTCAAAGTCAAAATCAAATGTATTTATACAGCACTTTTCAGCAACATGTCTAAAACAAATAGAGAAAAGCTAGGACAACAGACAGCAGTGAATGCAGCAAGACAATCTACACTGCAATATTGTGTGTTCAATCTGTCATTAGGTGACCAGCTCCTATCCTTAAATACAGCTCACTTTTGACGGAATTTAATTTTCACTGAGATCAGAATTATTACAATAATTTCTATGTCATTTATGCAATGCTAGAAGCTAAAATAATAAATAAAATCTATTGTGATGCCCTTTCATGTGCCTATGTTTGTTTTTCTCTATACATTATCTTGTGTGCATGTGGAACAGCTTTTGCTGCCATGGCAACTTAAGCTGCACTAGCTGGTGTGGGAGCAGCAACACACAAAGTGCCAAAGCATCTAGCAAGACTGCTGAGGAATACTTAACAGTAGGGGAACATTGACATTCTGGGAATGTTGGCTGAATACTGCAGTAGTTTAGACCACTGGCAATGAATGAATGGCCAGTTAGGTGGTGTTAAAATGGCAACTGGCCAAGGTGATAATAGCAGGGTGCACATGTGAAAGTGTGTTGCACCTCACTGAAGCAGCATTGGGTTTATAGCGTAACACGAGTGGGAGGCAGTCTAAATCATAAACCACTGTCCACATACACGCACATGATGGCAGCTCGTTCTAAAGCATATTTCATCATTAGCTTTAAGCAGTTAATCCTCTGCTCCACTGACCACGGCTCAGCTCAGCCCATTTCAATAATCTGCGTCTGGGGCTAACCGGCCCATCATGCATACACACAAACACACACACATCCAAAGCAAGGACAATCAGGCTACAAAACATATTGGACTGGTCCAGAGCAGTTTCTCAAGTAAAAGGTCTTACACCCGCACATCTATCCATACATAATCTACTGTGCTGACAGGGAAGCTAGTAAGAAAAAAAGATTTATTCATTCATTAGACAGGAGATGTCAGACAGAGAGTATAAGGAAAAGCTATGGCTGTAACTGGCGAGAATGAGACAGCCTGTACAGAGCATGAAACAGAAACTGGCGAAAGTCGGGTCAAAAGTGGTTAAGAGGTTAACAAATTACAGCAATACACTGCTCTTTGCCTTTGGCCAAATTTTTTTTTTCTGGTCATTTATTTTTCAGATGTCATTACTCCAAGAACCATATCAGCTTTATCTATCTTTGGTAGAGCTTTCTTTAAATTATTAATATTTAGGATACAGACAGCTTTTCTAGCTATGCATGCCTTTTCTTGCTTATGTTCAACTGTTGATGTCAAGTTCAAGGTTAGCTGCTCATTGTATTGAGTGCCAATGCTCCCCCATTGAGACTGACAGAGGGAAGATGCATTAGCACCTCAGCAGGTAGTTTTCAATCTCATCTTTTCTCTCATCCTCTCTCTACTTCTTTTCTCCACACCTACCTCCTGTCCCCTAGTCTACCTCTCAAGCCATGACCCCATGTAGATTACTGGCAGGCCTCTATCCAGTCGTGTGTATATTAGTAAGTGTTCACTGATGCATGCTTGCGCTTATCTTGTGTTTTGTATTTGTCTCCACATCAAAATTTATTTCTCATGCCAATGCGTTGAATGTCCAGATGACCATAAACAAAACCAAAGTCTAAAGGGGGTTAATTCTTTCCCCTTGACCTGCTGCTGTGTATTGACCTGCAGTAAATGGGTTTAAACCTTCCCCAGCCTCAGCCTTTTATCTCTATCACATCTTTATCTCCTCACATCTTTATCACAGGCCAGTGAACACAAACAGACCGACAGACAAGCTGACAGAAGCCATATGGTCCATTCACTTCTAGTGGCAGGAGGTACCCATCAAAGAGCTCTCGCAAAAACGCCACTCAGCCATTGACAGATAGACAGAGGGAGGTAGAGAGATTCGTAGAAAGAAAGAGGGAAATTATGAGGAGCAGGCAAACAATAAAGGTGGAAAGAGGTAGATGAAACATAAATAAATAAGAACAATCATAAGTGTTTTGGTGTGGACTAAGAAAAAGATATAATTCAAAAGAGCTAGATGTTAAGTGAAAATAAAAAAGGCACAGAAGTGCATAGACCTTAAATTTTATGTCTTTTATGATGTGACAGTTTTAAGCCTAGCAGGAGACAGTAAAGGCCATGCCTAGCTGTAGATGTCAGCTAGTACAGGACTATAAGAGTTAAACAGAACTGCATGTTTTATACTGAGCAGAAAACACTGAGGGTCTTTACACAACAATAGTAGTCACCATTAATCAACTTAGGATGACTGTGTCCTGTCAAATATTTTGTATTGCAAGATTTGCAATTATAGTTGAAGGAAGAAATTTTAATTTGGTTAACTATCAGTTTACAATGAACAACTCTGTTGCCTTCACTACAGGAAACAATTGATAAAAAGTAAATTACAACAAGTTGAAAATGGCCCAGTCTTTCTGGTCAAACCATTATTGTGCTTCCCAGGTAGGTTTTTCAAGTATCATGACACTGCCACCTCTACAGAATCTACTTTCCAGGGGGAAAAGATTCATCCCCTTCACAGGTTTCCATTAGATGAAAATGTTCCATGGCAGGTACAATAGCAAACGGACTCCAGTTCATGATGCAAATGAGATAAGGTTAAAGGTTAACTATACATTGTGCAAATTAAAACTGTCTGAAAGGGCTTCAGAATCCTTTATGTAATTAGTAAAGTCATAGTAGAACAATGTCTGCTCCCAGCTCTTCAGGCATCCCATTGCACTTCAGAAATTATACATTTACCCCCATCGCATTACACAAATTTACAATCAAATTTGGTTTAATTCATTCTGCTTCCTGTCCAGCTTAACTTCATGATGTCATAAACACGTGCTTGTAAAGACAAACACTTACCTCACCCAAACAGGACTCCATTAAAGTCCAGCCACTTTCTTTTACTGTAATGCTTATATTTATTCAGGGTTAGTCCCAAAACCATAAATTAGACTGAAAAAGTAGACTAAAAGACAAACTGTGTGAGAGAAGAACTGAATGACTGAAATAAGAGGAGTGTGTGGGGGGGTGTGTGAAAAATACACAAAGTAAGGTGGAGGAGTGTGTATAAATCAACATCCATTAGCTGAGAGGTTATAAAGTCACTGATGAAGGGGGTGGACTTTGGCTCAGACTTTTTATTGTCTTGTTGTTGTCTTTTATTGCCTATGATGTCATCTAATGGTATACAGTTAATGATTGGGAGGGGAAGTGTGTACATGGGAGGGAAGGATGGGGTTGTAATCGTGCTGCGTGTGCATGTGTGCACGCCTATGTTGACACATTATTGATTGTCTTTGTGTAAGTGTCTGAGAGGGAGTCTTTGCCTGAATATACCATATGTGCAGAATCTGATTTCCATTTTGGTTGTGTTGATGAGAACTATAATAAAGCCATGATGACAGAATGCCAATTAAAGACAATGTACAGCAATTCAATCTATTTGTATTAAATTGTAAAAATATAAGTTTTATGTTGTTATTTATAAATATAATGGGGCAGCAGTGGTTTAGGAGGTAGGGGTTTGTCCTGTAACCTGAGGGTTGCCGGTTCGAGCAAAACAATTCTAAAAGTTAGTCTTGAAATAATACAATTCTCCTAAAGTTTAGAATTGAACAAAATCCCTGGGAGCAGCATCATATGGTGTATTTGTGACAGTATCTAACAATGCTTCAGGCAGTAGAAGCTGCAAGTTCATCATGTTAACTGAAGACCCACATATTTAAAACTGAGAAAGAGGCAATACTTGTATAACAAGCATGTTTTGTCCTCAAAACTTTGTTCTAAGTTCTGGATTCTGCTCATCTTCTCTTTACCTTCAATTTTAATTCATCTTACTTCAAACAAACTTTATTTTTAATCTATAGCTTATCCATGTCCCAAATTTTTGTCTCTCCAGCTCAACTCACCAGCCACGCCACACACAGACTTGGTAGACTTGTGGCTCTGTGATACATGTGTGCTCAGATGTGTGAGAAAGCAAGGTAAAAGTACAGGTGTTAACCCGCTCTATTACATCTAGCAGTAGTGCATCATCCCATTAGCAGTGAAAAGGGCTGCCACACACACAAGGGCATGGGGCCATGAAGGGAGTCTAAGGTGGAAGCTACAACACTCCAAAACCCAGCTTATCCACTACTACTTAACTCTGAGGGGACAAATCTTGTTTAGTCAAGGGCTCTGCCTTCACAAAGAGTGTGACATGGGTTTCAAGGGAGAGACAGTTACATTCAAAAATGCTTTTAAAATACCAGAGATAACAATAGCTTAAAAAAAGGGATACCATCATTTGTAGAGGACTACATTTTTGTTTAAAGGTACTAAACAGGTGCCAAGGTACAAAACAAATGTAAAAACTGTTAGATCATAAAACACAAAACTTGTGTTGCTTCTTGTAGTTTAGTAAACTATTAAGCAGTTGTCAATTACCTAATAAATTATGGATTTCTTTTATATTCTGATCTCCTAATTTGCCTCCAGAAAAGGATAAGAAACTTTGTCTAATCAATTCTGCAACATGCTGATCTGTGCTGTCTAGCAAGTTCTGCAACATGCTGACGTATGCTACAATTTGCCCTCAGGGCTCTGGATTTTATACAAGTCCACAGTGAAAGAAAAGTGTAGTGGATACTCCTGATACTAGATGTATTCAAGAGAATGCCTGATATATGGTGCATTGGATGAGGAGGATGTTTAAAGATATCAGATAGGGTTGGGTGTAGAAATAAACCCTCCCTTAGGGGCTTCCCTGATCCTCTTTCCTAAAAAACACACACACACAGTTTTCTTCACTACTAAAGGACACACACTTATACCATTCAGTTTCCCTCTCTTTCATGCATGCACACACACCATTGTGGCACAAATACAGCCGACTCAGCTGATTCGCCTGAAAGTCAATCTGCCTCTCTACTACTATCTATCCCTCCAATCCAGCAGTCCCAATTCCCAACTCTTACTCTACAGTCTAACAGAGTGAAAACAAATCTCTGGCTCCATCAATTCAGTCATTTCTTATTTATTTCACCCATTACAGTTTCTCATTCTTACCTTTTTGACTTTTCCACTTTTTGTACCCACGAAGACCAACGAATGGTTCTTGTAGACATAGGCATTGACAGACGTCATTTTGTCAATGGCATCAGAAAAGAGAGGCTTGCCACGCACCATCTCAGATACACCCAATGGTGCATTCATGTCGAGGCCACAAAAGTCATCATCAATGGTCAAGAGCTGCAATGGAGATAAAAAAAAGAGACTCAGGAAAAGAAAAAAATAAAACTCCACACATTTCAATTTGCTTCATCAATGTTTGACAAAGTGTTTGTAAAAGAAAACTCATGGCAAAAAGCATAATAAATGCTAAAAAGCAGGGAAGGTCACAAGAGTGTGTATAATGAATAGAACTTGAACGTTTAGATGAATTGTTCATTAGAAGTTAGATCATGTTATATATATATATATATATATATATATATGAGAGAGAGAGAGAGAGAAAAAAAAATGTTAACATGAAATAGAAGAGTAAAGATTAAAAAACAGGCTGTAATTTTTTAATACCACTGGAAGATGCTCTGTCAGGAACAAATCTCAACCATCTAACCAATGCAAGAGAAATTACAAAAATGCTAGAGCAGCAAGATATTCATTGTGAAGTGAGTTAAAGTTCAATTTTAAAATGTATAGCACTAGAACACGAGTGAGGCATATCAGAGGTCAGTCATTGTACAACTTTCAACTGAGGTTCATTAGTCATTCTTTAAATGTGACATGCTGTCACCATTTGGTCATTTTGTGTCTGCATTCACATGTTAATTTCTGTTGTTCAAAAATAAATATGCATCCAGACTGGTAACAGAATTATGAGCTATGAAAATAGTAAGGCGAGAGTAAACCAATCTATGCACCAGGTATACAAAGAGAAAGAGATAATTGGGGAAAAAAATAACTAATTCAAAACCATTTTAAGTCAAAAGTTGGCTTGTAGTTTGATATGTATGTCAAAGATAAGATGATTTGAGGGGCACATGCCCTTCTGTTTATTTTTATTTCTAATTTTTCTTCCTGGAAGTGCACTCTTGCGGCTCTCAATAAATTGTGCAAGGGCATCGCCTCAACACAACCTATTACAAAGACCCATCATCATCATCAGAGCCCTTAGAACAAGACACAGAGGAAATATGGGGTCTGTTTTCATTAGACAAATGGAACATTGCTGGTTTAGGACACTAGCCTGAGGCTACAACATGAGGTCATATGGAGTGGAATAAATGATTGATTGAGACAAATTAAATGTGGGTCAGGACTGTCATATATTTGAAGGTTTTAAATGAAAATGGAAAGACGAAACAAAACATCAAAAGAGTTAACAGAAATATCTGCAAAAACTCAACATAACTAGACAACTTTTCCTCCGATGCTTTACTTTGCCTTTCTCTGATGACCTTTTCAGAATGAGCGGCTGTCGTGAATGAGCTCTCTGTCCTCAGAGTCTTGTGGTCGTTCGCTTCCAGACGAATGGCTCACAGATGAGAATCAAGGTCGCTCCCTTCACTCAATGTTTCTACAGCAACCAGCACTGCGGTTCCTATCTATTCAATCTTACCCTTGTTTATGTGACAGAACAAAAACACCCTCTTCATGTCCCCATCAGTTACAGAGGATACTCATCTTGCCTGGGTTCAAAGGTTAACAGGATCTATTTGAAGCAAAATGAAGTACTTAAAAGTATTTGGAGCTTAAATTATTAAATGTTTTCTTTGAAAATAAGGATAAAGCCATTTATCCCAATATTAATTACATTTCCAACAAGCAAGTCTTATAAATCATCAAGACACCTGAATTTAGTGTATCAGTGTATATAAAAATTATTTTTGTGTATATATATTTAATTTGTTCTAACAATATATGCTGTTTAACTGTCCCTGGTTGCCAATCACCACCATCGTTATCTTCATATCTATGAAATAAGCTGTCAGGTCTTTCAAGGAGCAGAAACATTTAATGACGCTACAGTTGAAACATGACATTTGTAGTCAAGATGCCGAAGACATCTCCAGTGAGAACGCCAAATAATATCAATGTAGCCCTTGACACTGTCTGCCAGGAAGGCACTGCTGTCACATCCTTCGTTTGCTCTTTCCGTCTCACGGTGCAGCTGATTAATGCATTTTCTAAATCAGAGGCCAAACATTTATTATTTTACTCTTAGCAGTTTTTATTATTTTTTCAAGATTGTTTGATTGATATGTTCCAACATATAAATCATTTCCAATGCCTCTAAATTAGGCATTTGTTGTTCTATATTTTATTTTCCTTATTTTGTTTAATCTCAATTAAACTCAAACTCAAGTTAGAAATGTAATAAAATGTAGAATAAGATTAGGGCCTTTAAAATTCACCACATTGCTTCCTTTATGTATCCTAAAATGTGTTATCTTTTTGACCATCCACTGAATACTTACAAAACTAAACTGTTTTTGGTCAAAGTCCAACAGGTAAGGGTCTCACACTGTAAAACATCGGGAAAAGATGGAGGAATACAACTAAAAGACAGAGAGACAAGTGAGCAGAGATTGTTTTTGGGCCAAGGCCAGAAACTGAGCAGAATCAGGTCACTCTCAGCTGTATCCGTCTCCCTGCTTGTGTCTGCCTGCCAGCACCAGCACAAAAAGAGCTCTCTTCTGGACTGTGCAGAGGGATCAGCAGATATAAAGTGGGGGGTGGGGGGCAGTGGGCGCTACAAAGCTAGAGTTGCTCAATGCGATTAGTGGGAGACTGAAAGAGATTCGCTCTCTAACCTTCTCTGATGTATGGCCTAATCTGGGTTTGTACTGTTGTGAAGGCTAATTCCATTGGTTGCAAGCTTACAAAGGTAATGGCACACGTTAGGACTACTTTGTACTCCATGTCATCGCTTTACAACTGGAGGAGTGTTATGACAATTCACTACTGTGCAAAGTCATTCATAATTATATGAGAAGCCGCTTGGAATGGAACAAAATTTATTATAGTACACTACAAGCTCTTTGTATAGTTAGCCACTTGGAAATCTAGTATTTTTCTTTAGCCCTGCTGTGCTAAATGACTAACCTGCCAGGATGATTGGAAGCACTGGAGAATTCTGCCATGACAAAGTGCATTTGCCATTTTCAATATAAAGGTATGATGTCAACATTAAAATTTGCCTTAATAAAACATTGCCTGTATGAGTCCTGCAGCTAAACTGAGTCACTGTGAAGTAAAACACTATATATTACTCATTATTTATAATCTATACTGAAGGTTGATTTACACAAGAAACATTACAGCAGCTCACTACCTGAGTCACTGGCTTTTATTATTAAATATTTTTTTAACTAAACTGAGCCATAGTTTTTTATATACTTTAGGAAAAGACCATCTTAGAATGTATGGATTTGAATTGTATCAGGCTTACTTTTATTGTTAACAAATAACCACTTATTGGTAGTTTTATAGTTTGTAGGTTTTTTTGTAGTTTGGCTAATACATGTAGACTGATGGTCTTCCCTTTTATTGTTTGCTGGCATTTTCAGTAAAGGTAATTTTAACATTAGAAGCTTTTGTGGATCTTTAGAAATTGATAGTAAACTTTATGGCAGTGACTGTGCTCTGTACTGCTTTGTACAGGTGTCCACAGGGCATAGCAAAAAAAAAAAATCCCAGCAATCTGTCTGAATCATACTCAAAATTCATTGTGAATGCACAATTGTCTGCACCGAGTACCAGAGCTGTCACCAACTCTAGACTTAACTTTTCCTTTGTGTGGTGCCCTGGGGACTGTTTAAAAAAAACAGTCACAGTGATTTAGGACAGGGGAAAGAAAGAATATAACCCTATAGATGTAGGAACAAACACAGGGATGTCTGTGTGCCTGACAGTTATGTCATCACAAGAAAGATGTGTCACCAACCCTGCCAGATTGGTACATTTATAGAATGCAAACTTGGAAACAATTGAGAGTTTCAGCTGACTAACATTTGAACAGCTGGAAAATGGTGTAAACTTGTATGTTTAATAGTGTGCATATGAATAAATTAGGCTTGAGACACATTTTAGGGCGTGAAACAAAGTTGATTTGTTTGTTGTTAGATTACAATATGGAAACACAGATTCTGATAAAATTTTGTTTACTCGTGTTTGCGGATGTTTTCACCTGCCAACCATGGGCTTCCTAGCTACAACAGTTTTTAAATATTTGCTGGTGAAAAAAAATCAATCAAATCAGAAACAAAACAGCATGACCGTGTTGGAGTGAAACAGGGGCATCAGACCAGCAGAGTCAGATGAGAAATATATCAGAGACAAGGTGCGAGTTCAGGTGTAGAGGTGGAGAAAAAAGGGAAAATTCACTAATCTAACTATTAGCTGAAATGTGAGCTAAATTTTACGTATCAAAATGTCATACAGACAACAATGATTACAATGAATCCTGTCACAAACTACATTTTCTTTCAAGCCATTCTTGTAAGTAATACCCAAACTAAATTTAAAAACTGAACAAGATGGCATTTTACCAAAGTTTACAGTGATTATGCATTGTAATTCAATACAGCCATTAAAGACTACTGACATTTGTAGTACCTGATGATTTAACTCATAGCTACTTTTCAGGATGTAGTTTTGGAGTTGAATGACATTGAAAACTGTAATAGTAAAAGTATTTTTTTAAAACATTTGAGTAATTTTTGTTCTGTTTAAGAACAAAAACTGTAAAATATTTCATTAAAATGTACTGTATGAATATTACTAGAACTTTATAGTATACTTCATATTATTGGCTATTGAGTTGAGTTAGAAGACCTTTGTTCTGATGGGGTAAATTTTCTTAGTTACAGGTTTATCTGCAAAGTAATGCCACATGAAGTGCATATTTCAGTTTTCAAATACCATCTAATAAAGTAACGGTTCGTACTTACAACTCTTGTTTTATTATAACTAAATACCTACAGTGTTCATGACTCCACCATAAGAAAGAGAATGGGCAAAAATCGCCAGCATGTCTCAGTTCCAAGGCGAAAACCACTGCTGAGCAAAAAGAACAAAGGGTCGTCTTTGCCAGAAAACATCTTAATGATTCCCAAGACTTTTGGGAAAAATACTTTGTGGACAGACAAAACAAAAATGGAACTTTTTGGAAGGTGCATGTCTAATTACATCTGGTGTAAACGTAACACAGCATTTCAGAAAAGGAAATATGGTAGTGGTAGTGTGATGGTCTGGAGATTTTTTGCTGCTTCAGCACTTGGAAGACTTGCTGTGGGAAATGGAACCATGAATTCTGCGGTCTACCAAAAAATCTTGGAGAACGCCTGGCCATCTGTTCATTTCCTCAAGCTGAAGAAAACTTTCGTTCTGCAGAAGGACAATGATCCAAAACAGACCAGCAAGTCCACCTCTAAATGGCTTAAGAAAAACAAAATTAAAACTTTGGAGTGGCCTAGTCAAAGTTCTGACCTGAATCCAGTTGAGATGCTGTGGCATGACCTCAAAAAGGTGGTTTATGTTCGGAAACCCTCCAGTGTGGCTGAATTACAGCAATTCTGCAAAGGTGAGTGAGCCAATATTCCTCCACAGTGCTGTAAAAGACTCACTGCCAGTTATTGCAAATACTTGAATGCAGTTTTAGCTGCTAAGAGTTGCTCAACCAGTTATTAGGTTTTACGGGGCAATCACTTTTTCACACAGGGCCATGTAAGTTAGAATTATTTTCCCTGTAATACTAAAAACCTTTATTTTAAAACTGCATTTTGTGTTTATATGTGTTATCATTGTCTATTAATTTAATTTGTTTGATGATCTGAAACATTTTACAAACATGCAAAAGAATAAGAAACCAGGAAGGGGACAAACACCTTTTGCAAACTGAGGTCAATGCAGAATATATTTTGCTGTTCTGGACAAAACAAAACACTCCAAAACGGCACCAGATTTCTGAAAACAACAAAATTGGATTTTCTTTCAAAAATTTAATTCTATGCAACTTGAATTCGGAAGTAAATGGATCAACTGAACAGCTGCCATGCAAAATCCACACCGATTATAAATACAGAGCATCAAATCATTTTGTCTAGTGATAATCCCAATAAATATTATTTTTCAAAACATGATTGTTTTGTCTCTAGTATTGACAAAATGAGAAAAGGCAGAATTACTTTTGGCTTATTCAGAAGCCTAAATTGCACTGCTAGCTTTAATTATTTTTCTTTTAACATTTGTTTAGTTTTATATAAAACTAAAAAATGAACAATTCAGCCTACTTACTAATTTTTAGACAGTTTTATATGCTTGAATACTGTCTATTTCATGAGAAATAAATAGTTAAGCATATTTTTTTCTGATATTCAAAATAAAAAAGCAATGATAAACTAAAGTTCATACCAATCTATGAATTTGACAAGAAAATAAATGTGCTTTAAAATACTGAAAAACATTTAAGTTTGCATATTTAGTAAGTGTTCTCCTAGTACCGGTATAACGTATGATAAAGGAAGCAGGAGACACTTATTTAATCACAGAATAATGATATTGTGATGGATTCTGACCTTTAGCAAGTGGTATCATGTATAGAGATTTAATTAGCGTGCCAGCCAGCAAGCAGAATGGCGGATATGTGGATGGAGTGGGGTGAAGTGGAGAGGGAGGGGTTGGGGAGGGCAGTCTGAATGTCCTTAATGAATCTGCTAGCCTTTCCCTTCCTGAGGATGTGGCCTAGACTGACTCATCAGCAGCGGCAACAGCGACAGCCAGTCACTGATTAAGCTCTGCAATCAGACACAGGAGGGACAGAGATGACCAGCACACAGTACAACAAAAGGTTGGTCAAGCACAGCACAAAACAGAGTACAGGGGGGAGGAGGGGATGGGTAATAAGAAGAAAACTGACCAAAAGGAGAAGACAGAGAATGTAAAAGTGGAAGAGTTCCCTTAAAGTGAAGGATGAAACATGGGAGGGATGAGCACGTGTTAGGAGACTGTGAGAGAGATCAAGAAAAAGACTCAGCAGCAGAGTAGAATAATCTAATTAATTGGAGAGAATTCAGAATGTGAATTCGATAGCACATAACAAATGTGGAAGAATAGCCTGTGGCATGTTAGCTAATGACATGTAATTAATGATCATTAGCAGAAGGGATGAAGGGATGGCCATAGCCTGTTAGTGACTTGCAAGCGACCTTGTAATTTTCTCGCCCATCTTTAAAGGGAGGAGTTTCACTCTGTGCTCATAGAGCATATTGTCAGTGGAAATAAAAGAGATCAGTGTACAGATTCAAAAAGATTGAGGAGAAGTAATGGTGGCTGGCATTTTTATACAACCATGAAGAGAAAGACAGGCAAATGGAGAAAAGAGTGGCAGAGGATGCAAGCAATGAATCAAGGATGGGGGGAAAAAAAAGCAGTGAGTGAATTTATTGCAATCCGGCTGTTTTGTTGTTCTGTTTTTTTCTGCTGACACAGTGAACATGAAGGAAACGGGCAGCATTTTTTATAGGTCACATGCCACTTCACAATGATCTATGGATGCAGGCCCTTTGCAGACTTATACTGTTGAGCATGCATTATGTGGCTCAACCGAGCATGGCCATTTGAGGGGAAAGAGGAAGCACCCCCCTTCACACACACAAGCTTTCCATCCATCCTCTCACTGACTCTGCAGTCCATTCCTTTTTGTCTATTTCTCTCTCTTTGCATCTTTCCAACTATGTCTGAAAGCCTCTTAAAGATGAGGTAAAGCAACAAAGGTCTGCTGGGACCAAGTATTTTTATACAGCCTTAACAAAGTCTGGGTCCTTGTGTCATTGCACATATTTGCTGTAATGATTTTATCATTTATTACTACAAGCTATGTTTTTTTTAAACAAACACTTAAGTGTTCATTAGACATCAAATTGTTAAAAAAAAACACTTTCAAAGCTGTTAAAAATTACTTTAAATAATTCAGTCATTCTTGCTCTATGATACTCTGTTTTATTTGTATGTTGTTGCTGTTGTTGTTTTCAGTTATTTAAATAAATAGTTTCCTACAACATAATGGTAGACTATAAGACTGGGTCAGTGGTTAAATATATCAGCAGAACCCATTGTCAGATGTTATTTTTAGAACAAATTTTAGTTCCATGTTTTGTTTTGGGATTTTTTTTTCCTCAAGATTCAGAAGCAGAATGTAATTTAAATTGCATGAGTCTGAAAAAAACCCTCACTGTTACACAGGACTGTGTTTTTTGTCTTGTCTGTCCAGGAAGTGAACTTTTGTTTTTCTTGTTACATTATAAATTAGGCTTGAATTGAAAGTTTACTGTGGAGTGAGAGCATGTGAAAAATGTCAGTTTCATAAGGTCACAATGTCAATTTCTAAATCTACATACTGCATAAGTAGAACTGTTGCATGTTATTACTATGCTGTTTGTTAATTCAAACAAAGCAGAGTAGGCAGACTCTAGATTTGATAAACTAAAGAAGTTCTACTACAAACTTTCACAAAGAAACCAGATTGTTTTATGTAGGTCCTTAACCTGGTTTTGTCTTGTTTATAAGCAAAATAATTCCACATGGGTCATTTTGGACTCCTTACTATGAGCTCTTCCTTAACTGCAGCAGCTGAAAATAAATGCAGAGACTCCTTTAGGTTTAATGTTTCTACATGTATTGTGTATATGTGTGTCTATAAATACACTGACAATCAATGTTTGTTAGACCTAATGGTCAGTTGGAAAATTCTAACATATCATATCATGCTACGCAGCTGCTAAAAGTGCAGCAGAGAGAGAATAATGTGGTACTGCCTGTCATGCATCCAATCTCACAGGGAAAGTGGTTTGGTCTATCCACAAAGCCTGAATGCGTTTCATCTATATCAAAAATTTGTGTTTCTGTGTGTGTTGGGCTATACAGCCACACTAGTCTAATGAGCCCTGGGGCTGTTCAACCTCTCCTTAATTGGAGGAAAAACACATCATGTTCAAAATATGATGCTGTTTGAAAGCCTGAAAAAAAAAGGAGAAAGTGAGAAACAGGAAACATGATACAGGAGAGAGGAAGACATTGAGCAATGAAAAAGGCTAGATGAAGGGACATCTCCCCGATACAAGACTCTCTCATCTTGGCTCCCATTTGAAATCGCAGCCAATAATTTGACATGCAGACCAAACTTAACAAAATAAATTGTCTTTTATTTCTAGTTTTATAGCTGTTTAAAGAAGATTGAGATTTTCATTTTGGTCACGCTGGGTTCTGTGAAATGTTCTGCTGAGGGCAAAAAGCCAGGAAATGATTTTTTTTGTAAGTTGCTGCTCAAATGGCGACTGTAATTTATAGTGGAAAAGACACTCCTTCAAATCTGAAAAAACCTAGGGAAAAAAAAAAAAAATCTCAAAAGGAGTATGTTTAGAAAGGCAAATGAGCTGTTTAAGCTGATCAGCTTCTAGGACAAAAGTTGATTTTGAGCTGAAGTTTGTGTTAAATGTGCCATATGACTTAACTGAATACTCTAAAAGCTTCTTGTATAAATTGACCAACAATTAGACATTCAATGTCCAACTGGGCACAAATTAGACTTTCAAGATTCACACAGCTATTTTTCAACGCAGTCTATAGCCAAATTTTCACATTTTAATCCCTAAAGCTAATATTACTAATAAGTTTTCTCTGTAAAAAAATAAAATAACATATTTGAGCTTTTCTGGAGTATGAATAAATCTTTGTTAGCATTTTTACGATTACACAACTTCCCAGTAAGAATGTCTGAATGCATGATCACAAAAAGTGGCATAGCTTCCACAATTCCCAAAGTAATCTTGTTTGGCAAGCTTAAGACAGTACAAGTGTACAGTGTGTCTACACTTGTGAATACTACACTTTGTGAATGATTTCAAATTACATTTTTGATATCTGTGGAACAGAGCCACGAGTCATGCATCATTTAGAGCAGCAAAGAAAATTAAACTTGATGTAAAAACCAACTATTTATAAAAATCCATCACTGGATATTAACAAGTGAATGATTCTTAACCAACATAGGTGAATTATAACAGTTCACAAATGTTCAAATAAAACTAAAAGGGTAATTGTGTATTGTGCAAACACAAAAAAAAATGTACATTATATAATCTGTAATTACATTCAATCATTTAATCATGTACAGGGCTCAAAAACAAGTTTGCTTTAGCAACAACTAAACTAATCTACAGTAGATACTAGTTGACTTTTTAACAAATAGTACTATAGGAAAATAATTCTTTCTCCTTTAGGTTTCATTATGTCCCTTTCAGCAGCAGCAATGTTAGAAAAAAATGGAGGTATATCTGTGTATATGTATGTCAGAACTCATTCATGTAACTCCCACAAAACACAGTGCCACTTGTTCAGCAGGGTCTAATTTATGCACTGGCATTAGCTCATGCTAAAATGGCATAATTTCTAGGCGCTAACCCTGTTGAGCTCCCTCACACTTCCTTTTCCTGCCGACAGCTTCACCCCAGGCATGATTTATCAAGCCCTCAAGCAGCAGACAACGGCACCCTGGCACGTGTAAGGGCCACAGACAGATTAATAGATTAACACAGTTATTTCAGAACCAAAGACAAGTGGGGTCATCTTCATAATGTTTCTAAGTAATGCATGACAAAGGTCAGGGTAATATGGTGTGGGCTGCAGGAGGATAAAATTTATAGTATGACCCAGAAATATAGCCATGGCAAAGTCACCCTTCCTTGTTAAAATTATTTGTAGCTTTAGGAATTCTCATGTGCAGATTTTGTTAAAGATAACTGGCCAAAGTGAAGAATTTAAGCTACTACTGGAATTATGTTAATTGTAATTATTATACTTCTTGATAATTATTTTAAATATTATTGCTATTTTTGCCATGTATAGAAAGATATCAAATGTATTAATTCTGACTCAAGTCCTTTTTTATTTATTCAGCATCACATCTTACATTACTGATCTGAACTAAATAATAAAAAAGCTAAAACTTTGATTGCCGGGGAAGGTAACCTAAACATGTAACACCCAATTTAACCTTGTTTTTATGCGCACAAAGTAAGAAATCAAATGAACTGAATCACTGAATTTGTAATGCTGTTATGTAGAATAGAATTATGGTAATTTGGCTGAGCATTCAGCTGCATTGTTTAAAGGGTGAGCAGATTAGAGGTGGTGGATGGTTAACATTTCATTGTAATGGCATGGATCAAGTAATCCACCATAGAAAACACTGTTGGTGAACCTCCCATGCTTCTTTAAGTAACATCTATTGTTCTACCAAAGAAACTCACCTGTAACAATCATTTAGTAGTTCTTAAACAAATAACTGTTTCCCTCAAAAACCTTTTCCTAAAGAAGTGTATTTTTATTATTTCCAAGCGAAACAGAAACATTCAAAACCTGCTATTCTATAAGTATCTATAGTACTGGATGTAATAGCACAGTACACAGAACGTGTAAGGAAGAAAAAAAAAGCTTTTTTTTCTAGAGTGCAATTGTCACTTTGTATTTTAAACATCTAAATACTTTTAGTACTTCCTTCATGAGGTCATTAAACTAGCATAATCAGCAAAGTGCCCACCTCCTTTGAGCACTACTCACCGCACTGCTGCAGGGAATATCTTTGACTTTCAGCCAGGCCAGGTCCAGTGTGCCCTCTCCCTTGTAGCAGGACTGCAACCTCTCCTTGATTTTCTCATTGATCTTTCGAAGAGAGAAAACACACAGAGCAGAGTCCTGAGAGGCCTGTCGTGGCCGTCTTTTCTGACCTTTTGAGAAGATGGCAAACAGCACATCATCATCCGGTGCTACATCTAGTGATGGTGCTAAGATAGCACCAGCTTTTGATAGGTAGGCTGCTTCGAGTAATCGGTACTCCACGTTGCCACTGATGCATCCAATAGGGACCTCAACATAGGAGTTGAATGCAGTGTCTGCCTTACAGAGGCGAACTATCTTGGAAGTGTAAACCTGTTCCCGACCAGCAGAAGAGGATCCAGTTGTTGGTCCACCTCCCATTTCAGGTTGTAATGTCAAAAAGTAGACAAAGTTCCCACTGGCAAAGCCATAAATGTAGTATATGTCAAAGTCAGGGATGACAGTAAAGGTGTCTGAGGGGATTTTAATCATAGAGGCCACAAACTCATCATGGAAGACATAGGCAAACATGCCATCCTCTTCTGAGTTTCTGGCCAACTTTCGGCTAGAGATTGTAGGGAAGTACTCTGGTTTGCCATCAACTGCTGTGGCTACAAACAGCATGTCTGGAGAGGCATTACCATAAGAAACAATTACACCAAAAACAGAGCCACTCTCATTTACACCAGAGAGGTAGTGCTCTTTCTTGTGGAAGGGCTCTCCTAGTTTGAAGAGGTCATCTAGGCGCAGGAGTTTGCAGATACCCTGGTAGAGGCTGCCACAAGCCAACAATCGGTTCTCCCTATAGTCCATCAAAAGCATTTTGTTGATATTGTTGGTAAGTGTCAGTGGTTCACTGCAGGGCTGGACAATACGTGGTGGGTAGCACTTGCGGTTGTCTTCATCTGGACCAGTCTCATGGGACACTTGGACTTCCAAGCTTGGAGACAGTTTGTATATGCGATTGACAGCTCCCAAATAAACATTGCCGTTGCGGTAGTCCACGGCAAGATGGTTAAATGTCCACTCTGGGTTCTCAGCATGAAATGATGAATACCCGTCCTCCTGAAGCAAGGCTGTGATCACTTGGGAGCCGGCACTATGAACCGGTGGGGCTTGCACCACTGTTTGTGATGTCACAGGAAGCACCAAACTAAACAGGAAGCAGCATACAGAAAAATAGGTCCATATTGTTGTGATGGATGTCATGGCTGTGCTGATGGTTGGACAGGTGAGGAGAGGGACAGAGGCACAGTCCAGTACTGTTGGCCCGTTGGGATCAGGCTTCTCTCAAGATGGAGGACATTATGTACCTAAGGAGTAAGAAAAAGAAAAGAAAAAAGGTAAAAACCAGCAACATAAATTCAGATATTTCAAACAAATCACTTTCACAAGATCAACACACATAATGGGTAAAAAAAAACTGATTGTTGCTCTATTTTTTTATTTTTGGCACAGATAGGAACATAGCAAATTAATGTGTTATAAAGGTGAGGGGGCCACCCACTTGAGAATGCAAAGCCATCTATAATTGGAGAAGAAATGGGCTGGACAAAAAAAGGGGGTGAGATGAGGCTGAGGCACAGTAGCACTTAAAAAAGCTCTGACATCAGGTGTTGAGAAACAGGACAGAGGAGGAGGAGTAATGCATTGTCTCAGAGGAGGTGATCAGCATGGCTCTGCACCACCTCTCTGCATGGACTCCTGCCCCTCTCCATCTCTCTTTGCCTTTCTACTCTAGCCTTCATGCCCCTAATTGATTCTCCCCTTGGAGTAGCAATCTGCATGCTTTGGCGATTTCTCTCCTCTCTCCCAACAGGGCAGCTTACCTGCTGACACTGCTAGCAGAGTGAAAAGAGCCATCTTTCGCTCTATAAAATACCCACACTCACAAATTCACACACAAAAAAATGGAAGGTTTATGAGCCAAAAAGGAACAATTAGGGAGGAAATGCTAGTATTTGCAAAAAAAGGCTCCCCTGTACATCTATAGGGTCATTTTCACAGCTTCAGTATAACATATACAGCCACAGTAAACACATACTAATAGCTTCTTGTTTTGGTTTGCCCACACTGTCAATGGAAACAGCACAAGGTATGACAAAAACAACAGCCTTGAAATGCAATATGATGCAAAACACATTTAGATTAGATTATAATGCAATAACGAAATGCATAAATATTTCATTTGTCAGTGTAATGAAACAGACCGACAGAAAACACTTGAGAAAATACAGTCTCCTATACCACTGTCACGTCGTTTTTTTTTTTTTACATAACGTTCCAAACTCTATTTTAGCCATCTATGTTGCTTTTGAAATATTTTTCTATATGATCACTAAATGTTCACACACATGACTGGTGGTACTGTGTAATAGTATCTAGCCACAGAACTCATCTGTGGTTCACATTCAAACAATCACAAAGTATGGTGGTGTGAAACCTCCCAACAAAATTGCTATTCTCCCCTGTTTTTCACAGTAGGCAAACAGAGAAGAAAAACAGAGCAGGTAGCCTCTCAACACATGATAAGAGGTCTGGAGCTGATGATGAGAGGACTATAATCTGATGCAGAGACAGGTGATATGTGTTCAGATGTGCCCAAAGAGCCATCGTTGGCTGACAAAGACACAAGACAACAGGGTGGAACATGAGTTTAAGTCAGCATGAGAAACTGAATTCAAAACCTTCTGCAAAAAACGACCAGTTAAGGGGAACATATGAAGTGTAAAATGCAAACTAAATCCCCTAATGTAAAAGTGAAATGTTTAGGCAAAACAACAACGTACTAAGAATTGACAAGAGACAAATGATTCCAATATTGTGTCCAACCACTAGAAAAAAAAATTGTGACAGAGAAAGAAGTTTTAACAGAGGAGCTAATGGACGTTGCTGCTACTTGAAGATTGATGACAGGCCAGCGAACCCACAAGGTTTGTCTAAAAATAAAAAGGGAGCCACATATTAATTTTACACTGACTGGGAAGAGCAAATGGAGTTCCTACCTCTCATTTACCTAGTAGGGGGGGCAGTCATAACAAAGCACTTCACTAAAATTCCCAGATACTTCTTTCATAAGTTTTAAATACTAAAAAAGGGAGAAATCATAAGATAAATAAAGTTATATAAAGTCGGATAAAATGTAATAGAAAAAGTGTCTGCTATTCCTTTATATCCAACTATTTTCATGAATAAGAACAAAACCACATTCAGACACATCTGACATAGAAAAACTAAACAAAAAAATAAGCTGTATGAAAACGAAAAGAGGAAAGCTCTAAATAAATTCCCTTGAGAAATATGAGTTTGGCAGTAGCAAAACAGTAATGCCCTGAAAAGAAGGAAAAAAAAAAAACCTCAGTGATGCCCCCTCCAAAAGGCACCGCGCCTGCCACATAAATTTGTTGCTGAAATGCAATTATCCTCACTGATGGAGGAAGGGGGGCAAGCTCGTTTAACTGCTGTTTGCCTTTGCCTGCTAATCATCAAACTCCATTAATTAAAGCGTGCTCTGGTTCTGAGGATTTATACATCTGACACACACGCAGACATAAAGAGGCAGTGATATTCTACCACACAGTTTATCTGTAATTTTATGTGCCATTAGTGCCTGACTTTTCCCTTTCCTCCTCTGCATGTATATTAAAATTAGGTAAAATTTGTGTGTGTTTAAAAAAGAATAATGTTGAAAAGCAAATGCAAATTACCTAATGACATTAGAAAAACTTTTCATTTACTTTATTTAAAAATATCTTGCTTTGCTATAACAAAAGTGTAACATCTACAAATGAGCCAGCAAAAGGAGCCAAAGAGTAAAATATAAAAGTGCTCTGAGTCCTGTGGCTACAATGGATAGGATGTTCCACTTTGCTAACTGGAAAACACAATTACACAAGAAATATCTGAACAATAACATACAATCACAGACTATCGCACCTTCTCAACCACAAACATAAAAAAAATATTCATTAACACCATAATCAAATCAAAACACTTCCACTGAAGCAGTGGACACAAGAAATACTGAGCATGTGTATTAACTGTGTGTGACACAGTTTGAAATCTCTCTTCATGAAGTAATTGGAATATTTCATCTTTTATAGATTGGATTTCACATGCTTAAAAGCTAGCAGTTTAGCAGGCAAAAGGAATCACACAAAGACTCAAACATTAAGTTAAGAGGAAGATGTAACTGTCCTTTAAAATTATGTTTAAGTGACTTCTTATTGTGTTATTTTGTTGTTAGTGAAGGAGATCATCTAAAATAAAGAAAAAGAATAGAGAGAGAGAGACTTATGCATGTCTGAATGTGTCAATCTAGTAAGGTGACGCCGTCATGGCTTAAATGAAAGAAACAGTGATGTAGGTTGGGATTTACCTGGCTCCTACACAAACAGAACAAATTATTTGAGCTCAAAGACTTTTTTTTCCTGAACACCCTGCTTCACAGAAAGCAGTTTGATGCTGCAAAGCTAATTTTAAGAACAAGAACATCAGGCAATGCAATAATGGATATGACAAGAAGCATTTTGCACTGGCAACTTGAGAGCAAAGAGCAGACATGACACTAGAAAGAGACAACAAATAAGCCCCAACAAAGTAATCCTCTTCTATTTATAGTCTGATAGACGGAAGGCATTTATCTTGAAGAAATGACTTGGAAAAAACAAGAAGCTGCCAAAGTCTTTTGTAAACAGCTTAACTTCTTACAGCATAAAAATGTTCAAAAATATCTTATGTAAAAAAGCATCATGAGTCAAATGGAACCAGGAGATTATGAGTGGGTTGAAGGAGTAATTACTCATAGTTCTTGATATTCAAAGAAAAAAAAAAAAGTTGATTATTCGGGTCATCTCTCATAGGTACAAATAAGCAAAAAGACTGACAGAATCTGGCACAAGAAAGCAAAAGAGACACTCTAGAGTTAGAACAAAAGTTCATGTGAAATAAAGAAAAAGTTAACCTGTACAAACTAAAAAGTTTCAGTAAAGCAGCTATTCATATAAAAATGTTAACTACAGAAATGTATTTCTGTAGTATAAACTGATAAAAGCCAATTGTTTTCAAAAACTAAACTTACCCGGACAAAAACCCTTCCTAAATTTTCCATCTTTGAATTCATGCTTCAGAAGTTCAAACTGTAGAATTTCTCTGTTGAGCAAATCAGGCAAGCTAATATACCCGACTCATCTGACACCCCCTGAAACATGCTGTTAACAGGTTTTATTAGCTTGTTGGTAACATTACAGGACAATAAGAGTGCCTACCTCTACAGTGGAGACATTTTATATTTGCATTAAAAATGCTTGTATCTCTTTTATGGGACCCTTTATGTAACCTATGCCTAACTGGAAACAATGCTGTAAACCACTGCACCGTTCTGTAGTTCTTATTGTATAATGGGTGTGCCTCTGTCTTGATGAAGAAAATTAAGATGCAGAGTGTTTGGGATTTTCAACTGCTGCTGCACCAATTGAATACTACCATTTGCTACTACTTCTTTGGTAGTTTGGTTGCACACATGACCCATTGTTTTCTGCTAACTGCAAGGTTGAAAGACGGCTTTGATTAAAAGACAGAGTCCTGAATGCTTCAATTAGATGGTTTGGGTTGTAGTTGCATAAATAATAGCAGTAGTCACACTGTCAGTCTTACCAAGCACATGGTTCAGTAAGAGACTATGAAATTGAGAGCAAGACAAAAGAATTAGTTAGCCAGAGAAAGACAAGAAAACACAGACACAGTGACACAAAGATAAAAAAAACAAAACAAAACAAAAAACGAAAACAGACATGTGTGTCCTAGATCACTGGAGGTACTGATTGGTTTGGAACCCCAGCCTCCCTCCAACCCCACCAAAACTCAACCAACCTCGCCTACCTGCTGAGCTCTGGCACTGATCAGAAGAAAAAGCCCCGCTATGTTTTGCAGCCACACACTGGGACTGAAGGAAAACAGTGTCCGTGCACTCTCCCAACATAAGCAACATCAGAAATGCATGTATTCACACACAGACACACTTGCTAGGCCACATACATAAATACACAACAGGACACACGCTCCATCTGTGTAAAATACACTCAATCATGGCCAACAATGAACAAGAATATCTTCCGGTATACAAAACAATGAAATAAAAAAAATGTGCTGAAAAAAGCGAAAAGGTTTAAAAATGTATGTGTGAATGACAATTTCCATCCTCATTTATGGATGTGAAAAAAAAATTGGCATTCTCAATTAGACTGAAAAACTTTAATACTGTATACAGTACATATGACTATGTATACTTTCATCACTCTGTCTGCTGTCTTGCTCATGTCTCAGCAGGCCTGTCCTTTAACATACTTCATTTTTGCTGTGTTATTAGTAAACATGACAGCAGCTAATGACTGTTTTTCTTTCATGCACAATAATTAAAACCATTATCATTGTGGGCAGCAACAACCCCACTCAGAAAAATGATAAACATCAATAAACACATCAATGTTATGTCTTGTAATGATTTATAATAATTACAGTGTTTAAAGGTGATTAAGCACCCCTTTCATTTACTCACATGAATACAAAAAAAAAAATCTTGAACTTAAGTAACGATTAAGGAAAGAGCAGGTCTAATGTTTCCGCCACACTAAGCTGACCCCTACTGATAAACAAAACAGATGGCACATCCCTTTCTCTCAGAACAACAGCAGTGAAAAGAAAGAAGAAAAAAAGGGAGGACATTGAAGATAGAAGACGGGTTGTCCTTGGTGTTTACATCAAGACATGGATTAGCAGCATGGATTACTGTCACCAGATACCCTGTCAAGATCAGGGTTAGGAGGTCTAATCCACCACAGAGCTGTTGATATTACAGCAAAAGCCTTCAGATTGTGCTGTCAACTGGGTGCATGTCATGTGAATGTAAAAGCACTGAGACCCTGACATTATGAAAACACACGTAGCAATCAAGAGTGTTTACAAATATCAAGATGACTCAAATGATAAGTAATGAATTATTAAAGCAAATACTGAGTGCAATTTTCAAGGGAAATCACTTCTTTCTGTTCAGTCTAAGTTTGCAAACAGATTTTTCAGTTCACAGCAGTTGCTCAACAAAGTAAATGAAGGCAGTGGATTAATAAGCAGTAATGCCCTTCTATATGACCCAGGAATGACTGGGTTTTATATCACAAAACTTTTTCTTTTGTCAAACCCAATATTACTCATTTACAAAGATTATAATTGATAGGTACAACACATCCCAGTCCAATATGGAGACAGTATTTCTAAATCTTTAAAAAACATTTTTACAGGTCAAGCATTGGTTCATTTACCATGGCAACTGAAGCAGTGTTGATTGCTTAAAAAGTAAGAGAAAGGTATCTGTTATTGTTGAGTTAGTTTTTAAAATAAGTATTCAAATATGACCACAAAAGTCATATTTGAATACTGAGTATCAAAGTAGTCTGTCTGGCTTGGCCCTAAAGCCCCACCAAAAATAAGTGACATGGTTTAGAGGTGAATAAGCTGTGAAAATCCTTTCCTGTACTTTTACTTGTAACAGATGGCAATGATCAATCAAAAAGACCAAACCCATAGTAGAAGTTAGACTTAAAAGAATTACTTAAAATCTGTGTCCTGAAATGATGCTTCGTGAATTACAGCCAAGCGTATTGAATCACTGATCCACTGTTAGTGTGTCAAGGAGCAATTTGTGTCACACAAATGTTCATGCTTTCCTGCTAGATGACTGTGTGTCTCATTTTCACTCTCACAGAGCAAGTAGGAGTATTTCAAAGACAGGGTCTTGGCAAAGATCCAACTGAGAAACCCCTCATGATTTCAGAGAAATAGCTGACATCTGCCTGTCTTCTTTCCTTACTCACTCTCATTTTTGCCTCTCGTTCCCCATTTCCTCATTCACATCTGAGACTTACAAATCCTCCTTAGCAGTTGAGTTTAAATCCTTGTTTTTACTCAAATTTAGAGGCGCACTTCTAGAGATTTACTCTCAAATATGTCCGTTGTGATTTCAGTTACATATCACTATTAGAGTTGCACTAAAACAATCTTTCAAAATAAAGTCACGTAAACACACATCCTGATAAACTCTGCACCGAGTCACATTCTTGGTTGAGAATGGGATACCGCAGCAGGTGCTGATGCAGCTTGTGATTAGTGAGGTTATCATCAGTGCAGATCTAAAGGCTCTAAAGTCATTAGGTCTGCTGAAGGATTGCAGTCAGCACCTTGCTGATTGGGTTAGACTGTCGCTGGCTACCTGAATGAGAGGGCACCCTGGATTTGACACAGAACAGTGACCAAAGGAGGCCCTTTATAGGGTGAACTTAATGAATCTCGGAATTCAATTAGGATATCCAGGTCCTGACAAAGACCCAGGAGCTGCTCATAAAAGAGCAATAATGACTGGTTATACAAATCACACTAAGAAAATTGTCAAAGAGCTTCATGTGTGTTTATTAAACATTTGTATTCAAATGTAAAACTACTAAACAACAGGCAGGTTTGTATTTTTCTGTTATTTATTTTGCATTTAATTTTTTTTCTGCAATGTAGCTGAACACAGCTTTTATGTTTCCCCATAATCTAGTAGGAAGCACATGTCATAATTTGTACTGGGTAGCTTTTTGATTGCTTTTTCAAATGGATATCTTGTAAATCCAATCAAAAACTCTTAAATGGTGTAACTTGACACTTAGAAATACTTTATTATTACTTTAAATAATAGACATCCAATAACTCAATGCCGCTCCCTTTTTCCACTTCCCTTTCTTCTTTCCCTCTTACTAAATTCCCTCATTCCCCTTGCTGGTGAGAACACAGGAATGCAGAGCCTTGTAGACAAATCAGCTCCTGACTGGCACAAGCTCAAGTCCCAAAGTGTTCATGTTTTCTCCCTCTAGCCACCCAACCCTCACAGTACTATTCTCGATCCAGTTTGCTCACAGCTTTGTTGTTTCATGAGTAAAATGTATGTGCCTCTCTTTTTGTCTCCTTCCACTTTACTTTCTTACTCATTTCTGGTTTATAGTATTCCCTTTTTCCTTTTGACACAATTAATTATTAGTCACAGTGTGCTTTAGGCTAAGATGACTGGATGTTTAGCTGCAGTGTAAGAAAGACTGAAACAAGACACAAAAGAACCTACTGTATGTGTGCATGCCTTTGTTATGGTTAAATAGACTGAAAAAGCTTTGCTAATATCTGTGCAGGAGCCTTAATAATTTGACAATTGCTTGCCTCTACAAAAATAAAATTTCCCTGACTGTTACATTTTGTAAAGCTTGTCAAAAAAAATTAAATACACCAAAGTTGACTACAAAAACAACAAAACTGCAGTTGAAATTGTCAAAGGTTCACTTAAAGAAATGAACAGATGCTACTAGATGATGTGTTTAGAAAAGTCCGGATAAGTTATAGTAACGCTACCATTTATTTTTCGGTTTTGGTCTTCTCAGGTGATATCAGATTGTAGGTTCAGTAATATCATTGATCCTAAAGAACAACAACAGTGTAACCATGGCACAGTGTCTCTTCTAAAGTTTTAATCATCTTTAGTCTCAATGTTTCTTAGGTGGCATCCTTGAATCCTTTTTACATTAGTGTATTTATCCCACCACTTTTTGCTTCCTTTCTTATTCATTAACAATCAAGCAAGCCGGTACCACTAAAAATGGTGATAAATCTAAATTCAAATCATTCCATTTAAGTTTAAAATGAATTTTAAACTTCCAATCATAATAACCAGCTTATGCAGTGGAAGTAATGACGATGGTGGGAGCAAGCTGGTAAAGTCCCACAGAGGACACAGAGGATTGCTGAGCTAGAAACTAATATTCACTTAGAGATTTAAAATTCAACACATTTTAAAAAAGGAGAGCACATTTACAGCAGTGCCTATACACAGTGTGCAGTGGAATAAAAAATATAGAAACAAAATTTGCAGATCAAAACTTATTAAATGCATACAAAAAGAAATATGTTTTCTGACTTTTAAAAACTAAATGTCTGGCATCAAAAGAGCTACAACTACAAAAAACAAAGAGGAAAAACTGCTTACAAATGTGAGAACAGGAGGACAAGAGTTAAAGTTCAAGCAAGCTGCTATAATTTTAGTGTGTTACTTTCAGGGTGGCTTTCCAAACAAAAATGAAAAGGAGGACAGTATTTAAAAAAAACTGAAGTGCGAGTGAAAAGCCTCAGGAGCTTATGACAGAGAAAAAAAAAAAAACCAACAATACAGTCCAACAACATAAAGCAACAAATTGTTTAGCCACTATTTATTTTTAAAAAGCATACACTTCCAAGTGTAGGGATTAAATATTACTGCTTACATTCTTAAGAGTTTCATTTTAATCAGCAGGTGAAGAGTGAAAAACCAAAAATAAAAGGGGCACTGCAGAAAACCACATGATAATGCCAAGTCAGAAAAATATATTCTCACAGACAAAAAGCTGCCATAAACATGAATCTTAAGATGACTGTTCAGACTTTGTGTTTCAGAAAACCTTGCACCTGAATAGGAGTCGTGAAACACGAATTACACTGTGGTAATAAAAATAACACATTGTTAAATTTCCTGTGAAAACATGTCAAATTGCCTGCAGTGAAAACTATCAAGATGTTGACATACTGACTGAGCTTAAGGACAAAGGTGTAGAGGAGTCGCAGACCAGGTTCAGACAAGTCTCCGAAAACTACAGCCTCAAAAGAACAGCACGTACAAACGTTCACCTTATTACTCAAACACATCTGCATTGTTAAAAAAAAATATGGAAAAATATTTGTCAGTCATGAACTTAGATGTGACCAGACATGTAGAACAAAGTAGGCAGAACTGTCAAATACTCACCACAGCAGCAGCAAGATCTTGCAAAACAATGTTTCTATTATTTAACCAACTTACTTGGACAAAACCAAAGAACCTATATTAACTGTTTTCCTAAATAACCCTCAAACAGTTGATCAATCACTGTACTCAACATCCAAAACACTGTTTGTTTTTTAACTAATTGCAGCTTGTGAGGCACAGAGAGGGGGAGAAAAAAATATTACAACATGCTAAATAACTGTTGTAAAGCAAACAACTGGCTAAATCGGGTTTTACTAAATAGGCTGTATATGATGAGACCTATTCAAACTCCACTGCCTCATCATGACACTTAAATTTGTTTTCTAGTTTGTCACTTGTTCAACTACATCATTTTTCAGTAACCAGCTTACAGCCACTGCTTTTCCTTTCTTCGTCTCTTTCTGAATAGAGCTTAAACAGGCTTGACCTCTAGGATTAACTTCTTAGACATGAAAGCTTGATAATTTAGAAGGCATTTTGGTGATCATGATAAAATGATAAACTGCTGCTTTACTTTGTCTCTTATCTAAAGAAACACAGTTATACTTGTGCAAGTTAGGATGTAAGTTTTCTAAATAAAACTAGAAATGTGTTGTGCTAAACTAATGACAAAAGCAAAAGCTGGAAGATAAATTGTCATCTTAATCTACTCTTGTGTTTTGTGCCCCATTCCATCACATCCCAGTTTAATGCACACAAACATCAACCAAAGTGGATCACTGTGCACATCTGTGAGCCTCATCAGTGCAGTGGATGATTTGGTTTGCTTAAAGCACATGGATTACAGCTCTTCCTTATAATCCAAAGAAGACATGTCTTTAAGATCTCAGCTTAGGTTTACGATGCACAGCTGGAACAAAGAAAGCTTTTTCATCTGTGGTGATTTTTTTTTTTTTTTTTTTTTTTTGACATATTTAGATTTAACTCCTTTGCTCTCCAATTATTCCATGAAAGGAAAGGGAAATTTCTTGTATAATAAATAAAAACAAACCCACAAGCCTAATTTCTGAAACCAGCTAACAAATGCTAAATTATGCTTCATTACAAAGATACCTGCCAAATGTGACTTCATTTAGTATAGCAGAAGCACATACAAAAACTATTACAGAACTGAATCAGTGTATATCACAGTATGTGTTCAAAATGACTGATGTATACATTGCACACAAGCATATATGATCATGTGTTTAATATACAGCTGATGCTGCTTTTGATCTAAACTTTGTTTACAATGGCAGGAAAAAAAAGCTATAGTCTAATTCCAACTCCAAACTTAAAAAAAAAAATCATGTCAGTCTACTCAAGTGTCTATCTAGGGCAAATTATCTCAGCAGGCCATGCTGGATAGATGGAGAATGTGGGACATGTAGTGAAGGTAGAACGTCTACACCTGCAGAGACTTGCTGCCCTACTGTAATGGTCTCAGGCTACTGAAAAATGAGCAGTTTGACAAGATGTGTCAAATGTCCCCTTCCAGCTGCTGAGATATTCCACTTTTAAAACACATTCTGCAAATGGTGCTTTACAACTACTACAAAACTGATAAATGAGCAGAAGCAGAGAAGTGGATGTGTAATTTCCATAAAAGGTCAGCACAGAAATGAGAAATGTATTATGAAAAATGATGATGATTAAATAACTTTATATTTAAGCTGCTCCAAAAACTAAACATGGTTATGTGCAATTCCAAATTCTTTCTAAAAATGCATTTTGTGCATACATGCACAAAAGTGTTTATTTTCTTTTGTGTGTAAATCTTTGATTCTGCAATGAGGAGAGCACACATTTAAATCTTAAAACCAATGTTGGCATGAAGTCAGAATAGGTAATAATTGCCAGTAATTTTTAATAATTATCTGTAATTACAGCACACAGCTTACTCTGGGCTAGGTATGAAAATGCTGACAATGTTGATATTTAATTAATGAGTCAAATGGCACAGCATTAAGAGCCATTTACGCAGCATAGGCATGTTCAACGATGAAAATTTAAATTAGGTGTTCAAACCCTCTCAGTTTCTGTACACTGGAAAGAATGGGTGGTATAGAATGTATAATTATAGTTTTCTGCAATAGTTTTCTGCTAAAAGCATAATCAGAACTCAAACACGTAAATCAAGTAAGCAAAAGAGTAAACAGATGCTCTGCTGTGTATAAAACGGAGAACCATGATCTGCAAGTCCATATTATTCTCAAAAGTTAATTGCTATTATTCAAATATTCATCTGAAACAAAATGTTCAAAAAATGGTTTGAGTTCATGAATGCGTTTAAGACAAGTACTTGAACACAGTCTTTGATAAAATATTTGCAGTATGTTTTCATAAAAATGCAGTCCTGTTGAAGATTGTTGAGTTGCACACTCAGGACCACTCTTTACACAGTGTAGAAATATAGACAAAGTTGAATATTTTTGTTGTTAAAACAATTCTATTCAAAAAGTCATTCAATGTAGAGACAATTTACACAAGTGAAGCCTTTGCACTTTGGCTTTTTACACCACTATCTGAAACAGTTAAACTATCCAACCAACCATTCACCCAGTCATCAATCCATTATCTATACTGGCTTAATTCTATACATCACAGGGCAGAAACAGTTAAAACTACTTCACTTTCATTTAAATAGCTTTCTGTGTTAGGAGCTCCAATACAGAACAGTTGTGCTTACAACTGCTTTATTTTTATGAAAATGAGAAATTAAAAGCTTTATGGAAAGTGAGCATGTCTGCTCACTTTCCATATAAAAACGGGGAAAATGAACACTGGGTAATGTTTAACCAAACAGAAACTAGCTTGTTTACTTGCCCAAAGAGAAGGGTGTTTGAGCTCAGGTCTTTGGCACAGAGGTGAAGCCATTCTACAGAATTCAGGCCTGTTTCCAAAACCAACAGCCAATATCATTTAGTCAGCACATAGCTACTGGTTGTTTACTTCACATTTAATGTGACAATATTAAATCCTCTTTTGTTACTTTTTTAAAGCTTATGACAAAGCTGTCAACGACACAAACTCAGTACTTCAACAGGAACATTGCAATAAAGAAAAATGGCACACGCCTATAAAAGTGACACTCATTAGGATGAGGACATTATCTATACTCTACATTAACATTATAGACTGACTAAATAACAAGCTCATTAATCAGTCTTCAGTACAGTTTAAGAATATGAAAAACTGTTAAAGAGGAATAAGTCTCAGAAAACAAAACAATGCAACTTCTCTTACATTTGAAAGCAAAACTTTTTTTTACAGCAAAGTAACATGTCACAGTCATATCACCAATTAGTAGATAAACTGTGTTCTGGCAAGTTTACACTTCATTACAGCCTCTTCCTCCCTACTGGGTTCATCAAACTTTTCCTCCCATTTTAACTTCTCCCTAAGCCACGGTATAGACATGTCACGAAAGCATTCTAGCAATCACTTTAAATGGCAAACAAGATGATGCAAAACTGGAACCAGCATTTTACCCCTCTCTGTCTCAATGTACTTCTGTCTTGTCACAGTCATGGACACAACCTGAAGAAAACCCTTTTGAACACTGACTAACACATGGTCCAAGATGCACACTGCATATCTGGTTGCAAAATTTGCCGGTAGGCTCGAAACAGCCCAGTCAAAGCTTAGCTGGAACAACTGCTGTGACAATGCATAACGGATGGACCACAAGAAAAGCTGGTTGGAGGGAAGAATGAAACCCTTGCACATTTCTCACATTGTTGTTTACAGGCTCAAATAAGGATGGATTTTTGGTGAGCCATGTCGACAAAAAGTTTGCCCGATGATGTACAACAATCTTCTTCATCAGGGGATTGGAGTTAAAATAATCTCTAGTCTAATTTAAAATGATGAGTGAAGAGTGAACATATGATACATGTAAGCACACATCTTTAAAATCATTTAAATCTTTAAAACAATCTTGAAACTCAAGCTTTAGACTAGGATGGATGGGGTTCATGCAATCAGTTAAATTATTAAGTAGCAGTTCAGAATAAAATTAATCAAAAGTTGGGTACTTAAATCACAAAGCCAAGGTAACAGCACCAATTTATAACAAAGAACGGTTGTATTTTCCCTTATAGGTTTTGGGAAATACATAATTGCAGAACTATTTGCATAAGAAATTATTTTGTTAAAATTACTAACTGGTTTTAGGTCCTTCAGTGTGATGAGGTTTACGTTTGCTGAATCTCTATGCAAGTATCTTATGCCATTATGTTTCTTTCTTCCTTCCTTTTTTAAAGACCACCTGGAATCTGAATCTTGGGACATTTTTCATTTCTTTCCTTAGCTGTCATAACCTGAATTTCATTACTTTTTGCTTTCAAAGAAAATTGATTTGGCCTTGAAACTCTTAATCTGATCAATATCTAATTATTAAATGTAAAAAAATAATAATAATAAAAAACCTTCAGATAAAAATGGTAATGAATATAGTCCACTTGCTTTTGTATTAAATGATAAAAGTTGACCATGGAATCAAATATTCACAAACCATTTTCCAGCTTGGACATCTTAAACGGAAGGTTCCACAGCTGTTAAATATACGAACTGTGTTGTTTGAGTGGAATTTAAGGACAGCGTGTGGTATAATAGTGAGAAATTCACAGAAATGCATGTTGGATAAGGAGCCTGCAATGAGCTTTTAGTGTACAGTTGAATATAAAATCCTTCCTACACTTAAGCAAAAATTTAATCACACTGTTGTAGATTAACCAGACAGATGAGTTATTAGCATGGACAAGAATTTTACGAGAGTAAGTGCAAACTTTGAAGCTCTCATCTTGTGTTCATTCTCACATGAAGTGAAAAGACTTCAGTCCAGGAAAGAAAATTTTGCTGCTCTAGTTGGTGGTTATGCTTTGGCTGAAAGTCAATCACTGCCTTTTACACAGACATAAGCCATTCCAAATCCTATCAACAGAAGAAAAAAAACATACATACTCAAGAAAGACAAAATCCCAGACTACTCACAAGAGGGAGTTACACACAGGGAGAAGAATAACAAGAACTCTGTGTAAGCCTTGGTAATTCTTTCTGCAGCATCCATAACATTATGCTGCATGATGATATATCCTTAGGGGAGGGAGGAGACAGGAAAAGGTGGAGTGATAGTAGGGAGGGTATTACAGTAACAAAAATCTTCCTTCATTCAACGTCCCCCTGGCTAAAAAGCACCAGGGGTTCTCCAAGAACCCGCTGTACCACAATTACTGAGGTAACACTGCATACTGACGCTCCCTGACACCACTGACACTCAGAGCAGACCAAAAGTGTCACCGCACAAGAACATGCATGCGGGGCTAACTAAAATAAAGTCTTTAAAGAAACTTGAAACCTCTCTTGAGGGGAGACAACCATAGTTATACAAATGCAGTGATAATACTTCTAGTTTGTTTCAGTGCTCTATCCATACAGGAGTATGGATGGAGTCAATAATTGTGATAACACGCCTCGATAAAGCAAATTGAAATAACTGCACTCTGTTTGAATGACTATTCATTTACCAGTTCATTTTTATTGTAAAACTCACAGCCTCATAAAAGCTCTTTGCATGCATTTAACAAAACAGGGGTGTGACAGTGATTTTGTTTTCATATCATTACTGCTGTAAAATGATGTTTTGAAAGCTCACAACTAAAAGGAAGCCGCTGACCTCTTTCAGCACCTAGCACAGTGAGCATTGATTCTCTTTTCAAGTTGAAACAAGTTCAATTTTTCCTAAGAAACAGCTCTTATTAAGGTCAATTCACAGCTTTAGAAAGTAATAAAGTTCAAGTAGAGTTGTGACACAAGATGAGGATGAGTTTTAAAAGCAAATACTAACAACAACCTCCACTAGTTTAATGGCAACAGTTCAAGCTCTGTTGCTCAAGAGATTAACGACAACAAGAAGAGCTACGTATTTAGGTAGCAGAAAATCAAAATGTAGTTTGTTTCTTATGGCTCATTTAAACACCATTTAAACTGGAAAAAAAATATACAGAGTCAAAAAAAAGCCCACTGGTTAAAGGAAAGATGATCCTAAACATAAATCCTGTGAGACAAATTGTGAAAAAAACAACTATTTATATATTTTTGAGTTGAATTTCTGGCAAAATTAGAGGCTCTGAGATTTTGACTGATGCAGATGGGAAACAAGTATGTATGCATCCATGCCTGTGTTACAAAGGCAGAATAAAATAAAATCAGGTTCCTAATTCTTGGATGGACTTTGGATGACAGTGAAAAAGCAAATGAAAGAAAATGCAACACATGCACAAAAATCTGCCTTAAGACTGTCTGCAATTTTCTCGTCATTTCATGCATCTGAAACAAAACTAATTTAGTTCTTGTCATGCTTGGCTTGGCACACACAAGCATAAGAACCAATATGCCACAGCGTGTCAACTGCTGCTGCATCAAAGAAAACTGTTTATATATCAGACTTGCTGCTCCATATGAATCATAGGAACCTGGGAGGAACGCTTAATATGGTCTTATCAAAAGGAGCAGTCTGGCAAACCCACTGATACGCTCGTGCCTTTTCCACATCTTCCTGCTTTCCATCTCTGACAACATCCCTTCCTCTGTTTATATCGTTCCTCATAGGTCACTCCAATGTCACAACAGTCTTAATTTCCCCCCCCCCAACATCTCTCTCTCTCTCATACACACACACAGATAAAGTTGTGTGCTTGGCAGCTTAGAGTGAAGCAGAAAGATATGGGAGAAGAGTGCTGGAGGCAGAAACCATAAGAAAGAGAAAGAGTGAGCAATAAGATGAAAGAAAGGCACAAGAAAAAGCTAAAGGGAGGAAAGAAAAGTGGTGCTGCTGTGATAGTAGAAGGAACATGGGTTGGACCACCATAAAGACAAGTGACAGCTTAATAGGCCTCTGTAGGCAAGACGGAGGCAGAAGTTCTGAGAAGCACGCGTGCACAGATATTTTAATAATTTTTTTCTCAGTAGGTTTAAAACATTTGCTGACTTAACCATTCAGAGAAGGGCAAAAGTTCTCATTAAATTGGATGCTGTGACATGTATTGATTTCTCCTCACAGAGTTCACAAAGCTTATTGTTTGGAGATGCTCACTTCAGACTTGTGTCACTGCCGGGGCAAACATCAATATGCAGCTCTGCAGTGCATTACAAAAGGGTTAATTGCATACTTGTAGGTAATTATTCTCTTAATACGGCATAAAATTCCCTGCTTAAAATTTGAATTTAGATTAAAGCCATCCAACTGTCAGTCAGAGATACCACCTCTTTGAGAGTTAAAACATTATCATTCTTGCACAGCAAATGTGTAAAACCATAATCCAAAACAAATAAAAATTATCCCTCCATAATGACAATATTCCACATTTTAACTACACAGCAGTTTGTAAACCTAAATAGAAAAAGTAAAAGTGAAATTTAATTATCTTAAATTTCTCTTTCATGTTGATACTACCTCTGATCATTGTGGGACATTATGTTAGGAGGAAAAGTTGGAAAGACAGAAATAATATTTGTAATCTCCTCTGTTGTGTTATGTGGCGTGAGATAGAAGAGTCTAATTTGGACATTGGCCTGTATCTGGTGGTCCTGTCACAGCCCAGAGGGGTGTTAAGTGTGTACAAGTGAGTCAGGGAGGGAGGGAACCGAAGAGAGAATGAGAACAAACAGAGAGCTTCATTCAGGTCTAATTCACAGACGCATCATTCAGTCTGACATGACGATACGTCTCTGTGACCAGAGTATTCATACAGGGACTTGCCAGCCATTCACAGATGTATCATTCACACCAACACACTGACACACAAACACACTTCCGCTGGCTCTTCCCTACACAACCACCAGGCATTTATATCACTACGGAGAATCTAAGATTTTCCCCATTCATATTCATTCACAGTTTCCCTCTTGACATGAACACATTGCAAAGATTTTCTGTAGTGCTTATTCTTGTAAGGGCACCACCCCTAAAAAGCAGTGAATGTCTTCACTGCCAAGGCTGAAGTGAGAGTTTATCCATTAGCAAGTCATAATATTGACAAGGCCCTGCTCTGCAGGTCCAAGCTCCAGCCTTGTAGCCGTAACATTGGCCAACAGACGGCGGGTTGTATGTCAATGTGAGGTGCTTACATGCCGATAAAGCCTGCCGTTCCAATTCCTATAAGTGGACTTTGATGGACAGCAAGCAGGGAGAGAGGAGGGAAAAGCGAGTAGTGCCAGGGTTCTCACTGCCTTCAAAGTTTAGAACAGAGCAGGAATTGAGTGAAAAGACAAGAAGTCAACATGACGAGGCAGGACTATCAGACTGATCAGGGACTAAAAAATTTTCTCTTAAGACCATGGCAGCCTTAGCAGAACACCCACAGTTTGGGGAGAAGCAGAACAACTTGAACATTCAGAAATTAGTTAAAATAATACCAAAAATAACAACAGCTTGTTAAAGAACCACAGTGAAGCAGACACACAAATTGAAATATCAAGATAGTGGCCATAAACTCATGACCAGCCAGTTAAACAGCAACTATAATTACCAAGCATACTACAAAGCTCATTAAATTTTGTTTCAGTTGCTCATTAACAAGCTTGTGTGATGTGGGTATTAATGCAGGTTCTGAAAGCTAAAAGTACAAAAACAAAATCCCAACTGCATTAACCTTACCCTTCAATGATGCAAACAAATGTTTTTAGCCCAACTACAATTCTACAACAAAAGTCTAGTCCATGAAATTAGGTTATCCACTTCACAGGCTTTGAACCACACTGCCCCTCATGGATTTCCAACATATAGCTTTGTCCTTCCATCACAGCTCAGTATTTTAAAAAATGTTAGTACGGCTTTTGGTAGATTATTAAGAGGTCCACATGAGATACATTTCCCCACCTTGTAAGATATTTGTAAAACAAGTGTTTACAAAATGAACTAAAAACTGAAGGAGCAACACTGAACTGATGCACTGACTCTGGGAGTGCAGGTGGATAGAAAGAAGGAGAAACCAGTAACGGGGCTCAGAGCGCTCAGTGCCACTGCTGTAGTGGGGATCTGCATTTTGCAGGAGCAGCTGCTTTCTGTGCATGAGGTGAAAATGATGGTGGAGGAAGGGGAGAAAATGAGGAGGGAGCAAATCAGAAAAAGAGGTGGGGGTTAAGTGGTAGAAAAACCTATATTTGAAGTAAAAACACAAATTCATATGGTAGAGCACGTCAAACAGCCTGCACCTTCTTGCTCCAACAAACTTTCACTGATTAGATGACAAAGCCAGAACACGACCTAAAGTTGACCTACGTGAACATCATTGTTTAACTCATCTACAAGGATAATACAGACAAAAAATTAAAAAACAACATATTTCAGAGCTAAATATTATAAGATGCCTTTGATATTTTAAAACTTTAAATACTAAAAAAAAAGAAAATTACAACCATGCTTCATTTATGCAAGGATGCCACAGGAAATGTCAAACTAAATTTGATCATTCATGTTCCAAACTGTCTCAACATTTAAAGCCCTCCACCATGTTTCAATCTGCTCTCAGCAAGTTAATCAACTTTTTGGGAAAAGGAAATTAAAAGACCACAGAAAGTGGGTTATCATAAGTGCCATGTTAAAATTTCAACCATTACCACAGTTGCTAAAACTGTTCAAAAGAATGAAAAAGTTTATTAGGAAAAGTGACCCTGGGATTTTTAGACAAGCAGGGAGCCCCTGAAACCACACTGCAGTGTTTTCTGTCATGAGCGGGGCTACCCCTGAAGTCAAGCCCTGTTTGAGCCCGTTTGGTTCAAAAGCTTGGACAAGACTGCCATATCCCGATGATCCGCACACAGAGAAGGGTGCCAGTCTAGACTCTGTATCAACACCAGCTCTAAGCAAATTATGAGACCGCAGACAAAGCTGCAAAAGTTTGTGTGCTGCGACGTTTTGAATACTAAAATCATACTATGTGATGAGAAAATGAGTTATTTCATACACATGAAAATGTAAAATCCTCAAAATTTTCAGTTCATTCTGAAACCATTTATGAGCCATTAGAAAAGTTGTCATACTCGAATAGTTTCCGGCTGAATAAAATCTAATTAGAATGCTTCAAAAATGGTTCTGATTTGACAACTTTTTTTTAAAGAACCGCATGATTCAGTTCTGCTTTCACCTTATGTCGCGGAATTGCGCCTAGTCGGCTAATCCTGGCACGAGCGTGTGAAGTTAAATATCAATTTGTTTCAATTTTCATCTGAAACTCCCATTTCTGCCAAGTCCACACGCCCATAAATACTAATTCTAAATGTTGTTTTTATCCCACTGAACACTGTGCAACCCGACTTCCGAAATAATTTAGTTTATCATCTTAACGTGAATTTAAGGCTGCGAGAGAAACGTGCACAGCCCGGGCATGCAGCTCGGCACCTGGATGAAGGGAACATGCGTCGCAAAATGATGGGATCCAGTCCACCTGAAAGTCCCGAGCTGAGCGAAATTACAGGTCATTGAAGATTTTTTTAGCACTTCTCCCAAGGGAAAGTTTTATTCTAAGTTAACACAGTCGTAAAATGAATTTAAAAACCAAGCCCGATCGGCCGAGCGGACATGGTGCAGCTAGAACAGGTGCAACACGCCTCCTGTCACCTGGCTGGTGCAGTAGCAACCCAGCAACCCAAATCTGGCTTTAACGCCACTAAAACCCTCTAAAGCAGTCCCGGTTGTCGGAACTAACACCGTGCCAAGCCTCTTTCCTCACCTGAAATCTATGCAGATATCAGTCCCAGCCGCATCGGCACTGCGGAGAAGAGGCACGTCCACAGCAACTCCTTTTCCCGTGCTCCCTCCAAAAAAAAGGACAAATGTTCAGAATTATGATATATCCTGATCAGACGGCTTGTCCACTTTAAATCCCCTGCAGGTGTGCAGTCAAAAGGCGATTCCTGCACTGGGAAAGAAAAAAGCAGCAGACTTCCAGCACCATTCCCGATCGGCAGGACTCTTCTAAGCCGCGCTAAATGTTGTGAGACGCGGCAGCCGCACCTCCCATCTCCCGGCGAGGACGCACTTGGTATGCCGTTGGAAAAGCCGCTGCACCGTATGGGATACCGCAGGAGGAGGCTGCGTCTTGTGTGCGTGCGTGTGAGCGTGCCCGCGGAGAACGCGTGTGTGCGTGCGTATAGATATGTCTCAGTGCGGTGCTCCTGCCCAACTGAGGTGCTGAGGCTGCTGCAGCGGAGTGCGAAGGAGAGGGAGGGACGGACCGAGGCGGGGAGGGAGAAGGACACACGAGGGCTTCTGCAGCCTCGCAGCGGATCTATGAGCCGGGAAGGACCGGCAAGATGGAGCTTCGCCCTAAGTAGCGTCTCGGATGGAAGGGTGGTTTCGTTTTGGCAGCTGTTCGAACGACTCTGGACGCATCAGCAAACACTCTCATGTCAAAAATGTCTGTTTATAAGGCTTTCACGATCTCCCCATCTTATAATTTCCAGCTACAAGGTGAAATGAAACAATTCCACTTGTGTCCTTTCAGTGTCAGCACCTTTAAACCCTTAAACACGACTTTAAAGAGTTAAACACTGTTTTTTTAACCTGAGAATTCATAAAATGACAGAAGGTGGGATTAAATCAGGCTTAATCTTTCTCAGAAACGGTTTATACGACGAGGCATGGGTCCTGCAGCCAGGAGAAGGTTTATGTAATGCACTCATCCCGTTGAGAATGGGATTTGGCAACGCCAAAAGGGGGAATTTACACAAATGCGTTATAGCTACAATGCGGGGTGGAATGATCAGATCATCGGATTTGAATACCTAATCGCAGGATCATTTAAAGACAGAGATCAGACACCCCCTCTGCAACATAATTACGACCCCTTGCATTGATGTGAGGGATTAGAATCTGCGTTTATTTTTCATTGATGATCTTCTAACATGCCTCGGGAATGTACCACCCCCCATCACCTCCACCCCCATGCATTTTAAGCAATTAATATTCTAAAAGCCTAATTATGTAATCATGTCTCCAACAAAATAGGCTGTGGTGGTGCGGGAGCAAAAAAATAAAAAAACGCATTTCCCCCCACAAAATAGGCTTCTTATCTCCATATTAAGACAATTTACAACTAATCCATCAACACTGACTAAATATTGCACAGTCAACGTATCTGCAGAGAAATCTTGAGTTTGAAAGGAGCCCAGTCTGCCTGGGGAATGATTAAGTGTTGAGCTTGAAATGGGGCTCAATAAAAAAAAGGCAGCTAACAGCGGGGGAAACCTTCATGAAGAAATGAATTCCAGTGACCGCCCTTTGACCGTTTATTCAATATTCCTGTAGCATGCGTTTTGTGGGGGGGGGGATTTTAGAGAAGTATCGAGCTTGCTGCACCATCCGCTCCACCCCCCTCCCTGCTTTCACATCCAGAGGGGACACTTGCTTTGAAACACTGCATCAGAGCCCCACCTACAGGCCAGAGAAACTTCACAACTACTGGCTGTCACACATGCAAAGGAGGCAAAGTGCTTCACTGACCCTGAAGGAGCTCTGGGGCCCATTTCTAACCGCAGATGGACGCATCAATGAGGCTTAAAAAAAAAAAAAATCCATCACATGCCACAGAAATAACACAAACGTCACAATTCAGTCAACTGATGGCACTATGGTGATCTTCAAATGAGTCGTGAGTCTGCAATAAAGCAACAAGAAGCATCACCTGGGAAGGCAAAGTTAAACCAACTACACCATCTTGTCTGGTTACTGTTTGTTTTCTCCAGGGTGACAACAATAAACAAACGAATAAAAAATGCGCCATGCTCGGCAGTTAGAAGAAACCACAGCAGATACATTATTTCTTTATTCCGAATGTCAACTAACCTAGAAAGAAGGCTATATAAATAAATTAAAAATTTCAAAAAAAAAAAAAAAAACTGCGTTGAGGTTGCTACCTGCTAGCTAATGGGCTACGCGCACGGAAAGGCAGAAAGTAAAATGTCCTTACCTCCAACATTTTCCTCAGCCCCACTTTCAAATAAATTATTCATGTCGTTCAAGTACTTTTTTTTACACTTAGATTAATTCGAGTTGAAAGAAAAAAGCTCGAGATTTTAGCAGTTTAATGCCAGTAAACACACGGGCAGCTACCTAATTAGGGACACCTGGTTGCAGTGACGTCATCACCCGAGTCCTCTAGCTCTAGCAGGAATGGGCTGGCTTCTGAGCGCAAAAGTGCTTATAAATAAGACAAGCTCATAAAAGAGTAGCTTATTTGCAGGAGGACTTGTATAAAAAGGATTAACTGCAAGTTTGCCACCAAGGAGGAGGGCAGGGGGTCATGGCCCTCTCCTACAAATTTGCTGAGCCCCCCCCCATACTGTCCTTGGTCCATACAATGTCTGTTAAAAAATGTACTGTGAACCACTGAATTTTATTTAGATAAACATCTGCAATTGATTTACATTTGGAGTCAACTTGATTCAACATGGCTGCCACAGCACATCCACCTTATCTAACACAAAAACGGCTGCAATTTAGTCAGTTTTGAAGATAGGAAGCTCAAATTTGGTATGATAGTAGTAGCTGAGAGTTATCCCCAACACAGACTTTAAGTGCTAACATATCTCATGAGATCTTTATTTAAAACTTTGGCATGCAATGCATTCTTTCAACAAATGCTTGTTTTAGTTAGTAATATCAACTTTGAATATAGGCGTAACTTCCATGTTGCACAAACTGCACACATATATGACAGCAGAATGATAAAATGGCATTCTGTAATGGCTTTTGGTTTTGTGTGTCACCCTGAGATTCAGAGTGTGGCTACACCCCTTAGAAGATTTTCTGGAGGTGACCTTGCTTAAATGACACCCTTTAATCTTAGTTCACTTCAGTTGTGCTCCTCACCTCTAAAAATAGTATTTGCTGTTGAACTTTATTGAAGCTGTGACACTCAGTACAGCACAAGTTACCCATCAAATGTAAACAATATAGGTCCTGTCTGGTTTATACTACCAAATAACCTATCTTTCTTAACACAAATGTGGGACCTATTTATTTAATGTTTTGAGGGTTTGAAATTCTTCTCCAGAGCAGAAAGTTTCTCACAGTGGGTCCTCTTGGATGTTTATGAGTGCATTTACTGAAGCTTTGAGGGCACCCTGATGTTTGACAGCGTCTAACTTTACAGCTGTCTAGAAATCAATACTAGGTCATGACTAAACTTACTTTTTGAAAACAAATACCTGAAAACTTGCACACCGAGTATTAGATTCAGAAATCTATCCGATGTCACCACGAAGAAAACCTGACCCCTTTCTTAAACGATTAACTATAGTTGTTTTGCTCTTTGACCAACCATTGATTTAAATGTGGATCGGGTCTATGTTCATTTATCACACTCTGGTCTTTGAGTCAAATTTTGAGGGCATCTCCCAGAGTCATCTAAAGGATAAAAGGTATGGAGACACAAACAAACCTATTGGGTTCATTTAATTATTCAATAAAAGCACAGAGCTAAGTCAACAGTCTGTGGTTCTCAATTATCAGATAACTTTCAAAGCAAAAACAAATCAATGTTGCTTCAATCTACAGTGACAATAGTTATTCCATGAAGGGTCAGGAATGTTTGACCTAAAGTCTGTTGGTTCATGTTCAGATCAAACATGCTTGGATTAAATTGTAATAGGACTCTGTGATTATTTTTCATTATAAGAGTACAGTCTTATCTGTGTTCTGCATGGACATAAATTATTAAACCCAAGGACACACAACTGTCTCCTGAAAACTTAAACAAGATTTTTTTATTTATTTGAGATTTAGGTTAATACACAATGCAGAGACTGAGCGAAATGAATAGGAATGATGACAGAAAGATAAGTGAAAGTCCATTTTGCCCCATGATAAAAAAAATAATGTGAGTAATTGTTTAGCAGTTCATGTGATAGTTTGTAGGTTGAAGGTACTGAAAATGCAATACAGCCCAAGGGAAAATAATATCAGAAAAGTTTTAGATGTAAGCAGAACACTCAGTCTTTTAGCGCTCACTTTCTTTTGTCTTTTTATGATTAAAAAGTCTAAAGGTAGATTAGCAAAAATAAACATTTTCTCTTTTATGAACAGTTTACATTTTTCTCAACATTTTCCACTTTATAAAAATTAGGTTTACGTGCTACCTTAAACAAAAACACCACGATTCTGACCCATGCAATAGTAGGAAAATGTACTCAGATTACTGAAATCAAATATTATTACAGGTATTAAAGTGCAAATTTGAATGTTTTTAAATTTGGAGCCTCCATTTTTAAGAAGAGTGGAGGATGTTCGCTCAGTGTTTGGCTCTTAACTGACCAATCTGACTTCCCCATTTGTCTTGCAAATGAGACGATGACTTATGGAAGCAACATGAATGGCTTTGATGAAGCCCTTTTCATGCCGGACTGCAGGGAGGTGTGTCCGTGTGTGTGTCCAGTTGCCAGCTGGCACAGTGTTATTTCAGCAGCTTTCCTCGTCTCGCTGAAAACTGTGTGTGTGCCTACACATTGCATCCCTGTATTCTCTGAATCAACTCAGTGAACCCCTTTAAACACGGTTTATCTTGAGCCTGTGGGGGTGCAGAGATCACCCCACAGTGGTAAACTGTTCCTGTGGGTATTCCCCTTTCCCCCCTCTTTTACATAGACACTGTATCACAAACAAAACAGGCATTCATCTCCTTCTGTACATCTCCTCATGTCTACGTCTGCTCTGTGGTCAATGATCTCTATGGTACAAGTCATTGCTGTCTCAGGGATTATGATATTTATGAGCTGCCATGGTAATGTCAGATTTAGTGTGTCCATCTTCATAAAAGTGTCTGCTCACTTCCTTTCACTTTGTCAAAGCTTTCTCTCTTCCTGGTTCAAAATGCTGAACAAGTCAGCCTCACCCACAATATCTCAATTTTGTAGAAAGTCTATTAGTGTGTCACTAAACTAATGAAGTTTTATGTGGTGCATGGACGATATGAATGACACTGATATCCCATTGATTCAAATTGTAAATAGGTTTTCAATTTGCTGTCTGCGTTTTGAGATAGTAAACTATATTGAAGCTGACATGTCCAGTATGTGTGTGTGAGTGTGTGTGTGTGCACAGGAGTGGATGGACGGGTGTGCTGAATGTGTCACTCAGTCATATAATTAGTTAGTTTGCATATTGATGGCTTACAGCTTTTCTGTGTAAACGTGTGCACTTGTGTGTTGCAGTTTGTTTTCCGTGATGTCGGTTCGAGTGTTTATTCATCCGTGTATCATCAGCCTCCCCATCAAGCTAGCAGCTGCCTGTCTGTCTGTCTGTCTATAAAGCTGTATGTATGTGTGTGTGTGTGTGTCCAGACCATGACCAGGTGAATCAATGTTTTGCCAGCTATTTCTCCAGAGAGCCAATCTCATGTCCATGGAGATCCAGACAAAGCCCCACTGACCGTGTCTCAGCGACGCCCCCCCAGAATTAAACTCATCCATTGAGAGAGATTTTGCAGATGGTCAGGGGAAATGAAATTTGGGGCAAAAAACAGCAGCAACCAGAGATCAAAATAATAAAATTGTGTAAAATTATTATAGATTTCCCATTTTAATAATGGCAGCTAGATGCCTAAGTTGCAGTTATTTTTATGCATTTGCACCTGCATAAAAACTGTCGTCAGTCTGGGTTTATAATCCAATACTCAATGCACATAGATTTTTGTAATTTTTAGTGCTGACAGTCAAAATTATTATTTGATTAAAAATAATAATCTAATATTGCTTCTGCAGTCTTAGCTTTCACTATTTCATTTTTTGGCTGTCATGGTTTATCGAGTCTATATGTTCCTTGTTTCTTTCAGTTAGTGTTACCTTGCTGAGTTTTTATATTCTGTGTAGTGTTTTCGATTTGTCTTCACAGAGCTGGCCCTCTTATGCATTAAGCTGACTTTAGTTTCCCAGAAAGTTCTTGGTTTCTGATTGCTGATTTATCGAAATTTGCGTTTGTTTGTATACCTTCTTTTTCATTTTTGTTAGTTTATCTTGCATGTGGTTTGCTCTGTTTCTTGTTCTGTTTTCTCCTTTCACTGTTTCCTGTCTTTGAATGTCTGGACAATCTGCCACTGCAGCACATTGAGCTTGTTTTGTCTGTAAGTAACAGGTTTAAATCCATCTGCCTCCTGACTGAGAAATTTCAGATGGGTCCTTCTACCTAATCACGCATTTTTGACACTTGAGCATGAAAAACAACGGCTAAATCCTACAGTTTGAGGCAAATCAATTCAACTATAGGCAATGGTCAAGCCAGATAGACCAGAAGCTACCTGACTGGAGACGACTGGCTTAATTTGTCTTGGAAAAGTTTCAGCAAAAGAAAGAAAAGAAAAAACTTATATCAGCATTTTTGCTTATTTAACAAGACACAAGAAAGAAAAGGACAAGTTGAAATTGTCCAGTGCACTTTTTGTAACACACACAAGACAGTCAACAGTTCTGGGAATCCTCTGCTACGGTTTGTAGATATACAGGTGCTGGTCATAAAATTAGAATATCATGAAAAAGTAGATTGATTTCAGTAATTCCATTTAAAAAGTGAAACTTGTATATTATATTCATACATTACATACAAACTCATATATTTCAAATGTTTATTTCGTTTAATTTTGATGATT
>NC_051447.1:11935791-11953942 GCF_001649575.2 Kryptolebias marmoratus | reverse complement strand
GTAATCATCAAAATTAAACGAAATAAACATTTGAAATATATGAGTTTGTATGTAATGTATGAATATAATATACAAGTTTCACTTTTTAAATGGAATTACTGAAATCAATCTACTTTTTCATGATATTCTAATTTTATGACCAGCACCTGTAATAATCTATCAGCAGTATCTCAAAACCGACTTGACCAGAAGCTTTCAACGCAGCATCAGCTGGCACCTTTCCAAGTTACACATTACCACAATTCGTCTGTCTTCTTCCCCTTCTGGATAGACATTTCTTTATGTTCTGTTTGTCAATCCATGTTTTTAGGATTTGTCTTAAGATGCCTCTTTAGAATCTTACATGGAATGCTCCAAAAGCATTGTGTTACTAAAAAGTCTAGCTTTATTTACAGGAATCTATTTTGCCCCCTGTCTTCCATGCCAGAGTTTTAGACTAAGACCACGTTACGTTGAGAAATGACTTAGTTGTTGCCATTTTGGTCAAAACTTGAAAAAATAACTATCCTTTCTATAATTCCTCTGTGCCTGGGCATCCAAACATCTTGCTACAATACTTCTGAGAAGCATTGGGCACTAAAAGCAAAGTGAGAGTGCTTTTTAAATAATGGCATATGTTTGTATCATTAATTATTTAACTAACAAAGTCCTGAAAATAAAAAAAAGTAAATTAAATAAATTTATTATGTCCTAATATCCTTTAAAATATTACCACTTTTCACAGATACACTTGCAAACAGTTTTTTCATGTACTTTGTTCCTGTGCTTCCTCAGATAACGCCATGCTGACTTGATGAGTTTTCGATCAGGCTCTGTGGGGGTCATCTGTTATAAGTTTTTGTTGTTCTTGCCGAAGACAGTTCTGTATGACTCCTGCTGTATGTTGTTGAGTTCTTGTCTCATGCTGCAAATTTTATTTTGGAGGTTTTTCAACAAGGAGCTGTACGTCAAGCACCAAATACATTTCATTACAGCTCTACATGTCCTTGACATTCCATTTGGATTCAGGCTCTAAACGATAATGCACAATGAATACCATTAACGAGGAAAGGCGGGAAAAACAGGAGGGAAAAACAATGCATTACAGAGAAATGTTATTTTCGGTGTTAATTGATTGAACACGGAGGAAGTACATTTACATTTTAAATTGAACATTGTCTTCCAAATCAGTCAGAAGAGCATTAAAAGGAGTAATTATGCATGCGTGAATCTATGCCATTTTACTTTGCAAGAAAGTATTACCATAAGCAGAGTGACAAACTAAATCGTGTATATTTTTCATGGAGGTGCTTTCAGAATACTTAAAGAAAAGATAACTGTTGTTGCTATAGTACGCAAACAAAATGCTACATTTATTGTATTTATCAATAATTGTGGCATTGAATTAAGGGCCTATCATTCCTTGAAGAAATGCATATCGCCTGCTGCCTTTTATGCAACAGTTTTAAATAGAAATCAGTCAACAGTTACTGTCAGTGTTTGTAGAGCTCAAATGACTCTCAGCTACTAACACACAAAATTTTAGCTCATTATCTATAAAACTGATTGAGTTCTAACCATTTTTTGTGTTGGCTAATGTAGATTAGCTGCCATCTTGAACTAAGTTGACTCCAAAAAAGTTATTCAGCTGTAGAAACACATCCAATGATTACTTTCTGAGAGTTTCATTAAAATCTGTCAACTGGATCATGAGATATTTTGCTAACGCTACAGACAAACGAACCCACACACAGACACAGGCAAAAACATAATCACCCTTTCGCTTTCAGTGGAGGGCAATAACAAAGACGAACAAAACACACATACATATCTTGCAAACACCAAATAGAAAGGTGGAAAAAATATGTTCTTCCTCCGATTTACAGTGGAATGATTATGTAGACATAACAGCAGAAAACACATCCAAACTTGTGTTTGTCAGACAATATTTTGTTTTCATGTAAAACTTGCAGAGGATACTCAAGATACAGCATTTGTTGTTTACGCGTGCAGTCACGGTCACTGAAGAAATCCTCTTTAATGCATTTGTCCTGGATCTGCCCTGCCTTTGATAATCCTTCATACTGGAGATGTAGTAATACTTTATAATCCCATACTGCATTGCCCGTGATGTTTCTGGAATAATAATAAAAATAAAGATGAGAAAAGGAAAAGCACAAACACTAAAAATGGTCTACTGTAGCTGTGCGGCAAGCTTTTTGCGTTTCCATTAAAGTTTGTGGGAAAACATCTATTCTAATCATCCCACAGTGACAGTGTGTTGGGAACAAACTGTGCAGGCAGGATAAATGGCATCCAAACAAATGATTTTACTGTAGTATAAAATCTGAGCTTTTTTATAAACTCCAAAAATCCCATGTTTTTTTTTTTCTGTTTTTTTTTTTTAAAGACATTAACTTGCAGGTAGAGACGAGGAGCAGCAGCAAAATATGGAACTAACTATTCAATTTAGAGTTGTGTCACAAATAAGAGGTGAGAAAACAGTTCTATCCGGGGTGGGGGGGAATTATGTAAACTAGGCTGAGAAATCTACCAGAAATATAAAAAAAGCACACATCAGTTTAGTCATGGACATATGACCATATATTTATTACAACAAAATGAAAAAAGGTACATATTTGAAATACCTCCATGGGAAAGACCCAAACACATGTGCATGCAGCAAATCCTTGTGAGTTTAGAATGAAGATCAAGTATGTACAGAAACAGGGAATGTCAACACAGCTAAACTTCTAAATATGACTAAAATATTGTTTTAGTAATATGAAGATATTTATGCATATCTAACAGATGTAAAATCACTCTAGCTGGGTAAGTGAGCAATTTATTTTGCAACTTCAAGGACTGTTCTTTTTGTTTGCTACAGTCTGGTGTCATCAAAGACTAACCATCAGCTCCCCCGCCCACATGTGTTTCCCACCCACCTACCTTCACAACATCTGCTGGCGATGATTCCAAGGCCCTTAATGATGATCATTCCAAAATGACTGACGGATATTTTAATACGGGGACTGGAAGCATGTGAAGATTATATTTTAACTACAAATGTTTTCTGAGGCTACAGAGGTAGTGTTTGCATCTGTGACACCTGTAAACACAGAAAGGAATTTAATACAAATGCATTTTTTTGTTTTTACATCAAAGACAATTTAACACCAGTGCCAACTTCAGCCTTTTTGTCTCTTAGATTTGTTGAGAAATATTGAGAAAAATAGCTCACATCTAGCTGTGTAGCTGCCTAAATATCAGTTGTATAGTTGATTTTTGATCCTGTAAAAATGAAACATATGTTGATCCCTTCATTTAGGAGTAAAGGTCAATCATTCCTTGAAGGAACGCATATCACCTGCCGCCTTTCATGCCAGAGTTTTAGACTAAGATCGTTATATGTTGAAAAGAGATAAAGTTGTAGCCATTTTGGTCAAACTTTTAAATAAAGTGGCAATCTCATGCAATATCACAAGATGTCACGCTCAGAATATGTGTTGTGAATGATTAGCAGTGGCTACCGCATCCAATTTTAGCTCAGTATCTGTAAAATTGACTGAGCTAATGTTGATTAGCTGAATTAGATTGACTGCAATAGTTAATCATTTGCAGATGTAAATCCATTTATTACTTTCATTCATGAAATATTTTGCTAACAGGCAAACAGAGTTGACTTCAACCGTTAATGCTACCATTTTTAGCAAAACTTTTATGTAATGATTAGCACTTGTAGTGCATGTTGGGAATGACTCTCAGCTACAACCACAGCAGATTTTAGCACAATATCTGTCAAATTGACAGAATTACAGCCATGTTTGTGTTGTCTAAGATGAGTTGGCTGTGATGACCCTCCTGAATTGGGTCAACTCCTAAAGTCTATCAGTTGTAGATGGACATTTAGTGATTACTTTCTGCAAGTTTTAATTAAACTTGCCAAGGAGTTCATTAGGTATTTTGCTAACAGACAGACACATAGAGGCACAGGCAAAAACATTACCAACTTCTTTTGCCTTTTAGTGGCAGGTGATAATTAATTGCAGATTACACACAGAGCAAAAGCAAAACAACTTGTGCAGAATTCTGAACCCACTGTTTCTGTTGCCTTCTGCTAAAACAAATAATGACCCTTGTAATCATATGTGATTTAAGATTGCAAGATTCTGTTGGTTCCATAAAACTAAATGATTAGATAGCGGGAGGTTGGAAGTACAGCCAAGATGTTGTGGATATAATCTGTTCAATACTGCCGGTCTTTCAGTGGTTTAACACTACACAGAGCACACACCAGTCCCGATATCGTGCAAACACTGTTTGGATTCACTCACACACAAACACACAAAAGACGAAGTGTATGAAGGAGGAGGCTTCAGCAGGCTGACAAGCAGAAGATTAATCCATCTCTCCCAGGCAGTCACTCCCATTCCCTCCCTCCTCCTGCTTCTCCTTCCAGCCTCATTGTTTTCAATAAAGTGTCAAGACTGGCCATTTTATAATCACATTTGCGACTTGGGATCTGGGATTCAGATGCAATCAATGTCTATTAGAATCACTGCGTTATTGATTGAAAGTGGAGAAATGGTGTGAGCAATCTCTCCCATTTTTATGCCCACTCTCTTCTTCACTTACACTGTACACAGATTTACATTCCTGTGTGCAGGTTTACACTGTCTTACTCGTAGCCACTATTGGTTACAGGGAGAACAGCAACATAAAACAAACCATTCAATTACAGGCAACAAAGAATAATATTTAATCCCTCTAATCTTGTGAGATATTTTGTCAGTCACTAACAAAGAGGGTATTTGTTATGTGATTCATGTCACAACAGAGAAACAAATGGGACAATAAAAAAATACAAATGTAAAAGAATCTAATTATACTTCTTTTTACTTTAATTTTAGGACTTATTTTATTTTGTCCTTTAAACATTTTTTTGTATACAATGTTGCATTTTAGGCCTTCAGTGCACTTTGAAAATGAACTATTCTGGGAAAAAAAAGGCTAACAAAAAATGTTTGAACATTTAAAGCAAAAACAGCAGATGTTTCTAGCAATGATTTGGCACAAAGGCCACAAACACCTTTTAGAGCAGCAAAGTATCCTAGGTTTATCAACCAAATGCTTGAAAAAACTGTTAAAATGCTTAAAAACAATGTTCCTTAAAGAACAAAAAGAAAGCTGTTCAAAAAGATTTCCAGCAGTGCACTATATTTGATGGTTCAAAAACTCTAAAAGAATTTTAGTGCATAAGGGATCAAGTCTCAGCTGGACTCCTGTAATTTTGGATCAGTTAGTCGACTCTGCATCAAAACCCATCGTTCATCATTACCTTGGGAAACTTGTGGTGCACTTTTACAAATAACTACTGTTATGTTTACACATGACATTTAAAAACTTTGTTGTTAAAAAAATAATCCTTTTTTTTTAGCAATTCCTGAAGCTCTCGACTCAGAGGTATCTAAGACTGACCACATAGTAAAAGTATGTATTAAGGTCAGATGAATCAGAAAGATGTTTTTTTATTTTTTATTTTAATGACTATGTGTGTTCTACGCCAAAGGAAATAAAAAGTTATCAGCAACAAGTCTAACAGCCAGACCCTTGTGTTGGAATGGGTTTTTTTCAGTAACCTTGGTAAAAAAAAAAAAAAAAAAAACCTTTTTGCTCCTTGGTGATGGCAGCACTAATGCTGAAAACTGCATTGAGATTTTAGAGCAACAGATGCTGCTTTCAAGAACACGTTTTTTTTGTTTTTCCCAAGGACATCCAGGCACTTTTCAACAAAACATGTTAACCACATTCTGTACAGATTACAAAGGCTGAGGAAGAAGACTGGACAAAACACCAAAACCCTACTGCTTTCTACGCTCTCCCATGACCTTCCAAGTTCCTCTAACCTATAATGAGGGTTGGCTTGGCTTTTCTGCTATCGGCTTAGACTGCAGGAGGACAAACTGATTACATTTCCTCTCTTTGCTGCTGTCTTTACTCTCTCTATACTGCATGTTTGTATTTGCAGTTATTGCTGCCATTAAGCTGTTTTTCTTTATTTTTCTTCCCATAGAAGCTCCACCTGGACCCATCCTTTTGTGTTTGTCTGTGTCTCTTTCCTGTCTTCTCAACCCCCAGCTGGTCGAGCTCATCCTGAGCCTGGTTCTGGTTCTGCTGGAGGTTTCTTCCAGAGTTATTCCTTTCTGCTGTCGCCAACATGCTGCTCAAGGGGTGGAGGAAGAGAGAATAGTGATAAAGTGAAGATTTGATACAATTTGCTGGCATCCTTAGATAACCTTTCTAATTGGTCTTTCATAATGTACTGTATGTGTTTGCATTGTATTATAATGGCAATAAATTAACTAATTGGATTTATGATGTAGACTTTTTTTTGTATAGTGCCCTTTGGGAAATTTTGTTGTGAATTGGTGCTAAATAAATAAACTTAATTGAATCAAATTGTTTCCAGATCTGATCTAATTTATTATAAGATGTTTATCTCTGATTATCTTCTCTTCAATAGATTTATTTTGGAAAACAGGCGAAGTAAAACTTTAAACCCAAATGACTACAAAACTTTATGGTTTTTGAAAATATAAACAGTTTTAATGTGCAAGTTTTATATTTAAACAGTTAAGATTGAATTTAGTGTTAAAGATTAACTAAATTTAGGTCAAGCTGGATTAGGGTGTACATCTTAAATAAGTAAATATGGTATATTATAACACTGAAAGTCCTCACAAGAATAGAAGTAAAGAATGCATGCATATTTCTATTTCTGTGTGTTAAACAGTCCCAGGACAACTCATTAAGTGTAGAACATGGAGAGCTGGACACTGTGCTGCAGTCTGCACTCAGGATGCCAGTCACACACACACACACACACACACACACACACACAGGGGCGTGTGAAGGAGAAACATGCACATCCAGATCACAATTACTAAAATACAAGACTGTTTTTTGCTTTCTTTCATTGGCCTCTCACTCATGCTCTCTCACACTCTCCAAACTGCACAAACTCTCAGCTGCAGTGACCACACAAAGACACACACACACAAAACTTACAAAGGCTGACATGGATTTATGTCTTCCACAGCCAAAGATGACAAGCCTTAGGAGGAAAAAAAAAGGGGCACAAATTCAGCCCAAAAAAAGCATTGTTCAAAGAAACAAACACACACGCTTCCAAACACATTCTGCTTCTAAACAGGAAATGGGTTATTGACTGCACAATAGTCAAAGCAGAGTGTGTGAGGTTGCTGTTTTAGTTACTGCACGCTTCTGTGCACCGTCTCCTTAATGAAATAATTGAGTCCAGATCGTTACTGTGCTCGCATGTTAAAAGCACACACACACAAACATGCGCACACTGGCACACTGATGCTGGGGAAAAATCTGCGGAATACATTTGTTGTGATCACTCATAAGATTTGTGTTATTTAAATGGAAATGAGCTATAAGATTAGGTTTGATTTCTGTCTTGGGGTGAAATGTGTGTTTTCACAAAATGAATTTGTGGAAATTATTTGTGAGACGGCTGGGGAAGGTGAGGTTTTAATGAGTGCTTGTTTGATTTGGGAATAGGAAACTGCAAGGGTCGCTACCTCGTGCTGATTCGTTCTGCATCAATGAAGTGTGTGCGTGTGATTGTGTGTGTGTGATTTCCTCTTTCTGTACTTTCATCCTCATTCCTGCCTCGTGTTGTGTTTGTTCTAACCTTCATTGTTAATTAAGTGTTGCTAAAACACGTAGAAGGAAATGGAATTCTAACAAAGTGGTGATGGTGATAAAGGGCAAATGAAGGAGAGATGATGTGGATCCTTTGTGCAGCCCTCCTTTGCCAATCTCTTTCTGAGTCGATGAGCTTGAGTGAAGAAAAAAAACACTCAAAAGGAAAATAGGCTGTGTTCCTCCATCTTTTCCAACTTCACAACGATCGATAATCAATCCCTAATCTCTCTCATCTGTCTCACCTTCTCACTCTCTCCCTCTTTTGCTTTATCCTCTTTTTCTTTCAAGTCTTCTGCATCACTGGTTGAGATCCTGCTGATAGGAGACAAACAGGGCCAAGCAAAGCAAGACAAATACATGTTTTACATGCACACACACACACACACACACACACACACACAATAAAAATAGTGCTCAACATTTTGCAGTTAAATGCAACATAGGCAGAAATGTTATTTCTAAAGCACACACAAAAACAAATTATTAAAGTTGTCTGAAAATCTTTAAAATACAGTATGTGTTCAAAATGTATACCAGTATAAAGATTGGTACTTTTTAGTTTCCTACCCAAGGTTTTTAAGGTTTTCGTGTTGTTTTCAACTGAGGGAAAAGGAGAAACATAGTACAACTATAAGAGGGGAACCATTAAAGGTAGTTTATCTTTCTTTTGAGTTAAGTTTATATCTTCCATTATCATGTTACAGGAGGAGTGATAATTGCTTTCAAAATTAGCTTGGATTGAAGAGGCTGTTACACAAACCCAGAGCATGATCAATCCACCTCTGTGCTTAAAAGCAGGAGATTGATTTTTCGAGAAATTCTTCTCCTGTTTTATTTAAGCATACATGTTCAGTGTCCTTATTTGTCTCACCTTTTTCATGGTACTGATTGCAAATTATGAATCAAACATTTAAAAAAGTTATTTTAAACTAATGGTGCAGTTTGAAAAAGTTTACTTCAGTAGTTTTCCAGATATACTGATATGCAGTTTGCCGAAATTTGCTGAAAACCACGTGGAAGCCTAACTGGCCTACATGAGGCTGGTTGTAGTCTGTGTAGGTAAACAAATATGACAAAATGGGACAAGAGTAGACTCTCAGAGAAGGTGTTTAGGTGGAAATAAAAGAGTGAATCTGCTGCTAAACATGAAAGAAAAGAAAAAAATTGAGTAAGACAGCTGTCAGGAATAAATATTGGGGATCAAGAAGGGCGGTGGAGCTCCATAAAAATAGCTCGACATTCAAGCACACACGATAAGTTTAGCATTCCAACTTAATTTAGTTTTTATCTATATACTTTACTCAAAAAATCTGAGCATAAATACCTACCAACACATCAAAATGGTCAGATTTCTCAATCTCAAACGGCTCTTCCATGAATGTCTCCATTGTTGACCTAATTTCAGTCACTTCTGCTGTTTCTGTAGGTGAACAAACATACACAATACAGCTGTTCACAAATTTTGCTTACAAATTTTTTTATTTAAGGACACATTAACTATTGAGATGAAAAAATATATTGTGCAGAATGTTTCTTACTTTCTTTGTGTTTTTTTTTTGACTGGTCTTCATGAAATTGCAATGAGTACCTTTAAACTCAAACTTGGTAAAATGATTGTTTGCAAACTCACAACAGTGATTTGTGATAAAAAAAAATTATGAAAAAGTTTTAAATTTAGCAGAAGGAAAAAGTTCTATAAAAACAGTTAATTTTTGACTGTTGACAGGAACTTATTCTAGACATCTTGCAAGCAGTTTATTTGGTCTTTTACAACCTTCAACTTCCCCTCTTCTGCTGTTGTTGTTGCAGTTTCTTCGTTAAATCTGAAACAGAGGAATCTGTTTTCTAAAGGTTTTATCAAATTTTCTTTCAACCTTCTTTTTGTTCGTGGGAATCACTTATTAAAATATTCAGAATGCCAGCCTGCTGCTCAGACAGAGCCAAGGACTGCTGACTGAGTCTTTACAAAAGTTTGTATTTGCACCATCTGACCATTACTAGCATTGACTGGTAAGAAGTCATACTCTCAACCCATGTTAGGAGTTTTCTTTGAACTTTTTTCTCTTCTAAGATTGCTTAAAATGAGATTAAAACTGTAATTTTGATTAAATTTAGGATTTAAAACACACAGGAAGTGTAACCATTGCAAAATGAGCATTCTGTGATTTTACTGGGCTGAGACCATTTCTTCAATAATCTCAGTGTCTTCCTGGAGTCTTGCTGTTGCAGTAAAATTCATGGGCAGCCGTCCAGGAAAATATTTTCTTCTACATTAAATCTTCCAGCGCATGTATAATTCACATGTTTTTATCCTTTAGTTTGATTGTTTCAGTCCCTGTTTAAGAAAACTAAACAACTTTTCAGATTTCTTTTAAACTAAAGTCCAATTTTATTTAAATTTGAGCTTAACACTTGATTCTAGTGTGATCAATCTGAAAAAAACCCATTTAATTTTACTGTTTTTAAAGAATGAATTCCACAAGAAAGTGGGATACAAATAGTTATCAGTAGTTGGCTCTTTCTCAGCTGTGACATCAGTCATAAAGCATGGAGACTGGAGAAAGAGGCAAAAGTCTTCATCCAGTCTAGGCTGATGGCTGGTTAACCAATTGGTGCTTTTTAAATGATTTTTTTTAGGCTTGCAAAACAAGTCTTTCTCAAAAACAGTCTGCCTCATCAGGGCATTTAGTCAGTTCAAAGGTTTACTGAACATTCACAGCCTCGACACCACTGGCATGAAGCGGTCTATCTGCGCTCAGCACACATACGTTTGAGCAGGAACATGAACGTTGATCAGATGAGAAAACAGTGACAAACTGAACTAAAGGTGTCATGCAAATGTGTAGAGGTTTAATTTTAGATAATGCAGTGTTCTTTCACACCATATGTCGTTTTTGAAAAAGAGATGTTTTATAAGCTGGAAAATTTTTAAAAAGAAGCCTTGCTTTGCCTAGCCTGTAAGACCTTTTTCTCTATATTCTGTGCTCTATGACTGATGTCACAGTTAACGATTGATAACTGACAGAATATCACTTCAAAAATGAAGAGAAAAGAAAAATACATGTATATATTTTTATTATGCATTGTCCTCTTAATTTCCTATGAAGGCGTACTTTAAAAAAAAATAAATCTGTGATACTTTCCCTCTGATACCACATCTTCCTATTGTCTTAAATGTCATCCAGCAGAGTGAAAGTGAGTCCGAATGATTCTCCTCGATGTCTCACCCTTTCAGAAGCTGCAGCCGAATCCTCACACAGCATCAACAAGAAGCTTCAAGGTCTGCTGCTCAAGAAGCAATCAATCTACCTCGCCTTTGCCTTCATGTACCCTTGCAAGTGGCAGCTTTAGAAATATTAACATTGCTCATATAAACTTTCTGATATACAAATGAAAATATGAACAATTTTCAGTGAGGAAAAATGAAACAAGAGGACATGCAAGGGAAATGGGGTACTCCAATTTTCACTTAAAGTCCAAAAGCAGACAAAGGTTAATTTGTGATTCTGAATTGACTGTAGGACCAAGTGTGTGTGTGTGTGCATGACTGTATGACTGTCCTGTGTCCAGTGTGTAACTCACCTCTCAGAAGGTAACAACACTTCCACCAACCTGAGCCTGATTAAAAAAGGTACAAATGATGAATAAATGAATTTATAACTGATATTTAGAATGAAGAGGTGTCCCACAGAACAATACTCAACTGGCTGATTAAATGTGGTTAAATTATTGTGTGTGTGCCGTAATTTAATGAATAAATTTAAGGGGTGACGCTATCTGTCCTGTTAGCAAAATGAGTCAAACGCTGTTATTTTAAAGGCATAGTTTGGTTTTTGTGAAGTGGGATTTAAGTCACACTGAATCCGATGGGAAAACTAACCCTCTCTCTAAAGGAGAAATAAATCCTTCACATTCTTCTGAAGCAGTGACTAAAACATCAAAAAGACAAGCTGAGAGTCACTGTGTGTTTGCACCTGCTCCTCAATCCCACTCCTCAAGTCAGACACACATCAAAACACCGAGCAGATTTTAATGGAATGAGGAGCGGCAGCAGAAGTCGCCACAGACCCTACTCTGTTCGTTTCAGCTTGTCTTCAGCGGTCTGACCTCTCCTCTCATTTTAAATTCTTTTTTTGTTTGTTTTTTTTTAAACTTGAAACTCAAATTTTTTATTAGGAATCAATTTCAAAACAGAATTTAATTAATACAGAGCTCTGTGTCTGGAAGTGTGGTTGATCAATAACTCTGATTCTCCTTTTTCATTTTTTTCTTTTACTGTTTCTCAGAAACAATTAAAGACAGATGCTATCTGAGTTTATTTTGAAGGAGAGCTCATCCTTTTTTATGCATGAAATACAGTTTATTCTTTTCATCCTATTTTCTTACGTTATAAACTCTCCTTAAGGTATTCAATAAATGCGGACTAATATTCACACCTTATTGCACAAACATCTTTTCAAATTAATTTTCTCTGAAGATTTGTTCCGTGGCAATAACTTATTTAATTCAACAGTAAAGTGTTGCCATGGTGATATTATGTGTTTGCAGAAAAATTTCAGATTTTTTTTATATTTTTAAATACCACAAAGGAGTTTTCACGTTTCTTCATAAATGCTCTAAAGGCCAAGGTTTCCAAGTATTTAGTTTTCCTGGAACTGTTTCCTTGGTATCTATTTTCTCACTGAAATGTTATCTTCTTGCAGGGATTTGGCCAGCGTTGTGTTGATGATGACACCATGATGATATCAATGGGGTAATACTCATTGCCTGGCTGCTCCAGACACATTGTTGGGAATTGTGGCAAGATGGTTCAGTCACAGAATTTTGCCTCACATGGTCTGAGAGTCATTAAGGTACCTTTTGGCAAACTCCCAGCAGGCTTTATGTGCCTTTTAGAGAGCAATTGCTTCTGTCTGTTCACTCAAACATGCCTGATTTGTGGAGTGCAGCAAAAATGTTTCAATAATGTTCTATAATCTCCACAAGGCTGCTCTAAATCCCTGGATTCTTGGTTAGTTACATCTACAACTCCTTCATTTTTAGAGTCAACCCAATTGAAGATGGCTGCCACAGCCACCTAACCTTGAAAAAAACATTAAAATGGCTATAACTAAGTCAGTTTTACAGATACTGAGGTAAAATTTATTCTGGTTGTAGCTGAGAGTAATTCACAGCATATACTCTGTGAGTGACATCTAACAATACCGCATGAGATCGCACATGATGTTATTTTCTAGGTTTGACCAAAATGACTGCAACTCCATCATTTCTCAATATAAGCTCATCTTATTCTAAAACTCTGGCATGAAAGGTAGTGGACGAAATGCGTTCCTTCAAGAAAGGGCAGGCCAATAATTTTAAATTGAAACCTTCCTAAAAGCACATATTCTGAGCTCCTGTGTAGACTGATGGGCAAAAAATATGAATCTTTTTTCAAAAGATCATAAGAAAACGAAAAAAAAAAAAATCTTTGAAGGCTCCGAAACAGTGAATTGCACCATTTTGCAGAAGGTCATTATTTTGTGTGTTACACCGTATTACTTTGTAATGCATTTGTATGAATAGTACAAAGGAGTTGCTTATTTGACAAATCACATAATTAAATCTGGTAATAAATAAATAACAAAACAGAAAAACAGCTGAGTTGGGGGTAAAAATCTGAATTGGGAAGACTAAAGAGCAATTTGAATAGAATATGTGAAGTTTATGTTTGGACTCGTTCTCCTAACTAACTCAGTTGAGAGAATAACAATGAATGATTAATGGTTTTCATTAAAACACCACTGCGCAATAATTTCCCCTGGAGCAGAAGATGTTTATTACCCCAAAGCACATGTCATTAGTATAACTTTATGGTATCTTACACAGCTTAATTTATTTTATGATGCTGGACACAAGTAAACAGAACTGCACATGTTCTGCAATTGATGCTACTGATATTGTTGTGCCTAAGGATAGAAGAAGCAGTTATCCTCTGTATCCTCTACAATTAACTCACAAGACCAGTAAGTGCTTTGCTTTCCAGTATTTTTCCAATAGTTATAAAACCTTTCGCCTCTGGCAATGTGCAAGAGTGATTTTGGAGACAATTTAGGTCACAACATGAGAGTCAGCTCTTTTTCAGTATTGGAAATAGCAACTGTATTTGATTCATGCCATTTGGTCAAAGTGTCGAGCTGATGCAAACTGAGAAACACCCTTTATGAGTCTGATTCCATTACCATCACCAACATTTAAACACAATAAGCTGCTCTCATTGATAAGGTGTTGCCCATCAGTCCTCGGGCGGCTCCAATACACAGACGCGCACAGACACCTCCAGGGCTAAACCCAGCCTGATAAACCAATGTCATTCAAACAAAGCATTAACACAGAACTATATCTGCTCAATCAAAATCAATACTGGCCCAGGGGTAAGAGCTGCAGACATGTTTGGAAGAAACATTGCAACACTAGCGTTAACAATAACCCAGTTAATGAGCTTTAGAAGATAGGTCAAGGCCAAACAAAAGAATTTCTCCTTATAAATATTTAAGTGTGATTAACATTAGCAGTTCTAATTAAGCCATCGGTCTCTGCCGATGAAAGGGGCTCTGATTAGTACACACTCAGGACGCATCACTCCACTGAAGAGCTACTAAAATGGGAAAATGATCAAGAAAATTTTAATTTTTTTTTTTTAAATTAATGACAAACTAATGAAGTAAACCAAAATCATAAAACTCATCTCACCAGTCTGTTGTAGCACTCTTTCACTTTTAATATTTTTATAAAAATGTTATACAGACTCATTTGAAAATAATGGGATGAAAGTAGTTGCTTTTATATGTTTAAATGATTTATTTATTGTTTGGTTTGGGTTTTATGGGTAATTGATAGAATTATTGTCATAGTGTCAATGTCAGCAAAACTTAAGACAGAACAAAGGGAATACTTGATTAATTACAAAGTTTATTTTTTAAGTAAAGGACCATTGTGTTTAAAGGTTTTTCTTATTGACTCTGTATAGTCTAAATTAATTTGTTGAAAGGACGAACAGTCCATTTACATTCCAACCTTCATCTGTGGTCATCATAATGGAAAGATTTAGATGGAAGTGGCTGAAATAAGCTTACTTTGTAGGGGGGGCCACGCTCAGCCTTGGAGACTGAGTGAAAAGTTAAATCATCCACTGCTCTTCCACATGGAAAAGAGTCAGCTGAGGTGGCTCAGGCCTCTGATTAGGATGCCTCCTGGAGATCTGCCAGGAACGCCCCACTGGGAGGAGACCCTGGGGCAGACCCAGAACTCACTGGAGGGATTATATAGCCTCTCTGGCCTGGGAACACCTTGTGAACCCCCAGGAGGAGCTGGTAAGTGTCACTGGGGATGTCTGGGTTTCCCTCCTAGACCAGCTGCCTCCACTACCCAACCACAGATAAGCAGAAGCAAGTGAATAGATGGATAGATAAAAAAAATGCTATGATTTTTTTTTTAATTAAGACATTTATTTATTTTGAGCATGACATTTTAAATTTCTAGTTTTTATTGATTTAAAATAAACAAATTTCACATTCTGCACAGTTTCCTCAGCAACATCTATTTAGGCACTAATTTCATCTTGCCTTTTGCAAGCAAGTTTTTCAGTCCTAAACAGCTCAGTAAATGGCAAACTGGACTTCTGCTGCTTTTTAAAGACATTTCACTTCTCATTTAAAAGATGTCTTCATTTCTGATCATGGGTTGGGAGTTCCAAATTTAACTCTCTAACCAACTAAAGATGGTCATATCTTGGATGACAGAATGTACACCAGTGTAAATCTTCCAGTCTATTTTGTTTTTCTTAATCATTTTTCACATTATAGATGTTTTGAACTCTTGTTTTTCCCAATGCTCACATACATCCATTAATTTGTAGGTTAGAGGATTGCAGGCATAGCTCTAAAAGCAAAATAAGGGTTTACGTAATATTTGAATTCAAGCTGTCTGAAACATTAAAATTACTGCATATCTCGTCTTTCCTTGGTTTTGCTCAAAAATTTTGCAAAACCCAGTCTTGATAAAAGTGCTGGAAGTAGTTTTTCACTTTTATCTTTCTGCTTCTTTTTTTTCTTAAATCATTTCATCTTTCATGCCTCAAATTTTCTCCGTGAAAGAAATGTTACATATTTTTCAGTTGCTAGTGAAAAATCCTACTACAAATAGGCACAAATGAATGCATGCAGATATCAGCTGATCCAACATCCACCATCAGTATTAAACTACAAAGCCAGTGCTGGCTGTGTATTAATGATCCCTGAATTGTAGAGTTGTTTGTGTATGTTTGTGTGTGTGTGTTTTGAGGTGATGCAACCTTTCCCAATTTAACCCAGTCGCAGACATCAAATGGAGATAATCATGTCAGACTGCGCGTCTGTGCTCAGGGCCTTGAGGGATGCTACACAAATGGGACAATGAGGTGTAAAGAGGAAAGCATGCTTCCGTGTGTGTGCATGTGTGTGTGTTAAGGTGTAATATTTGTCTTTGCCCTCCAGGCCAACATGAGTGTGTGCATCTGCACGAGCTTGAGCCATATTGTAAATAATAAATAGCTTTGTTTGTTTCTGTAGTCCCTCTTTGTCTGGGCTTAGCAGGTGTGTGCGTATTTAACCTCCACTGTGTGTATTTATGTTCTGAAACATCTCATGTGAGGATAGGACATTAGGCTACACAGGAAATTTCATTTTGTGCATGTGAGATTCCTGTCAGAACAATGCTTTCACACTACGTATTAAAGCGCCCCCAGTCACCCATGTGAATTGGGCCTTGTGGACAAAATTACCGCTCGAGGCACCGGCTTCACACCACGTGGCAGGCAAGCCCCGGCACAAGTTGTAAAATAATTTAAATCCTCTTCTGAAGGTTAAGAAAACATTTTTATACAGTTGTGGGGATTAGTCTAAACTGGCTTCTCACAGGTCACGGATGGATAGGCTTATGCAGGGCCATGTAACAGGTTTAGAAACCACTTGCTTGTGTCACGTTCTGACATGTTGGGAGCATCTAACCTTCAAGTTTTGGTTTTAGACATCTTGGTTAAACCTTTGCCAAGAACATTGTGCAGATGTGCCCTTTTGTTTGTCAAAAAGCATCATTGCAAATGTTCTTACAGCACTTGGTTAACTAAGTTAACTAAAATTAAGAGTGTAATTTTAGAAATGAGTTTAAAATGCGTATATAAATTTGATAAAAATAAACTTAAACTGATGTGATATTTTCAGTTCTGTTCATAAACTCATCATGGCAGAAAAATATACCAGATGACTTTGTTCTTTTTCGAATGTTTGATGTAATTCATCATTATTCACATTATAATTAAAGGTTAGTACAGTGTATTTGAAATAAAAATGTCTTTTCTTCTTTTTCTTTTTTTTTTTTTTGCTAAAACACTGAGATTTTTATTCTCCTTCCCAAACTTCTGTTTTTTCCAACTGCAGCCTTCGCACCACACAGCTTTTTTTTGATGTACAGCCTGGAAAAGTGCAAGTAAAGAAATCTGTTCCAATATGGAGAGTATTGTCACTCTGACACACACTTTAAATCTGCAATCTGTTGCTTCAGTCACAATGAAAAGGAGCATTTATCATTATTTTGGTTAAGTTACTGTGTTCTTCCTTTTCTTGGGATTATTTGGAGGCACTGACATTTCAGTATTTGAATTAAACACCTCACTGTTGCAGTATTGGGAAATTACTGCACAATTGTAAGATTTATGTGGCAGATGTTTTTTTTTTCCAAGTATGCTAATAATATACACAAAGGCACAAAATATATCAGCTTTCTAGAGTGAGCTTCTACATGAACAAGTTGCTTGATTGCTGTAAGTCTGTGGGAGTGTGGGAGTGTACGAACGGGTGTGTATATGGTCGTCAAGGTCATCCTCATCCCCTGGCAGTCCCACTGTCTCTTCAGCACAGCAGCTCAGGGTCTCATTACTGCTTCCTTCATCTCTGGAGGGAAACTGAGAGTCAAAGCTCTCACTCACTGCTTCTCTCCCCTCGTCACACAAGCACATTTAGAGCCGCACACTGCCATCGCAACACCACCATCACTTATTCAACAGATAGTTCTTGGTGGCTTTTCCACACCAAGACAGCAAGCTTGGGATTTATGCATAATTAAAGTTCCTTTGGCGCACTTGTCTTTTAAAAAGCAGCGATGACAGAGTCGAACTAACCTCTGACCCGAGGGGAGCAGCATTTAATCCTGCTCATACAATCAGCTAAAGTTTTTCTGATGTATACACAAATTATGGCACATTATACATGGTATACAGGTGCTGGTCATAAAATTAGAATATCATGAAAAAGTAGATTGATTTCAGTAATTCCATTTAAAAAGTGAAACTTGTATATTATATTCATACATTACATACAAACTGATATATTTCAAATGTTTATTTCGTTTAATTTTGATGATT
>NC_051447.1:11912091-11934518 GCF_001649575.2 Kryptolebias marmoratus | reverse complement strand
AAACGAAATAAACATTTGAAATATATGAGTTTGTATGTAATGTATGAATATAATATACAAGTTTCACTTTTTAAATGGAATTACTGAAATCAATCTACTTTTTCATGATATTCTAATTTTATGACCAGCACCTGTATAGCGCAGAAAATAAAAACCATACAGGGAAAACAAGGTCATTACATCATGGAGGCTTTCAGTCTGAGCTTTAAACATGTGCCGTCTGTGTTTTTAATGGAATGGTAGAAAACACAATAAAACTCAGAACATCAGATCCACACCTCTGTACAAACAGGTAACAGACACGCTTTTAAAAAAGTAAAAGTTGATAGGTTTGGCACACAGAAGAACAAGCTGATACTAAAATCCTGAATCAAACATCCCGCGCAGCAAAGTTGTGTAACTCAGCAGCAAACATGCTTTTCTTGCATCTTGAGCTGGAAAAATGTTAAACAGGCTGTCAAAACAATTTCCTCTGCAGATGTTACAGCCTGATAGCACGGTGCATCTTTATGTAACGATTGATGCATTAGACACACGTACTTGCTTCAGGAGTGAATCAAGTCTTACTTTTCCATTTTAACTCATAATTAACCCTCCCGTGGCCTTCGGGTCAAATTGACCCGAAGTTACAAGGGCTTCTCTACCTCTCTCTGTCTCTCTCTCTGTCTCTCTTCTGAGGGCTTCAGGGGGGTTAAGCATAAAGGAATGATCCTGCATCCAGTATGTGGAATACCTCAGCACTGATAGCTTCTGGATTTAACTAGATTGTATGTGACTAGAATTAAACTGGACCTGCTTATTTTTATGTATTATGAATGAGATGACTTCTGTGGGGTGGGGTTGTGTAAAGCACTGTAATCGTAAAGTTGGGGAAGGATCCTGTGAAGGTCACGAAACACCAAGTGGAGGCTCTTTAGCTGATCTCTAGAAATGAACTTTGATTCTAAAATGACTTGTGGTTATAGAATATTCTAGAAATAAAAAACTGTAGAAATAAATAGACACAAATGGTTGTTGAGGCTGTTTGTGTTGTCATTATGACTTTGTCTAAGTGATTTATTAGCAATATTTGGATACTTTAACCAGTGATAGTTGGAGGCACAATTCTCTGCCACTGTTATTTTTGGGGTCAGAAGTAAAAAATTTAAAAACTACTTATGTAGATGACAAATGGTCCAAATTGTTTGCAGTAGTTCTAATAGAAATCTTACTTTAAATTAGTCTGACCTACGTAATCCTTTAGGAAAGACTCCTTCACTTTGGAATGACCTCTTTCCAATAAACACTAGTACCGAACTCTTGCAAGTTAATATACTTAGTTATCACACTCTGTTAAATGGTGAAAGTGGACTATGATGTTTTTGTCTGTATCTGTGTGTGAGCACACATATCTCTCTGTTACCGAAACATCTGATGGACCACTCACAGAAAGTAATAATTGGATGTTGCTCTTGAGCTAATTAACTTTTTGAGTCAAACCAATTCAAGCTGGCCACAACAGTCAACTGGATTCTAAAAAAATACAACAAATGACTATAACTCATAATAATTTCACAGATCTTGGCCCAAACGTTACTGTGAAGGAAGCTGAGACTGATCCTCAACACATATGCAACATGCAACAACTTATTCAAAATGGCTGCCACAGCAAATTGACCTTAGCAACCACAAAATAATGTAAAATAGTACTAAAAATATACATATTATTGACTCAAGCTCGACAAGTTTACCTCATTCCAAAGAGTGTTGGGATTAAGTTACTTGCATGACCCAAACTTCAGTCGGACAGGAAGGCAGCAGCACTTTTTTAAAAAACAGGCCTCATAACTCACTCCCCCAGCTACAAAAGCTGCACCCCAACAACCTTTTATGATGCCGAGCAGACAGATCCCAGCACAGACTCAAGGACAATGGAGGAGGGAGCAGACGAAAACAAAAAAGAACAAATAAATAAGAAGTAGAGGGGAAAAAAAGCAGACGGAAGTGTGAGGGGAAAAGAGAGTCCATAAATTGTAGCTGGGTGCAGGGCTGCAGGGAGGGCGTAGCAGCCTGATGAATAGAGCCATCAGCTTAAACAGAGGCTACAGAGCAGTCTGCCATCTGCCTGCCCATTACTAGAATAAAGTGCATGACAGTCTGCACTCATCTGCAGGCCCCACTGGCATCTACAGCAACCAAAACCCTTTATTTTTGTGAGTATCTCTGGGTTTTTACTCCTCCTTGAGCTGCCCCGTGCCTAAACGTCAACACTAATTCAGTCATGTCTCTTTTTGGAATTTTAATTCGCATAGATCAAGGCTTCAGTCATGCATATGTATTTATTTGAAGCATATTGCATAAAAATTGTGTGTACGGCTGAGCGGCAAGGCGAGGGCAGCCCTCAGAGAAGAGTTACAGCAGCTTGACAGACGCTTCACACCTCATTGGCAAGCGAGGAGAGCCAATCACTGCCAGCAGATCCGCCCCTCAGGCTGCCAGTCTATTCTTCATTATCCTTGATGAGTTGGAGGGAGCGAGGGAACAGACAGAATGGGTGGAAAAAAGTTCCAAAAAGAGCAAACGAAACGAACAAAACAAGAGGAGTAAATGCAAAAAAGTAGTGACAGGCTGTGTGGAGAGACTCCGAAAGACTCATGGGAGGATAAGAGCTGGAGAGCGAGCATGGGGAAAAACTTTAAAGGGAAAGGCAATTCTTTCCTCTGAGAAGGTCATTACATCAAATGTGGTTAGTCATCCTGATGGAGGATGTTGTCTTTTATATTGCAGAGTTAAGAGCGTCCCTTTTTTCAATTTAGTTTCTTTAAAGAACAGAGGTACGATGGGACTGAAATATCATAAAAGCACTGAAATGAAATTGTGTCTTTATCTGTATGGCTTTATGTATCCCAGAACAGGAAGTGGTGTTGGTGGGAGTGACAAAGTTACACTTTCCAAAGAGGGTGAGACAACAGTTAAAGCCAAGGTGGTAAAAACAAAAAGATAAGATGGGACAGTGTAAACAGTGGTGCAAATGAGCAGATTCTGGATTTCACAGCTCAAATGCATAAAGTGGAGAGACTTCAAGTGATGGTAGGGTTGTTAATAACAAAAAATATGAATGCTACAAATCTAAAAATAGGATTTTGCACAAGCAGGTAGCAATAATCATCTAGAATTGGGGTGCATTAAGTTAGTGTGGATGCAATTTCTCCAACTGTTTTTAAGACAAGCACCTCTTTTTAACTTTACAGTGTGACTCATTTTGATAAAACTATTAGTTTGTTTAGTCTGCTGATTTTGTTTTCAAAGTGATACCAAGTTCATGAAAATATTTGTTCTCCACTGCATTATTGGACTCTGTATCACTGTGGTCTGCTGTTGTAAGACATTCTGCTATCAGGATACCAATAACAAAACAGAAAGTCTCCTGTTTTTGACAGTGCAGCTGACCTTTGGAGGTCTTCTTTTATACCCTTGTTAAAAGAAGAATTATCATAACAATCTGCATTATCGAGAGCAGGGATAATCATGACAAAGAGGGCTGGCAGAAGAAATTATGTGGCTTTTCAGAGTGGAAATGCACGTGTCATGATAGGACTGCACACTTAATACATGAAGAGATGACAGAAATCAAGAAATCAGAAAAAAAATATAAAAAACAACAACAGTTTTTCCTCAAGTACTGAAAAAAGTTACTAAAACATAAGTCTCAGATTTGATAAAGTTCATACTCAGAGAGGATGTTACTGATGGATTTATCTTATTTTTAGTTTTTAGCTGGTATAATAAGTACTACATACATATAATTTACGTTTGAGCAGCAGAATCAAGTTTTAAAAACATTATTTCTTTGGCAAACAGTGATTATTAATTGCACCAAAACTTAATTTTTTTACATTAAAAATCAGAACATCAACAAACAGGAATAAATATGAGAAAACAAGTAACAAGACTGCAAAACACTAAAGCGAATACTCAGTTTGATCAACCCTAGCGAGTAGGAAAACCTTCCAATCAGCTGAGCTGTAAAAACTCTTAAAATGCAGAAACATACCTTGCATCAAAAGAAAATCTAACAAGGTCGACACTGCAACATACTTAATAGATAAAACTTTCCAGCTGATAAGTTTTATCTAAACAGATTTTTTTCTTCTGGTAATTTTGTGGACCTGTTAAAAGTTTTCTGAACTAAATTTAAATATCAAAAGAAGAATAACCCAGTTAGTTCTTTAGCAAAATGTAAAGAAAATGAAGAGGTATTCACAGACAGTTAGATTATTGAACTTATTTGTTCAGAAGTTTGAAGGAAAACATAAAAAGGAATCGCAGAACTTTGATAAAACCAAAGGGCTGTTTGTTATCAAGAAACCCAGAATAACTGAAAAGGTAAGCAGCTGAAGCAGAATGTAAATTATTTTGAGAAATGTCTTGATATATTGTTAATTACAAAACAATGTGATGTAGAAATTTAATCATGTTAATCTGACTTCTGATAAGCAGTAATCAAACAAACAATTGGATGCATTTAAACATAAATCATCCATTAAACTTTGTCTTTCATAATCCTCATTTTTTTATTTAGAAACCTAGAAGAAATACACAAGTTCAACACTGCCACTGGATTTCTTTATTTATCAGCTTAGCAAACCTTTTCATTGTGTTCTGTAAAGTGCACCTGCTTTCCATTTTAATAACTTGAGATCTTTAAATTTTATGAAGACCAATGGAGCTGAAGAAGACAGAGCTGTCTGCACAGGTTATTAAATGCTTTTGGCTGTAGTAAGTCTCATTTATCTCCATTAATTTTAGCACAAAAAAAAAAAAAGAAAAATGTGTCTGGGGTAAGGTTAATGGTTACATGAGGTTTTAACCCAACAATCGGCAAGGAAACACAATTAAAGGTAATGTAATACACTCATTCAAGCTTTTTTTTATTATGAGAAAAAAAACATTTTTAAAAAGCTTATCCACCACTTTTTGACTACCATAACAATTGCAATATTTTATTTGGAGTGTGTACGCGTGTTTTCTGTTTATGCACAAGAAAAAAAAGTAGCCAAAACTGACTTAGAATAAAAGTTTACTTAAAAAACCCTGAATTTTGCTCATTAATGAACTGTTTTAAAAGTAATATATCAACATTAGGATGCAAAATGTTCTACGTTTGCTTCCTCAAAAGAATCTGAGATCATGTTGGAGTTATTTAAGCTGAAAAAAGTAACCTTTTTGTCCATTTGTCATGGTTATGACAATGTTTTAATTGAATTATATTGTGGTACGTAATCCCATTACAGACAGATCACCCTTTTAAATTGCTTATTCTTGGTGCAGTGGTCCTTGAGCAAAAAATACACAAGGAAGGCAACGGAGAAAATGAATTGAGTCTGTTACAGAGAAGCACCTGCTGTGGACCACAGTGTCCATTATCCAAACCCTTTAGAAATCGCTCCCCTCACACCCACACTCATCAGAAGTCAACTCCTAAGCCCATTGCGTCTCCACAAGTCAAAAAAGCAGAGGGACAGCTGACTGACATACAGAGGAAGATTAGTCACAACAAATCACACGCCTGCATGCACACACACACACACACGGCTCCTCGGGCTCCGTCCATCATAAATCGTCCTCTTCTGATGCAGAATTAAGATAAGTTCTCCTTCACCAGCACCCACATTCACATCAAACCCTGACGACGCCTCTTTCACAACAAATTTGGACGGTTACTGCAGCTATTACCAGCGTTTCCAACACAACACGCCGAATCTATCAGACTTGCAGTGTTTGATTTTCTTAAATCCAACCAGGAGTCTGGCAGAATGCAAAAAGTTTGATGAGTTGGTGTCATCCCAGGCAACGTTAAGCTGGGAGTCTGGGACTGCGAGAGAAAAAGAAGACTCCTGGTTGGAATTAATTTTTATCTCAAAGTGTATATATATATAAAGAAAATTCATTATTAAAATCTCTTTTTATCAGTGAAAATCTACAATTTTACTTCATACAGCTTAGGGTTTTTTTGGAATTTTTTTTGTAGAATTCAGGTTATAACTTTTATTAAAGTTTTTTTACTTTGATTAAAGTGTAGGAACGTCATAAATATAATGTATGAATAAACTTCTGGATTAGATCTGTCTGAAATAAAAAACATAAAACAAAATAAAAAAATAAAAGGAAGTATAAACTTATAATAAAAAAAATTATTTTACTCAAACTATACGGTGAAACATTACACAAAGGAAATAACTAAAATATATTTATATTTGGTAATCTGTACAGACTCAATATTAACTCACAGGTAGTCGCAACCTTATTAGAATTTAATTAACTGTAATGCACTTAGTAGAACTAGAGTTTACTAGCATGTTCTGGAAAACTGTGTAGAAACGTTAGTAAACTGTACTTTGAATAATCCTAGATGTCATTTGGTATATAATGTTTTTCCACAATAAAGTGCAGTTGCCGTTGTGAAGGAAAAAATGCACGCAGCTCCCGGAGAGAAATTGTTTCCATGGTTAGTAAAATGCTATAGTCATCCAATGTTGATGCAATTGCTAATTCCAGTGCATGGTGTAGTTCTGCAGAAAATGGAAGCAGCTAATGCAGTAGAGGTCACTCGTCTGGTTGGTGTTTCATATCTAAACCTTTCTGCACATGAAAATAAGCATACTGCAACTGATATAAACTAGAATTACCAGCACATTTGTTCCCTTCAAAACCCAAGGCCTAACAGCTTTTCTGTATTTTATGGATGGAATTTTAGTTTTATTATTTTGCACACTTATTGCTTCAAATTAACAAGTGAAGACGCAGAAAGGTGGGCTAAGAAAAAAAAAAAAAGCAATGCCTGCAGCTTGGATGCCGAACTACAACCTGCTGCTTTGAGAACCTTTAGCCTCGGTACATCAGCCACCTACTCAACCAGTTGCCCTATCTGGAACAGTAAAAACAAGGTAAAGACCTATTTTTCTTGTTTAAAGCTCACAAAAGAGGACTATGAAGACAGAAAGTCCTTTTTTTGTCATTCAGCAAAATGTTGTTGTGATAACACACAGGCTTTGTAGTTAAATATTGGCAATGCTTGATGTAATTAACATAAAACTAATGTGCAGAGAGTCAAACTGGGAAAATAAAGTCCTGAATAATATCATATAAAAAAAAATTCAACAACATTTCAGCATTGTTTTGTTTTTTTATTTCTTCTGATGAGTTGGTGAATGCTGAACACAATTATACGAGGAACACAAAGTCGCACAAATGCAAAGAAACAGAGGTGTACTGTATGTGTATTTGTCCACACCATGGTGCAAGGAGCAAGGAAACAATAAATTATGGAGAACATATTAGGACTGACTTGTGATAATATGAACACTTCATTTTCTAACTGTTAATGTGAGTGGAGAGTGATCTAAGGGACCCGTGGCAGAAATTGCTGGTTTTCTTGAGGTGGTTCTGGTTAACACTTGGCCAAGCTCAAGCTGTTGGTCCACTGCTAAATCTCCAAAACATCAGACAGCATCACTGTTACTTTACCATGACCACAGGAGAGATAGACAAAGGGGAAAACAAGGTAGGAAAGGATGTAGGAACTGAGGAAATAAGGTGTCTTGTTCTCTCTTCTTGTTGTGTTCAGTGCCTCTTGTCTGGATTGGTTCTCCAAAGGGTTCTGAAGGTGCGTGTCTTGGTGCTGACTCATTCTTCCACTTTAGCGTGTCAGTCCGTCAATCAACAACCCCTCTCAATATACTCTGCATTGCTCCTTCGCTCTCTTTCTTATCCTTATCCCCCGGTCCTCAACTTGTTCTGCAGAGAAATCAAAACAGAAAATGCCTCAGAGAAGGAAAGGCAAAAAAATAGATCAAAACAGACAAACAGAAAAGAAAGATATTAGTTCACACATGAAAGAAGACACAAAGAGAGGAAGGCTTGAGAGTACAAGAAAAGAGAAGAGGATGAAGTGAGTTCAAGAAGCAGAGAAGGGACCCAAGGGCACTGGATTCCATATTAGTGATAAGTGCAACCACAAATCCCCAGCACTCCCTGTCAATAACCATTTGAACCAGCCTACTGCAGCAGATGCGACAAGAAAAGCACCTAAGAGAAAGATGAGCGAAGGGGGGGAAAAAGGAAACAGGAGACATAAAAAAGAGAATAACATGGATAAAAGGTAAGAAACAAAAAATACCCTTTTCCTCAGTGACCAACGTAAAAACAGCATTTTCAGATCTCTCTAAAAGAATCTGAGTTTATTTTCCACACTAGTGATCCATCCATAAAACAAATATTAGAAGGAAGAAATGCTCCGAGCATATCAACTACACTGTGAAAGGCAAGACAAAAAAAAAGCAGAATTTAAGAAAAACGTCTGGAAGACGGTTCTAGTTACAACACATTACAAGGGATCTTTAAAACACAAGAGGAACTAAATTCAATTCCTGTGTAGCTGAAAATACTTGGGGAAAAAGTGCTTAGGGACTGCATCAGAAAACTGTAGATAAAACCACGCAATAAGAATGTCTGGAGACTGCTTTTATGTATTTATTTAAATACGTAACTTGCTGGATTAGCTTTTATACTCATCAGTATAACCATTAGCATCTATAAAATTAAAGCAAAAACGAGCTGAGTAAATATCATCTGCATAATTGTGGAAATATTAAGCTATGGAATGCAATACTGAACTACTGAAAAAAACAAAAACAACTATGTATAATGATTAGGCTGGAGCAGTTTGTCATTCCAGTGCTTGCAAATATAACACTGTCTGAAACCTCAAACAGGAATCTGGCTCAGCCTTTTGAGAGTGACAGGGAGACGGACGGGTCAGCCTTAAAAAATAAAGCGGAGAAGGAAAAGATAGGGAGCAAAAGGCAGTCATGCAGCAAGAATATGGAATGAGGCGGCAAGCAGTGGATAGAGAGATCAGCCTCAGTGATAAACTCCTATTCACTGAGAGAGAAGAAGAAGGGAGAGGAGACTTTATCTGTCCTCTGACCGCCTCTTTTTCCCCGTTTGCTATCAGACCTGTTAAGAGCCGAATGCATTAGAAATGTGACTTGGGATGGAGGGATGTTGGATGGAGGGAGAGAAGTAAGTATGGTGGCGGGGTGAGGAGAGCACAAAAGAGAGCAAAAATGGGTCTAAATGTTATCACTGACTGCTGTGATAAGAAGGCTAATTATCAGTGACAAAGGCCAGGCAGCTGACAACGCTTCTGTCTTGGCTGACGCCAGTTGAGGGGTCGGCATTGTAAGACTGAGATTTTGGGGCCTGTGTTCTTATTCTCAGTGAGATGGCATCCTAAACATTCCTATCTATACCCATGTGCAGGTTTTCGTCAAATCTTTGAAGGACAAGGAAAAAGATGGAGAAGAGAAAGCTCTTTGAGCCAGGATATCTTTTGTCTTTGACTGAGAGGGCAAGAGGCGACTGTTAGAGGTCACCTTTGGATCTGCTGACCTCCACAGCCAAAAGTCATGTCCTTTTGGCATTTGTTCTTGAAGCGGCTTCCTGCTTGGCGCCGATAAAGCTGCATAAACATCCTAATCATGTAGCTGCATCAGCTCAGATCAAACCTACTTCATTGCTTTCCCCCCTTTTCTGTTTGCTGTGTAATTCTGCACATTATTCCTTTAACACCTTATCACAGAACTGTCTTTTTTGCACCTAATGACTTTAAAAGCAAGTCTTAAGACAGATAAGCACAGATGAACAGGAGTGCGCTGTGATTGCTGCCGGCTGATAAACACAAGCGGATTACCATACCGTCTCAGGCCCGCTTCCAAACAATTTAAAAGATCATAACAGCTTCCAGAATGTGAATATACCCTTGCTGAATCTTGACGAGGGTACAGGTAAGCTTTTTTTAAACGCGCCCACAAACACACAAATGCACACATCCACGGGATGAATAAAACATTGTGCAATTTACATGATGTATAGCTCAAAAATCTGCCTGCATCTGACTTTTAGATCTAATACTAATACCCACGAGAGTGACCGGGAAACGCAAAACTCAGTTTTCCCCATTTCCGGGAAAACAATGCAATTGCAAAAAAATCTAATAGAAAAGCTCCATGAATGCAAATTGAGTCTTTTTGGGGGGGCAACGGATGTTACATATTGCGATGTGAGAGAAGGGAAATCAAGTTAATATCAACCTGAGTGACATTACTATAAGCGTACTGTTTTGACTGTGGGAGATGGAGGGTGAAAAAACATTTGCACTCGGTAATGAACAGAGAAAGCACAGAGAGGACGATGATGTCCAACCAGTAGTCGCTGCTCTCTTGGACTTATTACATTAAAAAACACACAGAAACAGTCAGGGGAACGCCTGTGTCAGCAGGTATTATGGAAATAGACTGTAAGGTTCAAACTGGCTATTTAAAGGGAGCTTTATTCAGGCACCAGTAACCTGCTGGAAATTATATTCTGCAGTCTAAAAGCAACCAGCAGAGATGTGTGTTGTAAATAGATGCTGGTGTGTATGCATGCATAGCGTGTAAACAATATAATTCATTTAGACAATAAAAAAAATGAACAATCTGGTGTACCTTTCACACATTTTCTATGAGCCTAGTGACATTTGCTGCAGCTATCAGACATATAAAGCTACTTTTTCAATACTCACTAATTTCACTCCACAGAAATCTACCAGATTAGGAACTTACACACTGCCTGTCCAGGAAGGTGCATGCACATGCTTGTCATTCTTTTGAAGGGGAAAAAGATGGTTATTTGGAATTGTTTCGAAAAATTTAAGTGAAATTGCAACCTTTTTTTCATGTTCATTTGCTTCCATTTTGGCAACATTTACAAAAAGCTGCAAATTTATTGATTTAAACCTGCAGAATATGTACTTTACACTGATCTTCTAGAATCTCAATATCCTGATCAGCCACAACATAAACACACAGGTAAATACAGTGAGTCACAGCAGTTTGGTTTCAATCTGAATGTATTCACAGTTTGAACCAAACCTGGCAAAATAAAAAGAAAATATTGACATTTCAGTCTTCTGTTGTTGTGCATTATAGACAGATTCATCAAAATGACCATTTCTCTACACACAATCACAGAAGACAAAGCTATAAAATAAATATAGAATTGAAAAAAAAAATTATAACAAAAGACGGGGTTAATCCTCAACTCTCAACTCAAAAACTCCCCACCCCTCCAAAGTAGGGCTCTTTTTTGGAATATTTTAATTTTTTTTTAAATCCAACTGTTTTAAGTTCAATTTTAAATTACGTGCATGAACATGATTGAATGAAAACACTAATACCAATCATCTCAAATATAAATCCTCAGTCTTGGCATTCCTTGTATACACAGCTTTCATACCTTGCAGCACAAACTGCTCAGGTAGGGTTTGATAAAAAAGGGCTTAAACCAGCTTCCAAACTCCCCAGATCCCAATCCAATTGAGCATCCTTGAGATGCACTGGAACAAGATCCATCCTCACAGGCACCACCCCTATCCCTCAGGACCCTAAGAATCTCCTGCCAATGTGCCAAACACAACAGAACACCTCAAGAAGTCCTGTTGGGTCAGAGCTTGTCTGGCACACGAACCTATATTGTATTAGGCAGATGGTTTTTACTGTTGTGGCTGATTAGTGTAAATTACAGCTTTAGTTACGTCCCTCTAGCAGTCAGATAATCTGTAATACAGCCATGTCATAAATAATCCTTACCCATATAATATCATGGTTTTTCAATCAGCTATAGTAAAGCAGCTACATAATTTCCGCAGCACTTACATGGAATATACAGAAGTAACAAATGAAATAAAGGAGATTTTAAAACAAATAATTCAGTTAAAAAAAAAAAAACACCACATACCTGTTTGGCGTTGTTAACACACTGCAGGTAAAGAGCTGCTATGTTGGAGCAATTTAGAGTTTTTCCAACGTTCCCTTTGTAGCATGCTAGGATCTGGCCCTGAAGGTCTGCACACACAGGATACACCTCATACCTCCTGCAGGGGTGAGAAAGAGAAACCAACGGGAGTGAAAAGGGAAAATACAGTGCTTTACAGGAGGGGGAGATCGGGGGAATAGAAGGAAAGGTTGGATTGCGTTAAAAAAGGAAAACAAAAGATGTAAAATGAAACATAAAGCTAAGCTGTGAGGAATTTTGATAACATCCATGTGAGGCATAAAACCTGAGAATAATGTTAGCCGAACCATAAACGTCCAGTTTTATCTCAAGAGAGGTCATATAGTTAGAGCCTGAGCAGCACTGTAGACAACAGTGTATGCCCCCCTGCTTTTATTATTATTCCAGCCTGAAAGACCCGAGGCAAGAATCAACAATACTGTATCTGCTGAAAGGAAGGTCAAAGGTTTACAACCTGCTGTATGCACCACAGCATATCACAGGAGAGACCAGAAGGTTTCCAAAAAAACTACAATAAGTTCTTTCCCTGAATAAGTGAGATCCATCCATGACATGGGACTGCAGAACAGAGGGTTTCAAAGAGTCAAGACAAGCCTTGACTCTTTGAAATAAAATGAAAACCTAATGAGAGTAAAACTACTATCAACATAAATATACCCTGCTTGTAAATTAGCATCTCCTCTCATCATTATTAAGTTTGTAAAACGGTCTTACATGAGACAATCCATTATTCAACAGGATGAATCTAATAATTGGTCAGAGCTTCTTGGGTGCCAACTATTTACAAACTCCGCAACTATCATTTAAGATTGCTTTACATGGAAAATCCCATCTTTTGGTATCCATATGAACATTGTAGAATGCTAATAGGTCTGTTCATTAGGGGATAGATACAAAACTAAGCTTTAGTGTGTTTAAATGATATTTTCTGGCTAAATGTATGAAAGAGTAGGATGCTTTATCCAGTCCTGGCAGCGGGATGTCCCACCAGCACTGGTGTCTTGCACAGCATTAACTGCTTTTGTCTGTCTCTTCACACACCCCATAAAAATCCATAATGACTACGCATGCACATGCCTATTGGCCTATTATGCTAATGGTGGTGTCATCGTTTTGCTCACATCAGTGCTCAGGACTCAGCATCTGCCTCACTAAACACGCCTTGCATGGGTGTGAAAGGCGATGGGATTTTGCCTGCCAGCAACTCTGGACATCTCCAAGGAATATGGGGCGGTGAAGCCAGGCCCCCGTAGTCAGAATCAGATGTTTGATTTGCATCCTGGAGAGAGAAATTACCCCCTGTTGGATACAAAGTGGGGGATTGGATGCATGGGTCATTACTCAGGGTGCAATGCAGCAGGAAGCTGTTGCAATGGAGATGAGTACATATGTGCATCACCACATGGTCTTATTGGTTTGCAGTGCTGCAAAAAATCTTTACAGTTCTCATCAGTGCAACTTATTGACAAACCATCACAATATAAGACATAAAAGAAGAATAATTAACATATATGCTTTATTTGCTACCCTGTCTTGTGGTCTTTGGCTGAGCTGTTCTATGTCACTTCAGTGATATCTTTAGAGTTTAGACATTTTTCCAACAAACTCTGAACAAAAGGTAATTCAAATTTGGTCCGAGAGTGGGTCAATACCTCAAATAATACCCAACATTTACCACTTGCAGTGCAGAGTGGACCATTACACTGCTGGGAGCGGGAAACGTTTTGCATTTGTGGATCTATCAGTGTGAGATTCAGTCATTTGCTAGAACACATGACAAGGCCATTGCTCTGCGTCAGGGTGCTGAACGATGACGGCAGTGCTGGCAGAAATCGCTGCCATTCTATTCCTATGGATCCCTGCGCTCATTTATTACACCGCCTATGGGCATCTACGGGGAGGAGAGGAGGCACAAACGCTCACTAATTACTTTCTTAAGCGTTCACGTTAATGCCAGGTGCACCCTGCTGATAGAAACCACAGTGTTTATCACCAGTAATGGCTCCAAAGAGAGGAAAAAAAAGGGAGCGAGAGGGGTAGGCACACAGAGGGAAATGAAGGTGGACAAAAGTGAAGAGCATTTCTTGATGAAGAACTAAACAGTGGTACTTCTATTTATGCTTAATCTCTGGTTCTCTCTCAGGGAAAAGGGCTGAGAACGTGGCTGAGTTAATCATAGGGACAATAACACTGTCACACACACTGTGGCGGAATGCTGCATGCTCTATCATCTGTCATTAAGATTAACATTAAGTTCCTGCTGCCATCCGCACACAGCCGCTACAGAATGACTATAACCTCCCCTCCCTCCTCCTCAGTTTCACATTAAGTGCCCTCATGTCATTTATTATAGTATGACTGCTGTGGTATTAAACGGCAGAGGGAGAACATGCAAAAACAGCAGATGTGTCGCATTATGAAAACACCATAAAATATACAAGAATATTCCCTTACTTTTACCTTCACCTTTTATTCTTATCTTGCTCAGCATAAAAAAATCCTAAAATATAGCACAGTAACTTTTGCAAAATTTACTTTAACTCGTTTTAGAAGTATAAACTTGAATAGCCCCCAGGTAAACTAGTATTTCAATCCCCCAAATAAAGGCAAAGATTATATTTTGAATGCTGAAAACACAGAGAGATATTGTTTTTTTGAAGTCTGATGCCACTAAACTGATTCTGGAACTGTAGGAATTATAAGGTTTCATTATAAATATAGTTTAAAACAGCTATGAATCATCCAGTTCCCATGTAACCTGAGCAGAAAGACATTCATAAACAAGGACACCGTTTCAAATTCCCAAAGCAAAAATCTTGTTTTAATTGTGTTTATATGATGTTAGAGAAATGATGGCCAGAGGCATGTTGACAGTTTTGCCTCCCTGTGTTGCTCTTGCTGTATAAATTCTGTTTTTGTTAGAGTTAATTAATTTGTTTAACTCACAGAGGATGAATGGATGTTTATAAGAATCACACCTTTTAGTTTTAAGATCACGTATCTGCAGCTCAACAAATGGTAAACAGTTAGATAAAATCGTACTCGCCTGCCGATAAGCAGACGTTTCAAAACTGTCTCAAAGAGGAGAGGTGTGGGCTTTCCCATAAAAATCCCAGTAGTTTTAGACAGATTAAGTTTAAACTTCAAGAGTACCTCCACAAAGTTTAAAAAAAAAAAAAAACTGTAATGGCCTGAGATTTTCCACTTTGGAATCTTTTTTTCCTTTTCTTTTAGAGACAATGCCTGCTTTTAGCATTTCTTTGGGGAGGTGTTTCTCTGTGATCCTTTCAGATGAGCCCTTCTGAGGGTAATCTGCTCTAGATGAAATGGATTTCAACATAAAAACAAATACTCAAAATTTACCCAAAACAGTAAATTTCAATGATAAACCACCTAACATGGCTGCTTTATTTATGGATACTATAAAAAGTGATTACATTACATCTTAAAATGCTACACTAAAGTGTTAAAGTTATACATAGAACCAGTTTTTTGTTTTTACATGTCCCTTATCCTCATACTTTCTTTTGCATTCTCACTTTTAACTACCTGTGTATATATTTGATTTAATTCCATTGAATCTATTTCTATCGCACCATTTCACAGAAAAGTGCCATCTTATACTGTAAAAGATGAAATATTTATAACAATCAGACTCTTCCAACTTAGTCCAGTCAGAATTTATGTATTAGAGATTTTCAAATGTCAGCTGGTAAAAAGTTATCTCAGGAAATTAAGAGATTGAACTGAACCTTCACCTCAATTCAGTCGCCTCATACAATCTCTTATTTATTTCCATCTTCTTTATTACCAGCCAGAAAATCCCCGGTGCTTCCTGGTATATTTAATAAAACTCCATGTGGTGGGAGACACTGAAACAAATAGAGACATCCAGCCGTATACAGTTGGTTATTATTTGCACTCTGTGAGTTTAAGTGTGTGCACTGCCCCCCTTTACCCCCCGAGACAGTAAATCTAAACAGTCATATAGGGGTTTCGACTCAGTGCCATCAGTAGCGGTAAAGGTCTCCATAACAACTTCTCATCCAACCCAACCCCCAACCGTCAACACAAAAAACACACAAACTCCCTGCAGCTTCGATCCACCGATAGAGGCAAGAGTGAAAGGGAGGACTGAGGTTGCTTCAGATATCTACATTACAGTTTCGCAGCTGTGCGACATAAACCACAGACGAAGGAGAGAGTCAAAGAAGACGGTAAAAGAATAACAGTGAAGAGCAAGGATGCCCTGTAAGAGAAACAGAAATGTTTAAGATATGCTGGACAAAAAAGAATATATATATATATATATATATATATATATATATATATATATATATATATATATGTATGTATATTTGTTAAGGGGAAAGATTAGTAAAAGAGAACTGAAGGAAAACAGTAAGAAAGACCTAAATCTTTTGCATTAAATATATCATTTAATGCAGTCCCTTCTTTCAAGCCTCCTGCTGCACAAGTCAGCACATTTCCATGGAGGAGACATATCCTAATGGGTATATGTCTAATGCTACACACTTTCAAAAACATATTGACTATGAGCTGGGGGCGTACTAAGATTGATTTTTTGGATTTTCATACAATCTGCATGCGTTATTGCATTAAAAAGTGTGCATGGAACAGTACCGGTCCATTTTTCAAACCAACATACATTGACCATGACTACCATCTGCTGTAACATCAGACAATACAATGGCATTCATAGATCTCCGTTACTGATGCAGCACGCTTCAATAGCTGAACAAAGTGTGAGACAAGTGTGCGAACGGGCACTTTCATTTGTCATAATTTTAGATGCATCACAACTGTGAAGATAGGCAGGGACAGGGCGCAGAGACATGCAGGATTCAAGACAAATGCAGAGACACTAAAGGAGATGAGGTCCACTCCACTGAACATATTACAAAGACACAGGGCAAAGAACCTCTAGTTATAGTAAGTAATGACCCTTTTTGAGACAGAATGCTACACGCACAGCATTTTTAGGCCTGGCCTGCACTGGTTGAGTGAGTCACGAAGCACAAAGCATAAAAGTGGAAGTTTTCAAAACTCAGAACATATAATTTTGCCACTGTCAGTCAGGGAGCTCCCAATCTGTCTCAGTGTATTTATTGCCAGGGAGGAAGATGCAACTGTCCCTTGCTGAAAAAAAAAAACATGTGCAAGCTATGCTCTGCAAAAGAGAAGGAGACCTTGAATGAGACAATCAGCAAAAATGTGTTGCATTGCAGCTCTGTGAAACAGAAAGGATCACTGCAAAGTTGTGTCATACTATTTGGGGAATTTGGGAGCACAAAAGCACTTTTCCTCCCGTATAAATATCTCATGTCTAGAGGCTGCAAAGGTATTCTTCACGGCTTGCTATGGTCAAAGTTGAACAGAATTGGCAAACTTTTACTGGAGCCCGAGTTATTGGAAATAATTTGTTTTAGAGCGCAGCACAGATATTGTTGCAATCTTTCTGAAAGAACCATAATAGTAAGAGAAAACCACTGCTGAAACTAGCACAGATTCATACACTATTTCACTTAAAAAACCCTTTGTTATGACAAATATGTACATTCTGGGTATAAAAAAAGCAAGCAAAAAAAAAAAGCAAGAATAAAATCAACAAAAAATATGCTTAGACTGGTTCAGCACATAAGAAGGTAAATGTTGTGCAGTATTTGCCCAAGTCCAGACTTTGGAGTCTTTCCACGTCACTGAGCTAGCACTGAAACATCTGTGTCTTCCTTTGAAAAAAATGTTTAATGGTGGTGGAGGGGAATGGCAGGAGAACAAATGATTAATTAACCAGGGCCATGGGAGGAGCTAACAACTTGTCAAGCTGTTCACAAGTGTGAACAAAAGTATTTTCGGCAGACAGTAAGCAGAGAGAAAAATAAAAGAAAACATTGATGATATGCATAAACTTGTGTAGTCATTTCTTTTAACTATTTGAAAGAGCTTTTCTAATGATGAACTGGGAATAAATGGTCCCTGAACCTGACAGGTTATTTTTGTCTGATTGTGGGAAGTTTATAAATTTTTAAGATTTCTCCTAAACTAGCAGAAGCCATTTCTTCTTTTCTAACTTGATATCTAAAAAGAAAGTACAAAACAAAGAAAACTTGTGTGATTTAGTCAGTTACTCATGAAACAAATCATGCCTAATTTTCTGACCCAAACACCAATCAGATCCAGAAGCAACAAATGCTGCAGCTCCATCGATGGTATGGATTACGATCACCCACCGCAGATTGTGTTTCCAGTCACCATGTTGTCTATTTATCATCATTTGGGTTCTTTCTGGGGTTAATAGGGTTAAGGGGTGGGTGCCGGTTCCCCCTTAAAAAGCCTTCACGTTGTCTCTAGTTAAGGCAGGCGTCAATAATAAGACAAGTAAATAAATACAAATGATCCAGTTAAGGAGAAAAATGACACACGTTTCACTCATGCTGCTTTTTAAAAGCGGACCTGAGTGACCTCCCGCAGTGAAATCCATCAGCGTGGATATGAGATTGAGGAAAGAGGAAAGGACACAGAGAGAGACAGATAAAAAAAAAAAAAAAAGCGTGAGGGATAAAAAGATTGCCAAAGATTGAGGAGAGTGAGGGTGGGAGACGAGAGCAGACAATAACGAACAAGGGGTGAGCAAAAGAGATTTGAATTAAGACAGAAAACACTGTTCCTATACTAAAGTGAGCACTGAGGGAGACAAAGAAGGATGAGTGGATAACGGGGGGAAAAAAAAAAAAGTTGAGTGTGCGTCCGCTCTGACCTTCTTTATACATAATTTTACAAGGACGCTGGTCTCTGTCCTCAGGCAGAAAGCAAACTTCAGATATCTCACAAACATAAAATAACAGAAGCCTGTTTAACACTCCGGTTGAGTAGAAATGACAATCCTTAGATGATAAGACACTGCTGGAGATGCAAATTGTATACCTTTATAAGAGTTTTGTGAAAAATCCCATGCCAAAAAATGATCCACACCTTTCCTATAACTAGTAGTAAAGCCTTTATTTGCCATCAAAGCAATCAAACAGCTCTTCAAGTCAATAATTTAGCTGTATGTTGCTTAAAATCATCTTGTTGAAAGGTCTAACACTGGTGGAAGTGAAGAGTTTCTGCAGACGGCCTGATTAATCCTAATGTGGCCCTCTTTTTCAAGACTCTTAACATTCTCTGCGATGGCGAAGAACAGGCTTACCATTGATCACTTAGAAAGGATATTAATAGTTTAAAACACTGCATTTTTTTTTTATAAAATGTAAAATTATAAGGCAGAAGTTCCTAACAATTCTACTGAACATATTCAACAGTATTTTACTGTCATGGCCACACATTTTTTTGAACATATTTGTAAGGGAGGCATTTAAATTAAATTCTAGTTGGGCATTGTCATTTTGAGTCTAACTGTTAATTTTCTTCTTTTTTTGTCAGAGATGCTACATGTTAAAATCAGTTGTGTTTGGTAAATTTGAAGAACACAAAGTATTTTAAAAGAACGTAAATAATAAAAAAAAGGCATGTGGGTAAACTTAATTCATTTATACAAACTAAACATATGATATGTGAAATAAAAGCAAACAATGCAAAGAGAAAAAGTTTGATGCGACTCCTTGACCATTTTTACTGCAGCACAGTCACTAAATTGTGTTTGTGTGCACTGTGTGTCCATGTTTGTGCCCACACAGGTCCCTTGAATTATGTGTGCCTTTCACAGCCAGAATAGCGAAGCTCTTAAGACCAAAAGAGGAGCTTTTAAAGCAGTTATTGACTTCTGTCTCTTCAGCTGACCACCATCCTTGTCCTTGTGCCTAGGTTGCTTAGCTACAGAATTGTGGTTCACCCTCACCTGACAGAAGGGTCAAAACGCTGCTCAGTCTTTCCTACCATCCATTTCCCTACCTCTGCCTGCCACCTGAGCAACACCTCCATGACTCCGACGGAAATACTTTGATATATCTGTTGAATTAACATTTTATAAATCAATAAATTGTTACTTCATTTATTTTGAGACAACATTATTAAACCCTTTAAGAATCAGACTCACTGTCAAGAAAATGGAGAGAATCACTCTGCTCTGGTTTTACCAGAAAAACAGCAAAATGGATTTTGTGGAATATTTCATGGATTTTTTTCCACCGTATTTATCTTCTTCAGTAAAGGTGTAATAGTTCTGCCATTCTGTCTAAATATGCATTAATCTTTTTAATCATAATAATAAGCCTCATTTACATACTCTCTTAATATTACAAATCATTTTACAACTAAAAAAATAGCTTGTCAATTACATCAGAAGTGATAATGTGTTAATAATGTGTTTCACTACAAAAAGGAAGAATGAAAATAATCTGGGAAAAAAGATAGCACAATTTATTTAATGGCATTCTAGGGATCAAAATAGGTCTTCAGAAAAAGAGAAAAGGGGGTTGTTTTTTTCTGAAAGTTAGTAAGTGGCTGAAGTGGATGAGTGGGCTCAACTTTCTCCTACGTAAACACAAAGAAGAAACACGGTCTCATGACTGTGGCAGTTCAGCACGGCAACGTTGTAAAGAAAAACAATAAGCCATTAACATTCAACAAGTTTTTGCTCACTCCTCCTCATTCCACCTTTGTCTGTGTGTGTGAGAGAAGAGATGAAGAGAGGACTGCGACTGCCTGTTATTGTCAACTGGATTAAATTTAAAAAACAGATTTATTCAAAAAAGCTGAAAAAAAAGAAAAAAGGAAAAGCGAGACAGACAGACAGAGGGAGAGAGCGTGTAGCCTAAGGGAGGAGAGAAGTGACAGCGAAGTGACTGAATAAAATGAGATTTTATCTTCTACGGCAGCATGTATAAGAAAAAGCTGAAAATCTTTGGTTTAGACACACAGACGCACATTAGAATTAAACATAAAAGTGTGAAAATGCATCACTTTTTCAGTTCTTTGCACCATGAAAGAGAAAAACTTGCACAAGTCTCAGTTTTGGAGACTTCAAACGAGGAGCGATGTGTTAGAATTATGGTCTAATAGTCTTTAGTATTACACAGCCCTGTCAGGCTCACCCATTCACTCATGTATGATGTTCATGTCCCATCTCAAATCTGCAGGGACCTGGACAAACCAAGACGAGCCACCTTCAACAAAAAGGTTAAAGCCTGCCAAAGGTTAGCCCTGACAGGAAGTTTAGGTCTATGCTGCCTTTCTTCATTCCATCTTTTCTCATAATCACACATCTAACATTTCCATCCATACCCGTCAGCTTCCATTTCCAACTAAACCCCGGCTTCAGCCGATATCTACATGCACACACGTATTCATCCTCACATATACAAAATCACATAAGTGCCCTCTTACGTACATGTAGCATGGTAAAGGTCACACATTCAGAGCTGGACAGCGTGATAATGCCTCTTGCTTTGATAAACAACCAGTGGCAAAAAAGGCAGCATATAAATCAGAGGAGAGAGATAGTCACGTTTCTACAGGCAACTGGGAGCTCTTATCTAAAGTCAGTGTCATGGAGAAAGTAAATAAAGGCTTGTGGAGCTAAGAGTGTGTGTCTAAAATGCATTATCTGTTACATGTTGAACATATTTACGTATATGTCAGAGAAATGTATACCAAATCCATTTTGTTTCTCTCTTTGAGAGCATGTTGATACCTTGTAGGCTTTGATTTATGTGATTTCATACTCTACGGGAATCCATTTATAGCCAAAAAGCTCTGGTTTTGTCTCACCAGCTCCAGAAACATTTCTCAGAAACTTTGGGGCTCATCAAAACACATTTTGGTTAATTCCTGTCTGGCTCTTTTCTGGTTTTCTGCTGGTACGAGAGCACTTCTAGGTCCTCTTCCATGGAACCCATTATGATTCAAGTGACAACCATGGATTTGGGGTTTTTAGCTTTAATGGTTCTAGATACTTAGTGATTCTTTTACTACAATTCACACAGCCCATCTGATAAACCTGGGGCTGCATTTCCTTTTGTGTCCACAATTTGATAATATTGGCAACTGTGGTCACAGGAACATAAAGCTGCTTGGAGATGGTGTTGTTGTTTTTACCTTTAATGTGGATATCTATCATCTCCTTTCTGAGCTCCTCAGACAGCTCTCACCTTTGCTTCCTCTGCTCCATATTGTGTGGTGCACACAACAATACCAAACAACTCAGTTTGCTCCTTTTTAATAGACTGAATGGCTGATGAAAAGCTTAAAGGCACCTGTGATACTAATTAAGGTCAAACACTTCGTTTGAATCAAGACTAATACCGGAATTTATAATCTTTTTAAAGTTGCAAACAAATAAGTTCATTCTATTTTAGTATATCTTTGTAAAATAAACAAAAAAACAATTCTTTTCAAAATTTATTTCAACTCTGTCACATTAAAGACATGCAGTCACTTTATACAGGTGCTGGTCATAAAATTAGAATATCATGAAAAAGTAGATTGATTTCAGTAATTCCATTTAAAAAGTGAAACTTGTATATTATATTCATACATTACATACAAACTCATATATTTCAAATGTTTATTTCGTTTAATTTTGATGATTA
>NC_051447.1:11900812-11910768 GCF_001649575.2 Kryptolebias marmoratus | reverse complement strand
ATCATCAAAATTAAACGAAATAAACATTTGAAATATATCAGTTTGTATGTAATGTATGAATATAATATACAAGTTTCACTTTTTAAATGGAATTACTGAAATCAATCTACTTTTTCATGATATTCTAATTTTATGACCAGCACCTGTATATACATCCCTTTATACATTAGATAATTGTTTTTAAACAATTTTAGGGGGAAATGAACATTGTTTCAATAAACGTTAAGGGTAAAACCAAATTTAACTGCATTTGTAGTTTCAGTAGTTTTGGTTAACACTCAACTTAGATAATGTTCAGTAATTGTTTTAAGTTAGGTGTAGAAATACCCAAACTACTTGTATTGGAACTGCTACACCTTTATGCCCAGAATAATAAGTGTGAGAAAATGTGAAGCATCATCGATATGCACACATCCTTCCATATATAGTTGTGTGTGTGTGTGTTTTCTTCGTGTGACTGTATGTGAGTGGATGTAATGAGGTCATGGTGATGCCTTTGCGTTTCAGTTGGGAGAGATTCATCATTCTCAGAAACTTCTGGCAGGAGCACTGTAAAAAAAAGCAGCACCACACATAAAATACTGCACATTTACACAACCTCATATTAGACTCACCCACCTTTTTCACCCATAGTGCCTATTTCTCACACTTTAATTTACTTCCTTCAGCAACTCCAAGGAACATGACCAACATGGATCACTGCAATGGATAAAACATTTACTACATGCACCGGAACTACCTGTAGAAATCTTTTTTTGTTTATTTGTTTTTCTTGAATACCTAGAAAATGTAGTGCAAGGCATGATTTGTGGCTTTTTCTATATAACATCACATTCAACTTTGAATCTTTAGTGGAACAAAGCCACTTAACTTCTTACCAAAGCCAACCTGTCTGAATTGTTGTTTTTTTTTCCTCTGTTATATCTTTATTTAGTGCAAAGAGAATTTAAATTACCACTTTTCATCTTGTAGAATAAGCCCCCCAAAAATTCCCATGACCCCAAAATACATCTGTAAACAATAGTTTCTGAAACAGATGATTTTAAATTGTCAGCTCTACTCGTAGTTTAATAATATTGAGATATCAATTGGCTGACTGTAACTAGGATCCTGTATCTTTTTTTTCTGCAATAAATATTACAGTTCTCACATAAGTTTCACATTTTTACTAGAATTATGCTGTTCTAGGACTTTAATTGTGATTAGTCATTTGATGCAAAATCTCATATCTTTCATATGAAAACTAGAAAATCTGGGCTGAATTGCAAAGTTGATAAACAGCCGTCAGATATGACCAAGTGAGGTTTAGTTCAGCCAGATAACTTACAGTTTTGGTCTGATAAACATGTTTTGTAATAAAAGTTCCCAGGTTTATACAAATGTCCTGTTTGCCAGACATGCTTCGAACCAAACTAAATGGTTTCTGTTCTGCCAAGCATCAACCCCCAAATACCTCCAGAAGAAGAGGTACTGCATGGATTCATGACAGCCATGTACCCCTGAGCTCCCATCCACTCGTGATATCTGACTTGTCTGAAAAAGCAATAACCCTTGACAGACATCCACATCTGGTCCCACACATTTCTCCTATAATAAACTGTAGCTTAATATCACCCCATACTCGTCACAGTGGCACTGACATGAGCTGAAGTGGGAAATAAAGATATTCTAAGAAAGATCTTTCACTCTTTACATCTGCAGATTAACAATATCAAACGATAATTCTATCAAGAATGGATAAGGGACAGATTCTTTTCTTTATTATCTCAAGGGGACAGTTTCATTTCTGAAGAAATCAAAAGCCACCATGAGACAAAAAATATTTGTTCTTATTACTCTGCAGAGGCCACAGATAGGATCTTATCTCTGAAAGGTCTCTGTCATAAGAGCTTTGAGGAAAGACACACACTGTGCACACAAAAGCTGTTCATCATTGGAGAGCATACAAAGATACACAATTATGCATGAACTTGTGCACATAAACAAGGATGGGCCAAACACTATCCATTAAATCCAATTAACCCTTTACTCTGATCTCCTCAATGCATCCCTGCTCCCATCTTGTAACACCAGACCTTCCTGCCATTTCATTAGCACACACACACACACACACGCACACATCAAGATCCCTACTGGCGTTCCACGATTCTTACCCAGTCACAACCCTGCTAATGCACATCCTATAATCAAATCCACCAATCGCTGTATTCCGTGCAAAGACCCGAGTCACATGACTAACCGCACATTAGCTCAACGCTTGCTTAGAGTTAGCGCTGTCATTTTGCACTAATGTGATTCCAGAGTATCTTTTTTTTTCTTCTTTAATGTGATTTGGGAAGTCTAAGCTCTGGCTTCTGTGTGTCTAGCGCTAACCCCCTAGTGGGCTAGGCTAATCAGTTTCCAACATTTCTGAGGGAGACAATGATCCCAGCGTTAGCGCCGGCTAATGACAAGCTAACACAATCATTGGAGCCTCCCAAGAGGTGAGCTCAGAGCCAGGGCCCACCTCCTGCAGGCTCCTCATCCACTTTCCCTACATTACTATGGAGCTTAATGGCCTCTTATTACGAAGACAGATGGAACATGAATGAGAAGAGATTCTGTGCCTTCTTGAGTTACATTTATGTGGTGAATATGAGCTACATTCATGACAGCTTAACTTTAAAATTTCACTTCCTCGTGTGTTTCTTTTTTTTTTTTTAAAGTGAAGCGTGACTGCTTTCAGCATCTTTTATAGGGATTTATAGTAAACAAACAAGCAAACCGTATTTTACACACATTTTGTCTAAAGTGCAGTTTGATGCAGGTTTGGTTAAAAAGAAAATTGGAATAAACTATATTATCAAAATATTAAGAAAGCACAAGTGTCCCAAGTATCACCAACATGAGGTCAAAATTATCAGTGAACCACATCATCAACATTAGCTAATGGACCACACTAATGTGGTTTTGATTGAAAGTTGTTGGTTGGAATGGGGCTAGCATAATTCAATAGCAGATTCACTGGTCCATACGGGTATGCTATGTTCAGTCAATGCATCATATAATGGATCACTAGGCACAAGACCAGGACATACATGATGATAAAATAGGTTTAGGTGAAAAATTGATAAACTACGTAAAAAGGAAATATTGTTGCTATCAGAGTTACAGTTTTATGATCAATTTAGTGAACATAAAGGTAAACTGCACTGCAGCTATTCTTAGTTTTGAAATGTAACAAAGGGAACTTTTTCATACACAGGCCTCAGTGTTAATACACTGCTTCTTCAATTTTGATTGTGTTAAGCAAGCAATCTTCCAAGTCATTTGGAATAAATACAGTTCCAGCGAATCACAAAATAACTCCTGAAGTTGTGGGGAAAAAAATAATTTGAATGTCATACGGCCACAGAGAAGTTTTTTCATCTTCAAACTGATAACTTTTTTGGCAAGTCTTAATTACTTTTTAGAAACTGTAAGCAGGAAGCCTGATATTATTAGACCCTTTCTATGATCTGTAGTTATCAGTTAGTGTCATTTCAGGTCTTCGGTAAGCTTAGAAGAACTCCCCTGTAAATATCATCACAGAAAAGCCTTAGATAGCGGGATGGACACACTTTATAATTAAAGTTATTTTTCTTTATTTATGTAAAGGATTTGGTAAAGAGTGAAAATGTACACACTTACTTGAACTTGGCATTCAGTTGGTCTGCAGCTTTATTGTAGTTCTCAGTGGTGACCTTGTAGAACTGTGCACTCTGTAGAGAGAGGGAGAAAGACAGATGAAAGTCACTGAATGAGACAAATGCATATATGGAATTATCTGGTCAAAATCAGGTTGGATATCTTTGGGGAGAATAAAACATTTCAGCAACATTTCATATATTTCTTTGCAGTTCACACTTTGATAAAGTGCTACATTTGGTGCGATATATTCAGCTCTGCCTCATCCCTCAAACCTCATTAAAATCTAATGGAGATGGATATTACCAGCACGCAGTTGGGTTTCCTGTGCATTTCAAGAGAACAATAACTTTGCAAGTATAAGGTTTGCAAAGACAAAAACTATTAGAATTGTTTTACTCTGGTTGTGAAATTTTGTGTGCAAGCTTGAATTACGGGCGCTTGTGCTGATCCACGCACAATAGAGTGCTGTAATAACAGAGAGCAATCCTGTAAGGCCACAAGGTCGCTAGTCAACAATGTACAGACCAGTGGTCAAAATCCCCTAGTGACCCGTAGCAAATGAGCCCATAGCAGGACCACTCAGCCTAAATTACCTCCTCAAACACAGCTATATACCTTTGCCCCCGGACCATTTATACAACCCCAGGAAGATCTTTCTTGTCACCCTCCAGTGGCTGTTATGCACATTTGTAATCACATTGTGAGAGGTTGTAAAGTATGACAGATAGCTTGATTGAGTGGTATGAAGTCTGAAAAATGGGGTATGTTTACAAATGTTCCTGTCAAAAACAATTCATTAAAAACAGTAATACTTTTATAGATTGCCGCAATGTTAAATTATAATTTTCTAAAGTACTAAGACAGATACCACATTGTCATTGCTTTGTACTGGTCAGTCCCCAAGTAACACTGCAGAACAGGATATGTAAAAACCATATTGGTTTGCTCTGTATTGGCGAATAAAACAGCATAGTCCAGTTCCAGCATATCCAGCAGCTTTGCACAGCCATTGAAGAGGAGTGGACCGACATTCCACCGGCCACAAACAACAACCAGATCGACTCTATGTGAGGAGATGTGTTGCACTGAGTGAGGCAATAGGTGGTCACACCAGATACTGACTGCTTTTCTGACTCCCCTCGATCCCCTCCCTCAATATAGAAAAAGTAAAGAAATTAAATTAAAAAAAATGTATAAAAAAATTTTAGCAAGGTCTTTTATTGTTGCCTGTCTAATCAGAATCTTTATATGCCACACCTTTGAAGTGGATGGATTATCTCTGCAAAGAAGTGCTCACCAACACAGATTTACAAAAAGGCATATTGTGTACATAGAAAAAGTTTTATATCTTTGAGTTCAGCTCGTGAAAATTCTGAGGAAAAACAAAAGTGTTGCGTTTATATTTTTGTTCAGTATATAAAAAAAGACAGGCCCCTAAAACCATCTTGCATACAATGCAGATTCACAATATATGTGGAAAATTGAAGCTTGGTGATGCTGCCTGCTTTAACTTCACCTCCTTGCTGGGAAGACATTCATCATAGTTCAGCAAAGATCAATAAGAATGAACTGCGCTGCTGAAAAGATCAATAGTCATGCGTTGTAGAGGTAAAAGAGAATGGGACACGACACTGACAAAAGGTCTGATAGCAATTTGAGTCCTCTTCATTTGGATGGACACTTTCACAGATGAACGGCAATAGATTGAGAGTACTACACTTTGTCCCAGTGTGCAGAGTTTCAGAAATAATTTAAAAGAAATTGTATTTTTTACATCAATATGCATACTGCTGCCAGTATGTCCAAGATGCTCAATTGTGTATTTTCAAAAGAGTGTGACTACATATTACATTTTTATTTTACCAGCTCACCTTTAGCATCCTTTTGGGCAAGACTTAGTTTGTAAAACATTTAAAAGAATATGTCACTAATAAACAGTTATATTTTAGGAGTTTGGTGTACTGGTGACAACATAGAAAAAATAAAAAAGTTTGAACAAGGTAACAGGCTAGAGTTACGGAAAAGGATTTAAAACTGAGGCTTACTCAAAGATGAAACGACTAAACAGAGATTTTAGGGGGATGCTAAAGAAGCAAGAATAAGACCTCTCCTGGGTGCCGAGATTAAACGGCTGGAAGAGGAGGAGAGACAGACCGAGCAAGGTTTGGGTCTCTGTCTGGAATACTAAGTACAAGGTAATAACACCTGCCTAAATGGCAGAGCTGGTACTAATCAGCGCACTAATCCACCTGAAAGGACAAAAGGGTTGTGTGTGTATGATTGCAAACGGTTTTTATTAACACATGCGCGCACACAAAAAAAAGGATTTGCATTCTCACACACAGCTAGAAGTATAAAACCAACCCACTGCATAGAGACATGTGGACACACAGGCTAAAATTGTACATGCACCCTGGTGGCTGGATATAAACAGTGAGTCACTCAACAGTGGAGAAAAAGTGTAATTTGTGTGATTACTGAGTGGTCTCAATTTGTGATATCCTGCTGTTGTCCCAACTGATTTGGAGAGCAACCCTGACCTTTTATTAGTCCAGACAAGACAGACTTTTCTGTGTCTGGTTAAAAACGTTCCTTTTTTGTGATCAAAGCTGCAATACATATGTCGTTTTAAGCTAAGCTTTGTAAATGGATGAACACCTTGTAGCAACAAGAATCTGGTCATTACCTCCTTTTACAATAAGACATCACCTCTTGAATGATTTGGATTCTGTTTATGTTCATCCCATTTAGTGTCTTTGCTTTCCGCAAGGTTTTTAGCTCATCTGGAGCAAAACAAAATACTAGTAAAGGAGGGTGTCAAAGACAGATTAAGTCATTAATGCTAACGCACTGCAGCAATATGGAGAAAATAGAAGCAGCGCCCCAGTACAGGCTCAATTTGGAGAAATATCTTCCAAGTTTTAATGAATAAAACAAACAACTCCATATACTGATAGCTTCTCTAAACTGCTGCTGAGCAGAGGGGCCCAACGTGGGGAGAAGCCCCGCCATGACCAACATTAGGCTGAAGAAAATGAGGCTTCTGCTGTGTGACTCAGCAGAGAAGCCTATGATTAGAATGAGTAAGGAGGCTGGTTAACGGGTTTTTAAGCTCATTCTTATTCAAAAAGATGAACATGCAAAAGTCCTTAAAGAGATTAATTTTTCTTATCCAAAAGTAACACAACCCCCACTAACTTCTGAAACCATGTGTATCAGAAAGCATGCAGAGCTAATTGCAGAAGCATCACATTAGAATACAATGTAATACAAAGACACATGTGGGAAACGTTTTCTAGACTTTTTAAATCTATTTCATCAATATGCAGGAAAAAGGAGCCAAAAAGAGAGGAAAATTGGAGGGAAAAAATCACACATTTGTATTTTCTTAAGTTGCGAAATTAATCAGAGCTTGGACACAATTTTTTTTCTTGTTAAGTCAATAACTTCTACTGTATGAAACCAAAAGCTATGAAGCCATTACTTCCACCACGAGGAGACACTATGCATCCTAGTTTATTTGCTTCATTGCAGTTAACAGAAAAGTAGCCAATTTGCTTTTCTTTGTTGCAGCTTTTTAAAAGTCACTTCTGATTTGCTTTGCAAGAAGAAACGTAATTATTGTCTTGGTCAAAACACTTCTGTTAGGCTAATAGTCTGAGAAACAAAGTGCACCAAAAATATTAATTGCTATGCAAATGTAATTTTTTTTCCTTTCAATATTTATGTTTAAAGAAACATGTAAACATAATTCAACATCAGCTTTGGGAAAGAAAGACAACGGGCAAAATATTACATAAAAGAGGAATAAAAAAAATGACAGGCAGAGCAAGAGATGAAGCTAGCAAGCCAGAGACAGATACAGAGATAGAAATAGAAGGCATTACTGTTTTTTAATGCTCTCTCTCTCTCTCTCTCCTATTTTTTTCTTTTTACAGAGATGTGGAACTTCGCTATGAGATGGCAATTGCTGCTGTGATTGTCCTCCATAGGAGAGAAGAAAAATCCAATTTCATTGATATACAAGGCGAAAAGAAAGATAGGAATAAGAGAAGAAAAATCTTTTCTGAAAAAAAAAAAAAATGAAATTGAGGCATACATGAGGGGTGAAAAATACACCGGTTGGAAAAAAAAAAAAAAAAAAAAACTTGAAGAGAGAGAGATAGAGACAGATGTGCAGGGGAGGGAGAGCTGCAGAAGGATCAGGTTGGGAGGGGAAAAAGGAAAAAAGAAACATAGGCAAGTTGATTGTTAAATATGAGATTGTTTTACAGGACGGCAGGTATTGAGTGAAAATTTAATAAATATATAGATATTGTTTTCAGGGGCTATTTGGTAGCTTTGGCCCCAATGAACAGCAGCGGCGAAGGCAGCAGGCTGAGCTGTCTGTGAGCCTGGTGATGGCCTGTCACTAGAAGCCCCTCTGATGAATGACCATGTTGGATTGGAAGAGACATGTAATATATATCAGACTTACATTCTATCTCTCCCCTTCTAGCTCTCTTTTGGTCACTTTGACTCTTTTTTTTTTGACTAGTGTGCAAGATGATGCAGGAATCCTGAAGTTTGGGGAGGAACTGAGGACAGAGGGAGGGCATTAAATGTGATGGGAGATAATATGCAGCTAGCAATACACTCTGAGCAAAATCAAATTCTCTGTAGTCTCAAAGGGAAAAGAATGGGTTTGCAACCAAAAGTACCGCAGTTTAATAACTACAGTGCAAGGTAATTGGTTAAAAAAAATCTAAAGCCGTGTTTAGTGCCCAACAATTTCCTCAGTAGCAACTGGTCAGCTATGATTTGTGACGGATTCTGGGGATTTTGTTTTCATTTTTCCTGAGTAAAGTTATAGCAGTTTCTGTTTTTTTAAACTTGAATAGACAGTGTTATTTGCCATATAATAAGCTAACCCCCAAACTGTGCACTACTTAAAAAGCTAGAGCATTTTACTATACAGATGGGAGAATACAGACATGTAGAGATAATCTGATAACACAAAAAGGTTCCTCTGAAACTTCAAGCAACTGAAATAAATTAGATGCTTAAATGACAAAAACTGTAGTTTTTTTTTTTTTCAGGACCACTTATGACCTTTCAGCACCCTGAGGTGTCTCAAACTTCTTAATACACACAATGTGAGACCCTACACATTCCTGTCGTTAACCATAATTTACATAAACTGCTTGCTGTCATGTCACGCCTTTAGAAAACATGAGGCTTAATGAAATTAGCTAAACTTTTAATGAAATACTTTCTGTGGTGATTTTCAAAGTTTGTTTGAAATTGTTTTCTAATTTAATTTCCTGTATGAGTCAATAAACAAATCAATGCCTTTTTTCTGTTTGATTCTGCAGATCCTTCCTCTGGTTCACATTTCTGTTTCAAATCCTCACCTCCTCTTTTTTTAAGCCAGGTTTGTAGAGGTCTTTCAACCTTTTCTTTGCTGTCCTCCTTTGTTCTCTATCATTTGTGACATTTACTCTTTTTACTGCTCTTCTGTGTCTTTTCTTTTACTTTCATCTTTTTGTTGTTCTTATTCCACATCACGTTTTCAGAAATGTCACTTTATCATAAATTTTTAGAGATAACGTCACAGGCGGACTCTTTTTAATTCCAATTTGTCTCCTACTGTCTAGTTTCTATTTCTATCTCGTCACACTTTACGTTGAATCACAGTTTCTCTCTCTTTTTCTTTTTTTTTTGGAATCTTGTCCATGTTGTCTGTCCATCCTTCTCTGTCTTTGTCTCTCTCAATCTTGTGTTTCTCTCTGAGGTGTGAAGGTGATTTGTTGACATTTTGATCTAAGCATTATTGACCAAAGGCCAACACGGCTGATTGATGGTGAGTGTTTGGAGTCGATAACGCGTGTATTCGTCGGAACTCATCACTTTTACTATCTGCACTCACATTGGCTCCTGTATGCAAAGCAATACAAGGGCCTAACATGGATGCAATAAGAGCAGAAAAAAATTATCAAGCCTGGTTTTATAAATGGATTTCTGAAATTTTAAACTGCATATTGGCCTAGATCTCATAATGCATCAGCTTGTTGTGTTGACTGATATACTAGCCTTCGTTTTATCAAAAAGATCCAAGTATGGATTTACATGTCCACAATGTGCATAATGAGTAAAAACAAACCCAAACTGTTATTCCTTAAGTTTAAATATGCTTGCTTAAACAATAAAAAAGTTATTTTAGAAATGCAAGATAAAAACTATAATGTAAAACATTGTTTTAACTGTCCTGAAGCCCTCACAAGAGAGAGAGGGGGGGGGGGGGGGGG
>NC_051447.1:11875436-11900807 GCF_001649575.2 Kryptolebias marmoratus | reverse complement strand
AGGGGGGAGGGGTGGGGGGGGGGGGGGGGGGGGCGGGGGGGGGGGGGGGGGGGGGGGGGGGGGGTAGAGAAGCCTCTGTAACTTTGGGTCAATTTGACCCGAAGGCCACGGGAGGGTTAAGTAATGATGTGAACACACAATCAAGTCACAACAATGTGATTGGAATAAAGACAAAAATATTTTACCATCTTTAAACTTGTGTTAGATTCTAAGACTAGTAATATGTGAGTGCCTTTATCCACCCACAGTGTCTTCACAACAGTGCAATTTTCATTTGGCTTCCACTTTGAAGACCATTTGACTTTTTGCACTCTCCATAGGTGAAAAACTGCTTCCCAGCATGATGGTATAATTTTAAGCACATTAAACAGGACACAATATCCCTACTGAGATACTTAGGATTTGGGAGCTGCATGAAGGGATCATTTTTACCCGTTTTTAACAGTGCCTTTGACCCTAGTCCTCTGCCTTGGAGCCATTTCTCACAAAGACCAGTATGGTGCTGTCATGTGAAGTGTGCTAAGGAGGTCAGCTGACCCTTGTCCAAATACACAGGACAGAAGTATGACACATGCCATCTGGGTAATGTCATTTTCAGGGACAAAAACACACGAGGATGAATAAGATTTAACTTTTTTATCCTGCAGAGCAACAGAGGTTAAAACCTGGGGAAGAAAAAAAAACTAAATAGTGGTTAAAGGACATTAACCCACAGCGCACTGGGGGATGCACGCAGAGTTTCAGTTAAAGGATGATAACAAACACAGTGTGGCAGTAAGATAAATAAAAAGAAAAAATGCGGTGAGATTTGACCAAACCCAGTGATAACTAATCACACTGTGGATGCTGGCTTCTTTCTGTGTAGTCCATATCTGTGTATGTGACAGCATGTATGCAGTGTACTACAGTATTCCATAATATACATATAGTATTGTGCCAAATCTGAAGTCATTCCTAATTTTTTTTTATTTTGTGCTTTCATTAAACCTGACATTCTTGTAATTTTATAACTGCTTTTAATGAAAAATACCAAAGTAAACTTTAATAGACAGATAATAGTAATTTAGGACCAAGAAACAAAAGATTCGGCATACAATTGATGGTTAGAAGAATGTCACAGAATTTGAAAGATTCTTCAGTTTTTTTTCTTATTTCACACAATGGTTTAATGTTTTTGTGATTTGCATCTAATACATAAAGAAAAAAAAACCCAACATATTCCTTACCCTGTCCTCCAGTCGGGCCACTTGATCTCGGTAGAAAGCATCCTGCTTCTTCAGATCGGCTTCCCTGGTTTCCAGTTGCTTGGCCTAAACACATGTACAGCAGACATACACGTACACACAAGAAAGGAAAATCTTTCTTTACCAAAATGATCACAGTAGCACTCTCATACAAAATAATAGCTACACATGACAATGACTAAGGAGCTTTAATGTGCATACATCTGCAAGCGTCAACGAGAAGGAGCCTGATCATGCCTTGGCAGGCTCTCTATGTCCTCTTCTGTTTGCTCTTCAGCCAACTTCTTCTATCAAGCCAAGAAGATAACATCACTTCTTGTTGCAAACAAGCTTTGTGTTCTGCCATATATATTTACCCAGCCTACCTATCTTCACTGTCCTCCCCTCTTCTGTGACCTTCACTAAACGTACGGCTGACTTTCTATGTGATATACAGGTTGGATAAGACTTGATATAGCAGCCCTGACTGAGGGAAAAAACACTATCAAGGTGTGACTGAGGCCCAAAGGCTAACCAAAACGCTATAATAGGGTTGTTTTTTAGGAAACAGGCAACATACAGGCTAGACTTTAAATGTGAAGTTGTTCAGTTTTGTATCATTACCTAAAACCAAGAAGTATTATGACAGCAACAAATAAAATATTTGAAGAGTGTTTTAAATATGCAGTAAGAGAATACAAAACATATAAGAAAAACAGAGATTGAAGCAAAGCAAGAACTTATTATAAACAAAACTGTAATAAAGAACTGATTAACATAAATTTACTTCTCTTCTGGTAAACTTTTAGAAACAAGTGAAAATCACTTCTCACTGATAATTCTAAAATGCATTAAAAGTGAATAAAAAAGTGAGTAAAATACTGGCAAATAGAAAAACTGTATCATGTCAAAAAAACCTTAAAAACGTAGAGAGAAATAACTTTTTCCATCAAAGACAGTGAGGAAAAAGTCTCATAAAAACTACACTCAACGTCAGTTCAAGCTCCTGAAATAGGAAAGCATTGAACTAAAGATGAGTGTAAAGAAATACAAATTTATACTTTTCTTTCAAGTGACATTTGGGACAATTTGGTATTCAAAAACCAGCAGTGACTGGCTTGATTGAATAAATGAATTTCAGCCTCACAGTTTACTTTCTCACTGGCAAATACATAAGCCTATACCAATATTCAGAATACCTATGTGGTGTGGAACTACAAAGCATTGGTGTATGCTTAAGTGTAATTAGAGTAATATACCAGATTACTGCAAATAATTATTCTATGTGGAAAACAGGCAAAAGGTTATTGCCTTAAAGCTTTCTCTTTAAACACTACATAAAGTTAAAGAAGAAAAGTTATAAAGAAAATGCAACAATGGATGAGAAAAATCGCCTTGCCTTATTCAATCACTATCCTCATAACCATCTGTGTTCTGCTCCTCAACACACTGGAGGCTAAACTGTATGCTCTGTGCATTGTGATGAGACACAATGAGAAGTCACAGAGAGGAGCTGTGCTCACATGAGACGAATGGGGGAAGTTTCAAAGTCAAGGGGATGCTCCAAGCTCCCCTTCAAGATGCAAGACCAAAACCCTCTCACAAAGTCAAACACCTTCCTTATGGTGTTAGACACAGTAAATAAAACAAACGCTGGGGAAACACTTTATTATCCTCCTGGCTCACAAAACAACACCAGGACCAAGGTTTTACTGTCTCTGATGTCCTCAACACAACCTAACTTCCCAAACATTGTTGTGGTCAAGCCATTGTCTCTATTGTGTATACTTACAAGCAGAGTTACTGTTTGGTAAGTGTTACTCAAAAGCTAAAAGGATGCACTACACAATGAGTAAGTCAAATCTATATTTAAATGACAGTTCTTGGTAAATGTGCTCTGAAGAATAGCTTTAAAAGAGTGCAGTTATTCCACTAGATAGGGCCTGTTATTGATTCTGATCCTGTAATCATGGCCTCTAGGATAGGATAGAAAAGTTTTCAAGAGACTGAATTATGTTGTTGTGCCAGAAAACTGCCCCCCCCACAACAGCTCAATTTAGGTTGAAGAGATAAGGGATGATGGGAAGAGGGAGATTATTGGCAGGGGGTTGGTATATTGTCACAAGTGTGTCCAAACTCAATGTTACGCTGGTAGGTGGTGACTAAAGACTCTGGCTTTGCGAGGAAAGACAAAACATGTACGCAGATGCAGAGAGGCGAACAATAGCTCAGAAACTGATCTGTAGTGCACAAATCATCACATGCACACGTAGCAGCCTGAGCAGCTGTACCCACAGAGGCGGGTGGAGAGATAAATGTGTGCTGAAGGCGCGACTAAAGGGCTCATTAAAAGAGGAGAGGTTGCGACAGAAATGTGTACCAAGGGATTTTCTTTTTTTATTCACTTTTGTGAGGACCCGTGTGAGTGTCTACATGTACATGCACCAGTGAATGTGCTCCTTTTCCATGCAGGCAGGTTGGCCCTCCTCTTTGACGACACACAGGCTCAGACACACACATTATGTCAGGATTACCTCTAACTGATTAGTCCCATTCAGCAGACTTTAAAGATAATCTAATCATACTAAGGGCTAAACAATGGGACAGGCTTCAGCACTGCCCATCCACCTTTTGTTCCCCTAATAAGGAGGTGGTCGCTGGTGAAGGAAGGGAGCTCGAGTAATGGTTGGGGGTGGAGGAGGAAAAGAAAGGCAGAGTCAGACAAGAAACTGGAAGTGAACTTGAGGGAACAGACAGACAATGAAAAAGAGATGATAATTTATGAATGAGGTGTCAGAAATGGAAAACTGTCTCTTTGATCCAACACTGAGTTTGGGCTAAGTATGTCTTCATAGATTTAAAAAGAAGCAAGAAAAAATACCAGAAGTTATTTAAAAAATGTGAAAACTAAACAGTTGGAAGTTTACAGTTGTGACATAGTTTTTCTCATAAACTAAATAAATTTCAAGTTCTATACTGATAAACACAAACATTTCAAAACTATAAATAAAAACTCAGAAGATGGTCAATTCACATTCAGCCTTACTGTGTCTAATTTTTTTGTGCAGCAACCCCTGACTCACACTGAAAATACCCCACTAAAAATACAAACCATTACAAGGGCACCAACCCTCTGGAGTCAACACAAAACCGTTTCTATTTGCAGCCCAGGAAGCCACATTAACAGCAAACTTCTACATTCTATCCATTTCTGCCTGTCTTTTCCTAAGTACAGTAGCATAATGGCTGAGGGTGACACGCGGTTGAAAGTGAGACCGCGGTGGTCAGATTAAACGAATCATTTAGGCTCGGTGATCGCCTCTGTGAATATCAATTAGCCAGCCGCTGAATAATTAAGGGACAACTATGTTTTTTAATTAGCTGACTGCCGCAGTCTGAGCTGGGTGCAGGGACGGAAAAGAGGAGGAGGAGGAGGAAGAGCAGGGAGGAGCTGAGGAGAGGGAGGATAGAAGAGGGATGAGAACAGGTGGATTTTGCTGCATCAGCCCTCCTCCCCTTAACTCCCACCCACCGGCTGTTCTCTCACTGAATTGCTCCCATATAGACTATTTTCTTTCACACACCTGCTTTTTCGTCTAAAATGTTCTGACATTTGCTTTTTTTTTTCTTTTAAACCTTTTCCAAGAGACTGAAATAAAAATAACTCTTATCTGTCAGCAGTATTAGACTGTACATGCAGTATATGTATAAACCATAGCTTGTGTGGCTGCTTATGGCTCTCTCTGCTAGAATAAAAACATTTATATGAAAGATCACGCTCACATACTTGCATTATATAGGCACACTTTTCGCTGATGTTTTAACAAGATTACAGTAAAATCTCAATGCACCAGACAAAAAAAAAAGGTATTTTCTCAAAGCAGTTCATTTAATATGTATGAGGTTACTACAATGCTACAACTTTGAGAAGTTAAGAAGCTCTGACTTAAACCATTGTATTTTTATTATATTAAAAATATATATAATTCCAGACAAATATAACTTGGCATTATTCATCATGAGAAAAACTCATAGCAGTTCTGTACATACAAAAGTTTTTTTCATTTCACATCTCAATGATAAGGATTCTCTAATGTAATAAAATGTGAAGATTTTCTGTTTCACTGTGCCTGCTAGATGCTTATAAATCATGATAGGTGAAAATAATCCTGCAAGATGTTGAGATCAACAGAGCACAAATCAAATCTCATCACATTAACCATCTGCCCCTCATCCATAACCTTGGTTACTTTTGTCTCCCCCCTTCTGCAACCATCATCTCAGCCCTGATTCACCCCTGTCACGAGCGGCATCATAATCAATGCTCCCTCACACTATTCAAGTGAGCGCTGCAGCACGGTGGGTCAGAGCTGCCTCACCAGGGTCCATCTATCACATTCGTGTGCGACAGGAGTCTATGACAAACTAATACTGAAGCCGTGAGCTTCCAAGTCCTGCTCAATCCCACTGGCAGGGAGGAGGTCAAGGGGCATCACAATGCGACTGTGCTCTGGTGTTAATTAGCACAGTGGAGGTGTAGGTGGCATGAGGAAGGTTAGAGATGGATGGAGGGAGGGATGGAAAGGTTCACAGGGTAGAGAGGATGAAACAGAGAGTAGAGGGATAATTCAATGTGTGAAAGGAATATGGATGACAAGAGAGCTGGAAGGAGAGTGGGTTTCTTCTCACAGTTATGGGTACATTTTACTCTAAAAGACCTGAGGAATAAAGCTTTATACAAAAAAATGGTATATACTTTTTGCATTGATGAAATAATACACAGACGTTCACATACTGAAAACTTATTCAGACACATTCTCTATAACAAAACTCGGCTCGCCCTCTGACAGCCTGAAAAGGCACAGTAGCTCTATCTTCAAAAGCTATCACCATCAGATCAATTCAAAGTGATGGTGTAAAATGATATCACCTCACCTTACTGGGCAGTAATCGTTTAATCCTTAACATCTCTAGTAAAACATAAGTCTTGGTTGCAGAGGTTGTAAAACTCCATTGGAGGTCATTCACTTCAACTTGTTAATAAGCATCGTGGGGATTCACTGAGCACCAGTAACACTTTAAATTCATGGCTAGCTATTATTGGGCGATGTAATCATGTCAGTTATGGTGCGGTCAGTTAATAGGCTTAACTTTGATAACATCAAAGGACAGACACTCATTCACATACAGAGTTCAGATGCTGTTTGGCAGTCCAACAAGTGCTATGTTTCAAGCTCCCTGAGGTGCAGACAAGCACCATAAATTAGAACCTTTTACACCTAATACCTGATCTGTATTTTGAAAAACATAAATTATCTAAGCTGACTTGTTTCTCAGTTTACTAGATGCAGCACAAAAAAAAATGAAAATACATCAAATGCATTTATAATTAATTGATGGCACCCTCAAATTAAATTTACTTAAATTAAAACAAAACAGACAAGGAACAGATCACATTAAATACAGTAAAACATTTTCCAACACTAGACACTCTTCATTAGAAATTCTCTGTAATTCTCCAAAGTGCAATAGCAAAGTGCAAAAGGTAAATAAAGTTGTTATTGTGGAAGTAAATAGTGGCCGACTAAGTTAAATTTTCCTCGTTGTGGATAAAAATGCACTAGCACCACAAGTTGCTGCTGAAACAATTACCCTCCTTGGGGATCTTTTAACACACTGAAAGATGACACAATGACCAGCAGGGTCAAAGGGCAGACCTGCCCAGGACAAGGACCAAAGGCCAAGAAATGTAGGCGGTAAAAGTGGGTGTCTCAATTTTTGTAAATGAATCGTAACTGCTGACTGTTTAAGAGCAAATTAAGACAAAGTGTCTTTAGGGTCTGCAGTTCATTGATAGAGGCTGACTCAGGGTTTGATCTGAGCCAGCTGGCTTTGATAAGGCAGAGGCAGATGTGACAACCCAGTCAAGCATTTACATCTCTTGAGGACATTGTTTTAAAGAAGTATATCAGTTTGGTATAAGCAAATACATACACAGGACAATTAGGACATGTCTTGATTAGTACATGAAGAAATAAAAAACTTAGCATTGTAAAAATCTAAAAGATTTTAAAATAATTGGAAGTGGTTGGATAATAAAGTTTAAAATCCTGATAGATAGATGAAAAATTACTTCCCTTTCTACTTCCAGACATCTCAAGCCCCTCAGCCTTTGTTGGAGACATCATTGCTACCACTTCAATACCAGATCCTCAAAGGAGGGACAGCAGCAACATCTGCTAGCTCAAAGATTGATTAATTGGTTGATCAGGCGCCTGCGGAGTAAACTGATTGATTGATCATTCTGAGGTTGGAGTTGCCTTTATTCAGGGCCCTGGGGAGCAAACCTCTGGAGGTCTTGAGTCATCTGTCATGTCCAACACACAGCACAAGATGCAGGAGTTATGATGCTCTGTGGGTTTGTTACCAAAACACTGGGATGTAGAAAGAAAGAAACCTTAGAATTTAAATTAAAATATATGGATAAGCCTTTCCTATTTTTAATGGATGCTGAATTTATTTATGCTTCTCTGGACAAAGAATCTCTGCTTATTTATAATTCCTGACCACATTTCTTTGTAAGAGTGCACTGTCTGAATAAAGGTTGCAGATACATATATGTAGGAAAGTGTGGAACTACTCAATCAGAACCATAAGTCAATGGCAGAAAAATACCTTATTTCATGGCAAAGGACACACTGACTGACCTGGTAGTAGAAAGAGTTATACAAGCTTTGGACGACAGATGTTCCTAAGGTACTGAGGCAATGAGAGTGAGAGTTGGTTAAAGGGAGACATGAGGTGTAACAACCTATAGCAAAGACAAAAGAAAAGAGAGGAGGAGAGACACCCTCAGGATATGTTGCTGACGTTGGACCCCACAGACAACCCAAGTGGCATGTGCCTGGTTTATCAGTGTGTATGTGCCAGCGGCTTGTGAATTCTGACCTGAATCAGCAATGTTTGAGACATAGGAATGCATAAATAAGTAGTTGAAGGTTTGCATGATTATGACTGGACATACTATACATTATGTGTAGCCATGCTGGGTGTTAATACATATTCATTTTCCCCAGCAGCAGGTGGCCTTGACAAGCATGATAAAACTAGAAGTCTCAGCTTCTGTCTGTTCAGCCCTTGTCAGCAAAAACACAGTCCCTTCTAATCCATCAACCTCTTTTTTACAAATATAGTCCAGTTTCGTAAACAGTATTATTCCAAAGTAAGTATTAACACTTAGTAATTATGTAAAGTTCAAATTGGAGTTGAGCAATACGATATTAATCCTTGTGTATTTTGGGGCTGTATCTTGATAGATAATCCATATCTTGAAATAGCTCTAAATCAGTGTTCATCAATCTTTTATTTATCCATACAGATATGGTATAATTTTGATTTACTTTTCAAAATGTACAATAAATAAATGAACCAAGTAGGCTGAATATTTGAATAAATACATACACTACCCTATAATGTCAGAGAACAAGCCCTTTTGTCAGAAACAGGCTCTCCTGACACCAGTACTTTCCATCAGCTCAAGCACCGCTATACCCCAGCCCTGCTGTTGGAAGCTTGTAGAACCAATTACCTGAACGGTTGAGTGCCAGGTACAGATTGCCAGCCACAGGCCAAGGCAATTAGACCCTCACCTCACATCTAACCCCAATATTGGCATAGTATCTGGTCATCAACCTAGGCATAGGTGGAGAACTGATGCCACTGTGTGAGGGATGGTTAAGTGGACTTCATGGAACTATTTAATGTATTCTACTCTATGTATTGTCTGTTTTAATAATATAAAAAAACAGGAAGAAATAAGAAAGCGACAACTACAAAACACTGAAGGAAACTATCAGAAGGTGGTATATACACAAATATCTGCTCATGTAAGCTTACTTTTGACTGTTCACAAGCATTTAATAATTGAGGCACCATTTGCACAAACAAAACTTCTATCATTATTGGTTTTTCTTTTTTCTTTTCTTCATATGCTTAAAACTAGAAACAGATCTGGACTACAGGGCTATAGCACATATTTTTGTTTTTTCTTTATCCTGGAGGATACTGTCTCCAATTTTTTTTTTTTAAAGTTGTATTACAAAAAAAGTCTTTTATGCACCCAATTGTCTTTACACGTTATTGCGGAGTGACTAAATGACCTATTTAGAGATACATTTTTTTCTTTACTATTTCTTTAAAATACCACCAACAGGCACCAATTCTTAACTCAGCAAGTCTCCCTTTAATATCTGGTACACTAAATTGTCAAGCCATTATCAAGCTGGGCCAGTCGTCTGTATCTAAAATGCAATTGAAGTACACAATATTTTCTAAAAAAGCAGGACATTTGCTGGATACTGCAGTTCTGTGAGGGGTGGAATTGAGAGGACTTCCAAGGTGAGCAGAGCAGGTGGGGGGGCCTTGTTGCATTAAAAATGTTAAGCTTCACCAAAAGTCATTTTCAAGGCAACCAAGCATCAAATAGAACACATTTTAAGAAGAGTGTGTACTCTGACAGAATGGACATGATGTATGTGTGTGAAAGCGTGTGCATTTCAGAGAAAAAAGCAAACAAACATTCTTGGTATGTGCTATTACCCCTTGCTGTGAAAGCTGAAATTGGTAAAGAAAAAAAAAAGAGCAACAGAAAAAAGCTAAACAACTACAGGGCTGGGACTTGAGCCTGATTGTGCTGCAATAAGGACCTACTCATATGTTCTTTTCATTTGAACAAATTTTACTCATTGTGGCCAAAACTTCAAAAAATACTTTAAGTTTGTTTAGATGGTAATTTTAAACCTTTGGAGGCTGAATACTATTATAAAGTTAACAAAGGATTTCTTGTAATAACTTTGAGCTGGTAATTTTCACCCACTTGTTGCTAAACAGCGTAACAGAATGTTATACTTATTTCGGATGCTTTCTTTTTCTTTTTCTAAGTAAAAACTTGAGGACTTTTAAACTGAACATTTAATTTTATTTTGTTAAAAGGAAAAATATATACATCAATACAGTTAAAATACCAATTAGAAAGGTTTTTAGCAGAAAATAAACTATCTTGTTGCAGAAATTTAAACTAAAATTACACTACACAGTGTTTAAGTGTAGACATTAGTTTTACCTAAAACGTACTATCTAAGATGTTTTATTGTACAATTAACAACCAAATGATAAAAATGAGAGTAGAGTAAGTAACAGAAAACTCCAGCATAATTTTAAAAAACTGAATATCCTGTACTGTTAAATTTGGCAGAGCAACCCTAAATGAAAATGTCAAGGTGCCAAATAAAACACAGCAAAGCAAATGTAAGATTTAAGTGTTTTGGACCAGTTACTAGTAGTAGACAAAGCCATTACTCCACCCAAACCACTATTTGGAGCGAGCAAAGATTGATGACTCTAGGTTTGATTGAAAAGTCTGCCTGAGGGTTGGAGCTTGTGTCTAGGTGAGAAGCTATGGCGAGTGATTGATTGAACAATGGACCAGCATGGTTCTGTGGGGAGCAGAATTGTTGAAAATAAAAAGAGGGTATGGCGGAGGTCTATGATTTCATTAAAATACAGATGTGTGCACTGACAAATGGACATAGACTGGGGATAAGGAAGTTCTGTAACTTGTATGTGTCGGGTGTGCATAAATATTTCAGTCAAAACGCTCCAACTGTCAGCACCTAAAGATAGGACTACAGTGACAGTAAATTTATATACATGTTACTTCTTTGTATTTCACTGTTAACTGGTAAATATAATTGCTCATTATTTGTTGTTTGCAATTAAACACTAATTGTCTCATTATTAAACTCAGGTTTGATAAGTTTTTCACTCTTCTTCTACACTTGGCTGTCATCAGTTTTACAAGAAAGTAAATACAGTCATCACATTGCCAGTGAAGCAGATGACAAAAGAATGAAATAATCTGTGACTATTTGCATTTCACAATCATCTGCAAAACTCTGCTGAACATAGCCACTGTAATCCAGCAAATGAAGCTTCTGGCCTACTCATAAAAGATCTTTTGCATGTCTATTATTTAACAGTAGTCATTATTATTATATTTATATTAATGAGGGTTAAACTATCATGTAATATTAGAAAAAAACGTAAACTCAGTTATGCTTCTAACTGACACAAAACCCCATGTTTACGCTTTCATTCCTATTTTCGTTATTTTGGTTCCCCTTGAGCGGCATTACATGTGTGACCACTGATGCTGAACGTGTTCCCTTCAGACAACAGAACCCTGGAAACCCAACATTACTGGCGATGACAACAAACACCCCTGCCTACAATGGTGTGAAGTTTCAATTACCGGTAGACTTGCTGGCTGGCTGCTGCCAGTCAGCCTGACAGGAAAGGGAATGGCTGAGAGAAAAGCATTCCCACCGGGGTGGTACAAACCATCCAGCACCCTCAATACACTTGGCATTTATCACAAAGCATTTATGTATTCTTTATATAATCAAGAAACCATAAGGCAATTAAGATCCATTTTCTTGGAGGGTAATAAACATTAAGCAGGACACATTTAGTTGACAAAATAAGAGTAAGAAACAGAAAATTATTTGAAAAAACTGTTGCCTAAATTATAAAACAAGTAACTTTTAGATTAAAGAATAGATCATTTGTAGTATTAGTTATTTTTGCCTTTTTAAATTAGGAGCCATTTATTTTTGGTGACTTTTTACAACTTTCTGAAATTGTTTTTCTTGAGAAATTATTAACTTGACACTTTAATGATATGGCAATTGTTGAATCCACAATACATTTGAGATAACAATTTAAAGCAAAATAACCAGAAACTAAATCAATAAAAACTAAATGATACCCAATCTTGGTCTAAGCCAATGTCTTGGGGCAAATCTCTTCAGTGCATGTCAGTGTAATTGGTGCAGCCGTGGTTGTGAAGGTTATGGCCATTATAGGTGAGCGTGGGGAGGCATAACTGCTCATAGCCTTGCCCTCATTGTGAGCAAAGACGAAGGGAACGTATGGGGTCCCACCACTCACCGTGACCTGTATCTTAATGAGAGGGACAAATCAATGCCACGCTGGAAGAAGAACACAAGCACAGCTGCCACAGGGAGATGAGTTATTTTCCTGTCACAATAAACACGTGAGCAAAGTTCATTTCAATTAACGGCATCAATATTGTAATTTTAGTTTAGATCTTTTTTTTCTCTATAAACAACTGTTCTCATTATAGGAAATATATCTAACTTCTCAATTCACACAGGTTTTCTTTTAACTTACATTTGAATTTTGATGGGTGTTAAGAACAATAAGACTGGTTTTAGTGTGCTTTAAGTCACATCTGCTCACTTTATTCTGCTTCTATAGTCTGTCATTATTAAATAAACAAAGTAAACACAACGGTACTCCACAAATGCACCTCTACACGGACAGACGAAAAACCTAATCAATGCATTATTCTTCTAATTTTGTTCTACAACAAGAAGAGTGGGTGAAGGAATGAACAAGTAAATGAACAGAACCAAACCATTTCATAACGTTCACTTTTTTTTAATCAATTTTTGGGAGCAAATGAAAACAAAACTCCTAATATTCTCAGTCAAGCCTGTGCAGTAATTGGATTAAAATATGTGTTTTGGCTTTAAAACTAAATTCACATTAGGGAAGAAAAACATGCTAAACTGATTATGTTGAACAGGCTTTTCTAATTCCAACACTACACTGTATCTAAATGTTTTTGAAGGTTTAGTGCAAGCATGAAAATTGGAGTAAGTGTATGTAAATGAATGTCTGCATGTAAAATACTTTGTAGAGTGAAATACAACCTAAATATTGTTTAAAAACAACAACCAAAAAAAGGTACAAACAATGTAAATTTTTCCAATAGATTAATCAATTGCTTAGGGATTTATAGGTAAAACCTCTATAATGAGGTGAAAACCGGTTTGCTTGAAAAATAATGATACAAATCACCTCTTAAAGCACTATTGGCCACCAGATTATGTGCTTAGTACAGCAAGCCATAACTTCTCCTCGGAGCTTTTACTCAATCACCTTATTGACTTGGCCTAGCAATCAAAACTACTTTCACCTTCCAATTACTGATGCTTGTGTGATGTACAATAATGTTTATTTTATTTGCAGGATGGCATGTGAAAACAGGCAACCAAAAAAAAAATAAACTGTCAATTATCAGAAGTTTTTTTTCCTTATAAGTTTCTCTTTATGCTGTTTTTAAGTAAAAAGAAATTAGGTCTCACACTAAAGCGAAAAGAGGGGGGCTGCAGTAGCTCGGTGGTCTGTGCCACGGTTTTGTAATCAGCTGCAGGTTCGAGCCCAGGTTGCGTCTGGAAGGGCATCTGGTGTAAAACAATTGCCAAATCTTTAGTGCGAGTTTGCTGGCTGTGGCAACCCCCTGAAGACGGGAGCAGCCGAAAGAACAACAACAACAACTAGAGCAAAAAGACGCAGAATAAAGGACAGCAGATGGAGACACACACATATGCAAATGTACACACAAAAGACAAACACATTTTATGTTTCATCAAAGATGAGTTTGCAATGGGTAGCGAGCAATCCTGGAGTTTGACAAACACACGGTGAAATGACAGTGAATGGGAGAAGTCTTCGGTGAGAGGCTGTCTTTAAAAACGCAAAAAGGCAATTTCCAGTTGAAAAGAATATTGGCTGTGTGGCAGCGGCCGACTTGACAATTACATAAGCGGTGCAAACAGCGCTGCACCTCCACCCGTCGAATTCTATTAAAACTTCAGCACTCCAAAGAACGCTCTTATGGAAGAAATTACCACACAGAGTCACCGTGCGTGTGATTTAAAACGGCAAAACCTCTGACAACGTGTCTTTTGTAAGAAAATAAAGAATAGGAAAAATAACAACTAAGTTTGGTAGAAAACATAACTTACAGTCAAATACTGAAACAAACGACTATTTAGCTGAATAAGTCTGAACCCAAAGCAACAGCATTTTCTATATGTAGTTATAAAGGCTGCTAATGGTCTGGGGTTAGCCTTAGGGATGCAAGAAATGGCTTCAAAGTAGAAAGGGTTCCTTAAAAAAATAAATAAATAACATACTTAGAAAGATTCAGGCAATATTAACCATTGGAACTTTCTGTGACGCTAAAGTAAAACACCACTGACTGCACACATTCAACTAAAAATGTACAAAGCACGTGTTACTCTCATGTGCTTTTCTCTGTCTCCTGCCGTCAGTGTCCCTAACTTTTTCCTACTCAGAATTACAACCTACGGCTCAAACTTGTTTTCTTCACAGATACTGAAGGGAAAAACATCAAATCATGGACTTCCCCCCTCACCAATGCTCGTCCATCTCCTTTTGTTTCAATCATAGTCCCGTTCCAAATGAGGTATTCTTCATATACTTGTCCGATGGCTACGAATCACATCAACGTGTCGCTCCTACTCTCTCAACAAAATGATTAATTTTTCTATTACTGCAATAAGCGTGTGAAATGAGCTATATAATCAATAGCGTAGGTTTGTAAACAGCGGCCACACTCCAGGGAAAATGTATTTTTTAGAGAACAAACTGCCTGCGTGTGGTGGGAATGTTCATCTGAAAATGTTTACTAGGGCAATTTAGAGGAAATAAAGACACAAGCTGAACAAAATGAGAGCATTTTTCTTAACAACAGCAGGATGAACAGGAAGGGATTCGGACAAGGACAATACTGAACTAGAGTAGAAATGTTACTTACAGTATGACTTTATGATGTTTACAATGAAATGTGAAAGTCTTTTGAGTTTGTTTTACATGGAAGCAGCTTTGAAAATTACTGTTTGTGTGTGTCTTTTTTGGCAGCGAGAGTTGACAAAGTCGAAGCACTTCTATGAATTACTGCTTACAGCAATTACTGCTTATAGCACAAACATCTGTTGCTGTGCCAACCATGCCCTGCTGATGAGAGCCAAAAAGGTACAACTCTGAGCATGAGACTGTGACTGTGAAATGGAACTTGTCCTATTACAAATTGCACCCCCTTAGTGAGTTTGTGCTTGCAAGGTCAAACAATTAAAATGCCTATTTGATAACATGCCACAGATTTCCATTCATCCATCAGCTCAATATGCTTATCCTTTAAAGGATCACATGTGGCAGGAACCTGTTCCAGCTGACTTTGAGCAAGAGCCAGTCAATCAAACAGCTGACACACAAAGAGAGACAACGATTCACGCTCACATTCACACCCGCCTAACTGACAATTAACCTAATCCATGTCTTTTGACAGTGAGAGGGGATTCATCGCACCAAGAGGAAACCTCTGCAGGCACAGAGTGAATATCCAAAAATCCACTGCCTGCTAATTTAAACCACTTCACAGCTCGTGGTGCAGAATCATCCAACAGATATTTTATAATAGATTTGGATGTTTGTTATTCTCTTTGCAAAATGAACAATAAACATACACTCATGCATGCACATATCCAGAAAAAGTGGAAAAAAGAAAGGAAGAACAGAAACATTTATTGTATATCCAGGAAGCCAACAATAGCTAAAGTAATTAGTTTTTATAAAACTAAAAACATAGTTTCTAGAAATATTTTTAAAAGCAAAAGCAGATAAAAGAGAGAAACAGCAAGATGGAGTGGCTACTAACATGTTGACCCTAACAAAACAGAAATAAACACATCTTTTTAAACTTACAATAGGGTCTGTTGAAATAATTTGTACTCAAACAACAGTTAAACTGAGCTAATAATGAAGTTTAATTACATACCAAAAAGCTGGGTTATGTTCTAACAGTCTTAGAGCTCATTCTACAGGAAACTAAATTTGGTGATGCCCAAAGATGTGTCAAAACAACAGAAAAAAAAACGAACCAGCTGTTGATTGCAGAAATAAGTTCTTTTAACTTTTACAAAATCTAAATGTATTATTTTCAACTGGATCAACTTGAATTTTTTTTTTACTTCAAAATCCATTCAAATGCTTGACAAAAATAAAATCTAACAATGCGGGTTTAATTTTGCGTTAACTGTGAATTTAGCTGTGACCACTTCTATTCTGCAGGTAACCTTTCCATAGGAAACTCATTGGTTTTGTGAAATTTATTAAGAATGAGAATCCAAAGTTGTTTTGTGAAACCACTTACAAGCAGCTGTGCTCGGAGCCTGTCATCCTCAATGGTGATCCTTTCTCTTAGAACGGCCTGCTGGAGACTCTCTTGGGTCAAGGCCCGCTCTGCAGACAACATCCTGGACACTTCAGCCTGGACTTGTGATTGAGTTTCAGCCTGAGCTTGTGCTGATGCTCGGGCCTTCTCTGCCTCAAACCTGGACACAATCAAAGACAAACATTTTTACAGGTCTAAATGGTTGCCAAAACGTTAAAAACCATTCAAATCCTGAACAATCTCTACAATCAATATCAAAACATTTTAAGCCACTTAAAGAAACCTGTTTTTTTTTATACAAGAGTATTTAAAAAAAGAGGCTAAAACATGCATGTTAGGCTGCCTTCAGGCCCAGGCCTCCCTATCTATGATCTCATTGGGACTTGCCTGGTCACATAAAGGTTAAAAATAACAATTAAACTACACAGACACTACACAAACACACTATATTATACATAAAATACATATACAGGCTAAAAAGGATAGAACCTAAAATGGTTCCTTGTGGGATTCCCATTTCAATTTTGTGAGGAAGACTTGACACTATCTATCAAAAACCCATTGTTTGAGCTCCTTTGGGTATGAATACAACTTCAATAACAGTTTCTTTGATAAACTGTATTAGAGTTTTGGAAGTTTAATAGCACAGCACCTACAATGTCTCCTTTACTGAGGAACTGTTTAAGTTTCAGGAAAGTTGAATATTCCATTGTGTGGTTCAAAGTGTAGAAGATGAAAATATAGTTTTTGTCTAATTGTGTTGTTGTTTAGACAAAACTGCAGTTACAATCTGCAACAATTTTAACAATGTGATGGCAGAGTATGGTTGCTTTAAATGAGTGTAAAAGGAAAAAAAACACCATCTATAGGATACCAAATGAAATACCCAGTATTATTAGTAATGCCACATAATCAATATCTGGGGTTTAGTCACCATGTATCAGGTATCATCTCAGCATCAACACTGTGGTGAAACTGTTTGCAAAAACACAGTTTGTTATAAATGATGTGTCTACACCTGTTTGCTGCAATGTGTAGATACAACTAGAGCTGGTAAAAGGAATCCTGTCTGACACCTGAGTATCAGTCAAAAGAGGAATTCTTGCAGTATTTTCTGCCTGAACCACCTCTTCCATCCTTCCTTACAGCAAGAATTACAGGGCAGCTGGGCCCACCCTCTCTCAACGTGCTAGTTTTCTTTCTCTTGGTTACTGGTGTGCATCTTTGTTCCCACCCTTATTTTCCTTGAACTCTAAGAAGCATCTACGGTGAGACCTTTTTACCAGAACTCTGCAGACTGCTTTTTTCAGTGCGGCAGAGAGACGATGGCTGGAAAAGGAAATAGCCTCAATCCTGACAAGAGGCAATAATGATAGTTCTTCTGTCAGAGGCACAGAGGAGTTCTTCTCTGTTGATTTGAGAGTTAAAACTAAAATCTAAAAAGTCTCTCCTTTTGTATTGCATTTATGCTAAATGCAGGTGCTCTTCTATACAGTGTCAACTGAGCTATTGTGGAATAGCTTCTTTTGAAATGCCCCTATTCATAACGTCTTTTCAAGATGTCATTATGTATCACAGAGAAGAAAAAAAAATACAAAAATGGCGCTTTCTAAGAGCAGACAAACAAAAGATTGCCTTGGCTCTCATCATTTAAGTTGAAATTGTAGCAAACTGTAGAAAACTTCCTGACGAGTATCTCCGTATATTGATTTCCATTTTGATGTAGTTTGTTTCTCTTTACCTGTTCTTAGTATTGCATAAATAAAAAGCGGGGCAACACTGAAGAGTAATGTTTTAAAAAGAAAAACTTGAATGTGAAAACTATATAAATTGCAAAGAATTACACAGGAGAGCTGTTTACCCATCAATAGAAATGATCAATTCCGTGAAGCCGTCGTGTAGACGGAGGCAGCACATTCTCTGCAGACACAGGACCACCATTTGAACCCTGCCACTGGGTTCTCATAGTTGCCTAGCAACACACTCCCTATTTGGTGACAGTGCGCTTGATTGAATAAGGCGGAACATCCCTGAAACCCCTAAAAGTGATCTTCTGTGAGAAATCAAACAGTAGTGGCAAGGTACAATAAACACAGAACAGAGTGTGAGCACCGGAATGAGTTATGACAGACTGAATGAAGACAGCAAGGATCTTCATAAACGTCTGCTGAAGAAAGATGCAGGGAGCTCATAAAAGATACAGCTGATGAGAGGGATGATGCCTGAGAGTGACAGGGAATGTTAAATGACTGTGTGATGCGTTTCCAAGGTTGGAGAATGATATGATACACAGTTTATTCATTTGAATCTCAGTTGTGGTCCTATATTAGATGGCTACAATGGAAACAATGTTGAACAACATTAGTACTTTCAAAACTGAACTTAATGACAGAAGTTCATTTTCATTGAGTCTTAAAGCTTTATAAACACAAAAGATATAACTTGTTTACAGCCCACCCAGGTTTCAGCATTGATCATCATGATCATTTAAAAGTACAATCAATGAGCATATAATTACAGACATGAATAATAAAAATGTTTTTTTTTTGTTTTGTTTTACACCTTCGCTCTGGAATTCTACATATTACAAGCACACAATAATCTGTCAAAGGGACAGATTTTTGTCTGTTATAGAAAAACTCATTTATGTCTTCAGTCACCTGAGAATATAGGCAATATATAAATAGTGACGACTGGTGATGGACAGGTGAGTTAAAGCAGCTCACCTACATACCTTCAGCTTAGACTCGATGACAGTTAGACATAATTGAAGTATGCCTGATGTCTTAAATCTGCCATGCTATGTTACTAAATGTCAGAGAGCAAGGAGAAATAAGAGAAAAAAAGGAGAGAAAAAGAGTGAAAGTAAGTAGAAAGCGTGAGCAGTGGCGACATGACATGTGTGGCCCCGAGGAAGTGAAGCATAGAGTGGGAGAAAGAGATGGAGGGAGACGGAGAGAGACCAGCCATGTCCAGTCTCACAGTCCACTGGGCTGCGCACGTCAGCACACTCCATCCATCATCAGGCTCTGACTCACGCACACACAGACACATGGGGAGCCTCCTAATGGCCTTTTACATTCACCATTTCCCCCACAATCCACGCCTCCCTGCGTGCACTGCTAATGCATCTAAGCTACCTTTACTCAAAGAAGCTTTAGCTACTGCTTTAGCTACTGCTACAACTACGACTAAAAACGAAGAGTAAACATTTTTTTTCTTGAAAATGGTATTGGATGGTACTTATATGGGTCAGCAAAAGCAGCAAATTCACCCTTTTGACATGTCAAGGTTTTTCTTTTAACAAATGCGCTTTTATCTAAACTACAAGACAGTTTGAACAGATGCTCTGAAAGTTTTGCCACTAGAGCAGATCAAAAACACACATAATTGGCTGTTTTAATTTTAGTCTAGTGCTTTAAATACAAACCAGCACAGATTTCAGGAATAGATCATTTTATTTTGCCACGTTTAAAGTCAAAAGTCAAAGTCAAATTTATTTATATAGCACTTTTCAGCAACAGGGCAATACAAAGTGCTGCTAAAAGCAAACGACATTTCCAAAACACATATTTTGTTACACCAAACAGATTTGTTTCTCTAAAATCTAAAAAAAAAAGCCACTTGTTTGGGAAAAACTGAAATCTGGTCAAGTAAAAAAAAGGATAGGGGGTTAAGAAAATAAACAGAACTGAAAAAACAGAAAACTACTGACTTTCTCACAAGTGCTAACCCAAGCAAAGACTGCTATCACTAGCTAGATGCTATCTGTCTGCTTCACCTCTATTGCTTTCCAGTCATTATTGGCCTGTCTCTGGGATATTGGACGCATTTTTCATTCGACTGTAGAAGATTGGCACTGGGAGGGAAAGGGGAGCTTTGACACGGAGAATGGTTGAGTCAGTCAGAGAGAGCAAATAGACAATAGCTGAGCAGGAGAAAAGAAAAGTATTGTGCCTTTGGAGGATAAGTGGTTTTTTTTTTTTTGGCTTGGCATTGAGAAGGGAAGGATAATCTTGGCTAATTAACAGTTGTTTTGATTGTTCATTGGACTGAGTCTCAAAACAAAAAGATAGAAAGACAGAACAAGGGAGGTATCGTTAATTTAAAAGGAACACATTTGGTTGAATTTTGTCTGCCTTTTAAGAGGTGACCTTCAACAAGGGTTCATAAAAAAGGACATAATATAAAAATATATTAATTTGTCTAAGCTTGACAACATTTGTAGGTGTTTGAAATGACCACCACCTTAAATTCTCTAGAAATAACACAACCTTGGCTTTTTGTTTGAGGCCACCTTGATTTTCTTGTACCTACACTTATTTCATCTTAGAAGTGGGAAGTTAAAAACCATTCTGTTTCTTTTGGTTTTACCTTTACTTTTGACAGAATTTTAAACAGCATGTGTATAGTTTACTTAAAAAGAATGAGCTAACAATGCCTCTAAAACCTCTAATTTGATTATAACCTCACAAGAAAACCCAAATTTAACTGGCATTTGACAAATTTGTTTTCTCCTGGTAAGAGTTTGAAAGTTCCACTTTACCATTTTTGGTCTGGTAAGAGTTTGAAAATTCCACTTTACCATTTTTGGTTAATCAGTACCAAGAACATTTTGTCATTTCAAAATAAACATTTATGCACAGCAGTTGTTAAGGTTGGCTTCAAAACTGTAGACAAAATAGAGTAGAATAGAGCCTGCAATCATAGGTCATTTTTGTAGGTACACCTGTTCAATTACTTGTTAACACCAATAGCTAATCAGCCAATCACATGGAAGCAACTCAATGCATTTGGCTTTCTATACGGGGTGAAGATGACTAAAGTTCAAATCAAACCTCAGAATGATTTAGAAAGGGGATTTATATGACTTTGAATGTGGAATGGCTGTTGGTACCAAACAGACTGGTCTACATATATCTACTGAGATATTCACCCACAACCATCTCTAGGGTTTACAGAGACTGATCAGTAAAAGACAAAACATCCAGTGAGCAGCAGCTCATGTGGACAAAAACGTCTTGTTAATATCAGAAGTCAGAGGAGATGGGCAGAGTGGTTCAAGATGATAGAAAGGCAACAGTAGATCAAATAACCACTCCTTTTCAAACAAGTTATGCGGAATACCAACTCTGAACGCACAACACATTCACCCTCGAAGCAGATGATCAGCAGCAGAAGACCACACTGGGTGCAGCTCCTGGCAGCTACAAACAAAGAAGCGAGGCTACAATTTGCACAGGCTCACCAAAATTGGATAATAAGAGATTAGAAAAATAGTGCTTGGTCTGATGTTTCTCAAATCACTGGACACCAATAAAATTTAGTCACCAGATCTCCAGCCATTCTATCACCTTTAATGTGGTGGAACAGGAGATTGAATCTGCTGCAACTGCGTGATGCTATCATGTCAATATGAACCAACTCTGAGGAATGTTTCTAACACCTTCTTGAATGTATGACATGAAGAATTAAGGCAGTTTTGAAGGCAATAGAGTGCCAAACCCAGGACCTGCAAGGTGTACCTAAAAAGGTTGCCGGTGCAAGTATATGTGACAGAAATGTGACATGATTTCAGAATGTTGACCATTTCACATTGGCAGTTACATTACTTCAACATTGGTAAGTTTAATGAACTATATGTAACAAGACTGTGCCTAAAAAAAAGAGACCACTATTACTTGTTACCAGTCAAGTTTTTTTTTTCTATTAATGTGGTAAGTATGAGTGGGAGCTCTCAGTCTAGGTACTGTATGCTCTCTCATAAATATTGTACTCTGAAGGTTATTAAGCATTACTGATTGTCCAAACTCAAACTTGTCTGGCAGCAAACTGAAACTGGCTGTAGTTAATGAACCTCTTGTATTGTATTTTTATAGAATCCTGTGGCATTTCAAATATTTCACTAAGATCTCAGGAAATTGTGTCAACTTGTGAAAAAAAGGGTAGTGCTTTACTTTACAAATATATAATAGTTTTATACAAACAATTCTAATGTTTATGTCATTATTTAAAAAAAGTACTATATGATACTCAAAGTTAAGCTTTGGTTTGTAAATGAATGTATTTAATCATGATCAAAAATGATTAGTTGTGATCAAAACTGCAAAAGACAAATCCATTAAGCCATCATCACAAAGTTCTCAAAGGGCGAACATTATTATCCTTGCAACAGTACCACAGCAAAAAAAAGATTGTTTAAATTAAAGCCTTCTGTCTTATCTCGTGTTTACTTCCCATCAGTCATGCCATGTCGCCTACCTAATCTCCTCACCCATTTTATGCTTTCTGTTGTCCAACTTTCATCTTCACAAGATGCGTTTCAATACAGTAGTGGGGAAAAAGAATGTCTGGTAAGCTTCCATACCAGTGCAGGCTAAACCCAGGTGCATTGAAACAAAAGCATTTAAAGGCCCAATGCAATATTGATGGTAGAAATAATGTCTCCGAATGCTGGCTATGAATATTTTATGGTTGTATGCACTCTCCCTGACACACACGCTCACACACATATGAACACATACGTACACCATATCAGATTGCAGTTTCTATAAACTTATATTTAGGTGTGCTGTGACCATACACCACACCAGGATGCAGTTTTTGAAAACTGATACTGGTAGGTTGTTCCTTGAAGTACATAATACTGGAAACAACCTACAAATACCTAAAAAAGTATGAATTCTTTGTTAGACTCCATTCAACAATATAAGTACTATAATTACCATAACCTTCAGTCAAAAAATGTCACTTTTACCTTTAATTATCAAATCTAAAAAATCAACTCTGCCTTTTTGTTGAGTGGTATAGGTTTAGAGGACTGAATGTGAACATCCTGTGTTGTATCTGAATGTCTTTTAAAGCTAAACTCGAAGTTGATAGCATTAGATAAACACAATTAAACTGAATGAAATGGATTGAACAAAAAGAACAAATGTAACTGTTTATGAAACCAGCTGCGGGCAGCAAATTTAACAAAATTTCGACATTTGTCTTCTTGATATTGGTTTTAACTTAACCACAAATCATACAATTCTGATTTTAACTAATTTGAACAAAGTATTAATATAACCATTTTATCATCCTCTCAATGCTGCTGTGTGACAGATGTTTAGTTCCAAGACAGAACTATGTTTAGAATGGTCTTGATTACATAATGAAGTTAAGTCTAAATGTAGTGCAAGGTTCCTGGTTCAGATTGAAGGAAGATTCACAATTTCCAGACAGAATCAAACCTTTTTTTTTTTTTTTTTTTTTTTTACTTCAACACTTTCAAACCTTTTGCAAATGAGCTGAAAATGTTCTGTGTTTTCTGGTTATGTCGTAATGGTTTTATAGGCTAGACTCTTTGTATCTGATTTTGGCCCAATAAAGAATTTATTAGTGTGGCTGCCTAACTGAGAAGGAATGCAGAAGCTCAGAGAAGGTCAGTGTTCTCACTCAGAAGTCTGACATGCAATTATACTGCACAGGCCAAAACGGCCTGCTCGACTACATGCTGAAATAATGGGCAGAAGTTTCACAACAACAACTAACCTTTGAGTGTTAGAGCTGGACTTTCAAACACGAGCTTTCACGCACAAGAAAATAATTTGATAAAAGATATGAAACATGACTAAAACAGAAGAAACCAGACTGAGCGATAAAGCAACAGGACTGAGAAACAAAAGAAAAAGGGAATGTTTTGAGAAAAACAGCAAAAAATGGGGGAAAAAAAGGTGGTGTTGAATTAACAAGGCATGAGGTGCAAAGTGGAGGAAAGTGTCTTGAAAAGTAAAAGAGAAGAACCAGTACAGTAACAAAATATGTGTTAGGCTGAGGGAGAAGAGAAGGGTTGGTGTAAGAGTTCTTTTACCCTCATCCCACCTTCTCTCTCATCCTTTTCTGAGTTGTTCTGCTCTGATGCCTCACAGAGAAGCAGCAGAGGCAAATCTGCTCTCTGCACCCGCTCCTTTCTACAAATTAGTTTAGGCTGCACCTAAATAAACTCTCGGCTCAGAAGCCTTTACTTCACTTCTGCCAGAGCAAAATATGCAAAGCCAGATCTCTGGAGTTCATTTATGGCCCTACAGCCAAACAGATGGAATCGTGCCTAATCGAAGCTCCACAAATCCTCAAAATCCCAAGATTTTTTTTTTTATACAGCGACATTGCATAAAACAAAATGAAGGAATACTTTCCATTACCCATTTTTTAAGCAAAAATAATAATTCAAAAACACACTATAAAATTTAAATCGCTTGCAAGTGTGACTGCTCAACTTCGGTTAGGAACTTATCAAATCTTTGCTTTACAGTTTGTTTGTATCTGTTTCTTTTCTCTTTTTTAAACCAAAACAATAACAAAAAAATAAACTTACATGAAATATAAAGTATCAAATTTTAGGGAATTTTAAGTACAGTAAAACTCTAAAAATAAACTTTTCCGTAATCATTTGGGTGTTTGGCTAGTCTACAGTTTGACTGTATTTCCACTCTACAGCAGTTTTACAGCATCATTTTTTACATAACCAGACCAAAACTATCATTTACAAAAGTAAAATTAAAAATTAAATGAATGAAATGCATCTTACTGTGGTCTGAACTAAAAAAACTGGACATACTGTAAGTTTGTAATTAGTTCATTTTTAGACATCAGTATTTGCTCAAGTTTCATTTTCTAAAAAAATCTAAAAATAAATAAAAAAATTTAAATTTATTTCTTGAAAGTGATGCATTGCTTTTGCCTTGAATAAGGCATTAAGTGGTAGATCAGGTGCTAAGTTAATACCACCTTCTTAGCCAAATAAAAACTGTTTTATTTATAACTCTTTTTGATGTTATAACATGTCCATCTATTATAGTAGCGTTTCTCAACGGGGGCGGTACCGCCCCCTGGGGGCCGTTGAGAGGATGACAGGGGGCGCTGGCAGCAATATTTTCAAAAAGGGGGCGTTGATATTCTTTTGGGGGGCGTTTGCTTGAAGATAAAGTTTACACAAAAGATTCACAACAATATCAGTTTAAACTTTGAACTACTTGCAAA
>NC_051447.1:11807881-11873399 GCF_001649575.2 Kryptolebias marmoratus | reverse complement strand
GGGGGGCGGTTAGAGGCCTTGATAATGGATAGGGGGGCGCTGACCCAAAAAAGGTTGAGAAACACTGGGGTCAGACAAGAAAAGGATAGATGCAGAAAAGGCAGAAAATGATTCAAAGAGAAGGGAAAGGAAAAGGGAATGGGCAAGAAAAGTGTGTTTCTTCATCAGGCAGTGTGAATAGATCACTCCTCTACACCCAGGAAATTATCTCAGCATTGTGCCCTCCTTTCTAAGACATGATTAATTGATTGCAGGAGAGCAGAAGGAGAGGACGACAGCAAATAGGGAGGAAGGGAAAATGTGCTGATGTGCTTCGGAAGAGAGGTAAATTGGAAACAGTAGGGATCGGAAAGACTGATGCTGACCTTTTTGACTATTAATGAAAGCGGAGAATAGTCACATAAAAAAAAAAAGTCTTTGGATTCTTATTAAAACCTAGAAAAAAAGTTTTGACAGTAGTGCACCTTGATACAAACTGTGATAAACAGGGAGCTAAGAGAGGATAAAAAGGATAAAGCTAAAGAAAAGTATAGCAGAAGTGAGACGATTGCTGGTGGTTAGGTTGCATGCCACAAGTCTCACATTTAATTTCAAGATTAAGGTTTCTTATTTTTTGTTTTTACAGAGATTTTGTCCTTTGTTGAATGTCTCTGAAGCCATCATCGTCTTACAACTAAAAATAAAGAGACGCACCAAGAACACAGATTTATACTGTGAATAAATCTAAGAATATAGTTTTTATATTTTACTTGCTAATTTATGGCAAGAAATCTGCTTTTAAAATAATTAAAAAAAAAAAACGCTTTGCAACACTAAACTCCTCTTTGCAAAACCATGAGAAGAATCCCATTTCAGAGGAAGATGGTATGTGTATATGTGTATGCATGTGTGTGCGCATGAGTCTAACCATGCTTGCATCTCCCGCTCGGCTTTAGCCCTGTCTTGCTCCAAGCTTTTTTCCAGCTCATCAGTGATCTTCTTCCTCAGGGCCTCCTCATCCACTAAAGACAAAAAAGCAAAAAGAAATAAAGGCAGTTAAAGACTGAAAACAGTAAAAACCAATGATGGTAGAGAACAAGGCCATTCAGTAGATTTAACATCCTCCTATGCCAATGAAAAGTTTGCCTCCATCAAAAGCTCTGCTTTCATTATTTGCACCAAAACTCTTTTTTTCCCCTAAAAAAGGCATGCATTTTTTATTTCTCCAGCCTGTATTCTTTTTTTAACTGGAGCAGCCTATAGTTTGTGCTATAAAACAACTTTTGAGTTACAAAAATCCAGCAAAAAACTTCTTTAGAACTTAAAAGCAATCTTTCCAACTAAGACTAAATTACTCCAAACATTGCACAATGCTAAATTTAAGTTTTCCTTTCCCGGCTAATGATCGTATTTGGATGATTTGTAAACAGAAAATGTTATTTTCATCAGAATATTACTGTTTAAGTAAAACTAATAAAATCATTGCTTCAAATTTGGAAAAAATATTCATATAACATAAAAAATTTGTTACAGTTGTAGACACTTTTACTTTACGCATGAAACTTGCACAGATAATATACATTTGTTAATTTATATACATTAATTTGTTTTATACTAATTAAAACATATATAAGTCTGTAGCTCTGTGTGTGTCGATTTTTCTTTCTTATTTAGTGTAAAAGTATTTAGAAGTTGATAAATAATTCTACAATAACAGTAGTGTTTGGAATTTTTCCATTAGAAGAAAACTGAACAATAATAAATTTGCTGTAGGAATTGTTAGCTGGCCATAGAATATCCTGTATATTATTTACACATACACATAAAATGACATATATATATATATTCTCCATTCCTAAAACCACAGCTCAGTACCGCCTTGTCTCCATAGATCATGTCATTGACGACATACGTGTATGACTCCGTGTCCTCACTGGTCTATCTTGGCAGGTAATTAAGCATGAAAGTAAAGATGCCGGCCGGCGACCAGCCCAAAAACGTGCTCTGAAGACAGAAGTGGCAAGCGGTGTGCTGCAACGCTGCAGTGATGGAGGGGGGAAGAGTCTGAGTCTGTCAAGATTAGCCTCCCACTGCATTAGTTAGATGGGATAATCCCTATTGTCAGAGTCTATTATTACCTGGTAACATGTGGTAACAGCAGGCCACAGAAACCTCATTACACTTAAATCAGATTAGCACTAAGAGAAAACAGAACAACCGGGAATATGCAAAGTAATTTATTTGAATAATAATAATAAAAAATTCCAAAGCAATACCGACTTATGCTCAAGCACTGAATTTAGACACAGGGTTAGTGGGTATTTTAAAAGTACTTCAGTATTTACAGTTTATTCTGACCTCCTGTATAGTAAACCCTGACAAGTGCTGAAAATTAGAGCTAATTTTCTGCCTCTTTCAGCATCTTAACAATTATTGAATAATTGTAAAATGTTATCAAATTGGCTTTTAAACTTACATTGCATGATTTGATGTAAAAACATATATCAATGTTTAGTTATACTAAAACCGCCAAGTTACAAACATATGCAAAGATTTATGCAAGTGGTTTATAGATACATAAACTACTTTTTACACTATTTTTTTTTACTTTCTCTGCAACTTTGTTGTACAAAACACCATCAATAATAATGTGTCAAGTTATAATTAGAAAGTGTTCTAATTATTTCTCTGATACCTACAATTTAAAGAGTTTTTTTCCCCTCTGCCACAAACAACTAATCCCACCAACTAAATATGAAGAGATTTGACAAACAGTCAGAAAAGGGAGCCTTGGAAACACTAAACCAGACAGACTGACAGTTTACTAGTTTTTAGTAGAAGAGTGCATCCTCAGTGACATAGGCCGCTAACACCTGCTGTTCAGAGCATGAGGAAATAATATCCATCATGTTTGACTGCAACCACAAGCACCATTGATCTCACTGCCGAGAGTCTAATTACGACTGTGTTTGGAGAGAAGAGACAACCTGTAGGTCTGAAACCCTGACAGAGGATCTGCTACAGGGATCTGTGTCACATCACTGGTAATAAAATTAAAACTGCTCAATATGAAACCGTAATAAGATATGACATGATTGCTCCAATTTTTTATTTATTTTTAATAGACACTGGAAACATACATTGAACTTTATAGATTCCTGGTGTTGGTAGATGACAAGTGATAATATTATAACTTTAAAGATTAATACATGTCTATCTATGTAAAAAACAAACTTATTTTCTCTGATTATTTGATGATTTTATCAACTAAAATAATTCAAAAACTTTGTCACTGTTGCCTCAGTACTTGTAGTTTCAATGTTGGTATCAAGTTTACATAACTTAATAGCATAACTTATCATAATGAGTTTTTGAAAACAATTACTTTTCAGCATCAATTTCTCGGCCAGAACATCACCACAGACACGTAAACTGAGAAACACTGCTGTTCAATGGGGAAAACTTGAATAATGACAGTAAAAGAGATGCCACTCACTTAGAAAGAACAATAAAGAAATGTAGCCCCCAAATGCCCTAGTTGCCAGTCTCATTTATGGAAATTATGTCTTTGGGAAGCAAAAGACTTCACCCTAAACCCCACCAAAGGAGTGCTACGAAAAAGATAAATAAATAAAAGGGAGGAAAAAAAGAGGTTTCAGATATAGACACTGATGATAATGATGATAATGTTTCGGCATCAACAATGTTGATGTTTTAATTTAGTTTTTTGTTACTCCCCAGGTGAATGTATAACAAACATTTTTGAACTATTGTGAAATATATACAACAATAGTTTCAATACACTGTGCACTTAAAACCAAAATCAAGTAGTAATTTCACTATGTGCTTAAGTACAGTCAAAATTAACTGGAAAAAGTTACAGTAGCTTTCATCTGCATTTTCAATATATAGCCTATTGAAGCATGCATGAAAAGTAGAATTTTCAAAGTCTTCTAAGTTCACGCAAGCATAGGCAACTCTTCATTTCCTCTCCAGCTTTGGAGAGAGAGGCTTCAGATTGCTAGTGAGCCCACAGGGTCAGCCACAGAACAGGTTCTGATATGATAAACACTGTCTGGGGTCCTTGAGGGAGGCTGCTTAGGGTCAGAGACAATCCCAGATTGACAGAGACCTTGTCAGTCCTGAGTAGGACATGTAAATGTTAAAAAGATTAAAAACTCATCATCTTTTTAGACGCGTCTCCCTCCTTTTGCTTTCCACCAATCACTGCACCCTATGGAAAAACCCACAGAGGAGGCGACAAGGCAGTGGAGCACAGGCTATTGGCAGTGGAGATAATAGACAAAGGCAAATTGCATTTCTCATCAGAAGTTTCATTAACCCCAGGACCCGCATGGAGGGCATAATCTGTAACATTACCACTTCCTCACGTTTCTACCTTGCGCTTAGTTGAGTCACCACACACCTTTCACAAAATAGATAAAAAAGGAGAAAGGAAAAAAGTACCAAGGGCTTGTTTCAAGCTCCGGCAGATGCCACTCTGATCATCTGATTTTATCCTTATTCAGAATTTAGTTAATTTAAACTCAGGTATGGATCTAAAGGTCCAAATGATAATTTTCACTAAACAACAAGAGATTAATATATGTCACAAGTTTCCATTGTATGCATCCACACTTTCACTTTTCCCTTTTTCCCCACATTCTCCCTGCTACACCTGGGAGACATTTTTAAACAGACTATTAGTCCAGAACTGTGTGTGGGCTCTGGCATATGAATATTTATAGCATATTGGAGAAGGTGTAGGAGGTTCAACCTTGACTATGGCGTAATCAGCACACATACTTAGTCAGGGCATGATTTAGAGACAGCCGACCTGCTGAGAGCCTCACTCGATACCCAACTCTCGTGGACACACATAATCAATGTCTGCCTCATTAAGGTTGTACCCTTTGAGAATTGGGTTGAACTTTGCAACATTTTTAACGAGATTCACATTCACATTCATCACACCTTGCTTTCTTATTCCTTAAAAAGAGCATGCTCAGGCATTATCAATTGTACAAGTTGACTTTTGCTCACTTCTTTAATACTTTGTGACCTTGGTACACAACTTAAGCTGCGAGGTGACCTCTACTGTGAATCAACACCTCTTCTACTCCAGGCTCTCCATGCCTGTATCCACCTGGTCAGTCCCAAAGCATTTCTTTCAGTATACAATTATAATTCATTACGTACTTTGGCAAAGACAAGAACTTGAGGCAAAGGAGAAATGGTTTTCAGGTGTGAAAAGTGGCTTTTGAAATATGACAATGTTCGTTTGCCATTCCCCAACAACAAAGTTGATCTTCTTCTCGATTTGCTTTTAGTCATGTGGTGTTTTTGTATGAGATCAGACTTTTCATGATTGGTCATTGTGAGTTGGTGCCATCACATTATCAAACTGTTTTACCTTTAGACTTGCACAAAATTCAAAAGACAAACATATTATTTTGTGCGACATACATTATAAGGCTTTATGGCCAGGTCAAAATGTTGGATCTTCTAGATAATACACTTCCACATCATTTTGTGGTCTTAAAAAACTGGTGTTGTGTAGGATATATATTTTGCTACTTCTTTATTTCTACAACAGACAGTTACATGAAACATACCAACACAGGTCACAGAGAATATTAGGTTTAAAACAACCATATGATAGATTAGTGATGCAAATTAACAAAAAAATAATAATGAGAATATATTTTGAGGTTTTAGTTGTTTTTCATCATAAAAAAAGTGTTCTTCTCATCGTCATGTTTTAAATACTGTCTAGCACTTTTTTCATAACAAATCCTCCATCATTCTTTAACCAGCACATGGTCTTTGCTGCCTACTGCAGGTAAGACACTGACTGCTCATGGGAACTTAAAAAAGAAACACAGAAACATAAACCTTTAACGAGGCCTGTAGGTTTGTTGCATCAAACTGCAGAGGTGTCGTTTTAATCACTGGAGCCAGTGTGGCGTGGCATAAGTCGGCCTTTTTTTAATTACCTTAGGAAGTGAGCACAGTCAAGGATGGAGGAGCTTGCCCACATCCTGGATGCCACCCTGGAATGAATCTACACCCACGGTCCATTCTGTACTGTGTAATGAGCAGGTAACATTCAAATGTCCTTTGCAAGATTATGAGAAGATTCATGCATCCACTTTTAACGACAACAAGGCCAAAACTTTGCTTTGAGCAGGAAGTTAATAGGCTGTGAGTTTATCTGTTTGGTTGAGTGGGCACATGACTGATCGAGTTTACTGTAGTTTAACCTTTTCCAATCCTCATGCCAAAGGAATTGCCTATCTCGTTTCCCTGCGAGTAGTGAAACATGTCTATTTTTTTTTTAAACTCCTGATTTTCAGAGTTTTCTCTGGTAAAACAGCCGTCTATTGAGCCCAGAGTACAAGGCTGGCCTGCAGAAAATCCACAACAAAGCCCAGAAGATGCTTTCAGTTGCTGCTCATTCTGGTACACTCTCAGCAACCTCATTCAAAAATAAAAATGAATTAATCATGTCATTAACAGCTAAGGGATGGCAATAAATTCTAATGTGACCGTAGCTACTGCAAGGCATATTTTGAAAATTAAGACTAATTATAATCTCCATGAAAAGTTGGAGACAAACAGCTTAAGGTGGCCTGCAGTAAACACCCACACAATAAACATAATAAAAATTAAATGCAAACTAAATCCTTGGCAAGTGCAGTCCCTCGTAACCTTTGTCTTCTAATTAAACATGGTACAGAAGTAGCATTCCATACATTTTAGTAAAGATGGCCCATTATCAAGAAAAATAAATTCTTTTAATTTATGAATGACTTTTTACTCGTTTTCCTTATAAAGAACAAGTTTTTTTTTTATTTTGCTTTTCAAGTAAAAATAAAAATGCAAAAACAACTATTATTTCAAGTATATTAAAATAAAATTTTCCATAAGTAAAATTAGTTATCACAGACGCAAAGTCTGTGATAACTGATTGTGTGAAGTCATTTAGGAAAACCTCCAACCTCAACTTTGACACACAAAAAATATCTTTTTAAGCTTCTCTGTTCCTAAATTAAAAAAAAAAACATTGTTTTAACCCAAATATTACAGCCTCACAGTCAAAATTATGTTTCTAAAAACATATCTAGTGATTTTTCTTATAGAAACACAGATTTTAAGACACACAGACTAAAACTCACCTGCTGGTGCTGCAGCAGGTGGTGGAACTGGACTTGACTCAGGCCTTGCCACTGGCTCGGGGACAGGAGCAGGTGATAATGGATCCACTGTGGGCTGAGGAGGAGGTGAAACCGGTTCACAAGCAGCAGTAAAAACTGGCAGGGGGGGTGTAGATAAAGGCTCAGCAGGCTGCAGGGACAAAGAGTCCCCTGAAGGGAGTACGGATGCTGGCAAGATGGTGGCATGCTTGAAAACGGGAGGGGAAGACAGGGGTTCTGATTTTGGAAGAGGGGGAGAGGTTAAGGGTTCAGGAACACATGGAAAAGCAGGAGGTGCAATGGGTTTGATTAATGGAGGAGAAGAAGAAATAGGCTGACTTTTCTGAGAAGGAGAAGGTTCGATCACGGGGGGAGAAGCAAGTGAAGTGATAGCTTCCACCACAGCTGGAGCATGGCAGGAAACAGAAGTAAGCAGTTCAGTGGAAGCAGGAGGAGAGGGAGATGTTGGCAAACTTACCATATCAATAGAAACAAGAGGAGGAGATGTAGCTACAGACTTAAGAGCAGGATCAGCATCAGCATTAGCAGAAGCTGAAGATGATAAAGATGCACACACCAAATCATCTTTAGTGGGTGCTACTACCTGTTCTGTGGGAGGTCGAGGAGAAGGTGCAGCCACAGTCTCTGTGGCAGCTGGAGCTGCAGGTGGAGGAGGCAAGGAGGTGAGCGGGTCAAAAGGTTGGGGTACGGACTGCAGAAAGGGAGAGGGAGAGAGGTTTGGTGCTGCAGAAGTGGGAGAATGTTGTTTTGGTTTTGGGGGAGCAGCAGGTTCTTTCATCCGTTTGATGACATTTTCAGAGAGCTGTAAATGACAAGAAAAGACCTTATACTTCAAAGCCACATATTACAAATGCCAGACATGACTTCCCCACAATAACATAGATCTCAACACTTTGATGGAGAAACTAAACAAACACTAACATAGCTTGAGAGGTACAGCAAAATATGAAAAATATATGAAAAATACAGAGGAGGTGATACATGAAACTTAAAGTGCGGTGTAAAAAAATCAGTTCTTTCTTGTAAAAATTAAAACCAGATGTATCGGAATGCATCCACAAAAGCACATGTAAGAGAGCTTAAGTTGGATCACTTCTTTTTAAAAGTGTTTGATACCTGCTGCAGATTTGAAAGCAAACTGATTTTTTAATATTTGGAGATAAGCTATTTCAGCTGCTGGATAATGTTCCTGATCCCATGCAGAAATTCCATTAAAAAGTTGAAAAATCCAGGTCATTCTCTCTATTCCCCGAATCTATACAGATGAGTAAACCTCAAATGGTATGCCATTGTTCCTAAGTTGTAGAATTTGCAAAAATATTTTCTCACAGACAACTGAAACCTTCTCACCTTCACGTAGGAAAAACTGGTACTCTCTATGCTCGTTCTGAATCCAGTCATGCTCCTGACCAGCTGTCAGTCAACCAAATGAATTGGTAGATGTTTAATTTACTTGTTCATTCATTTTAAATTTTTTATTTTATTTTTCACACAGCATCCCAACTTTTATTTTGGAAACTGAGTTTTACTCTTATCCTGGCTATAAACTATGCATGTAAGCAAGCTTTTTATCACAGTCTTGGTGAAAATAATTTTTCTACAACAATAAATTTGGACTCTTGTAATACGGTAAACTCAATAGTGTTTATAAGGAAACAGTTTTTGTTTATAGTAGAAACATGCTACAGTGTTTGGATAAACAGGACAAAACAGTTCTATATTGGCTTACTAAGTGAGTATTAATAGACTGAGACATGCTCACTAAAGTCTTATCTGATTGGCTAAAGCCTCTCAATCTAAATTTAACATCAGCTCAGAGTGGCACAGGTGAATTTCTAAAGCTTCCAAACAGCAATCGTCAATATTAAATAGCACATACATTTCTTTATCACGTGTGAAGAAAACAATGAATGAATTAACAAATCAGGAAGCTGTATGATGTAAATCTGGGGTGTCAAAATTAAGCAACCGTTCCATTAGCATTCATACAATATGAAGTTTGTTCTGTTTAAACATAATTACAAATGGATTCAACTCAGTTCGTTTCACCCTCAACTTTTTTCTATCAGTATTGCTTTGGCTTTCACAAGTTTCCAATCGATGTGCCAAGTCTCTAAGCGCCATACTTACCCTCTGGATAAGCCTAAGTCATTTTCTTGTTGGCACATTTTTACAGTGTTATTAGTATTTCATTCATAGCACCTGTCTCAGTTTGTATCAAGAAACTTACCCGTATGCCCTTCACCACTGTTACATTATCGTTCTCATCGGACTCAAATGACACACGCCGGGTGCTGTTGTTCGCTCCCATGATTGTCGAACCGCAGAGGTTATCGCAAGTGTCCGTTATCTAGGTCGCATATAATATGAAATATAGACATCCACTTTTGTTTTTGTTCAGCTCACTTTAAAGCCAGGTAAAGCTAGGGCCCAAACTCTACAGTTTCAGGTCCAAACTAGCTGAACTTCCTTAGCATGACGTGTGTGGAAAAACGTGCGAGCTGATTGGACAGAGGACTCGCCGTCCTGTGTATCGGCGACGTTCATTGGTTGTTGTTAGCAAGTGGGCAGGGTGGGAATGTGACATACAGCAGATTTCCTCTGACTCTTCCACGTTATGTTTGACATCTGTTCACTGAGAGTTATTCTAAACTTTACAGCTACAGTATTGGTTTAGGTTGATGTTTTGTCATCAGCAATATAAACTATCATGTTTATATTGAATATGAAACGTATGTTCACAATTGAAAGTTATCCTAACAAATTCAGACATATTGAGTTCAGTAAGATCCAGCTTGAATCAGATCACAACAAAATTGGTATTACTTGCTTTGAACTCAATTTCTTTTTTATCAGAGTTATATTTAAATATGTAATTATATAAAATGTGGTATTACACTATTCAAGCTGAAATGCGCTGATGACTACTGCCACAAGAAATTAGTTATTTACTCTTTGAGGTCTGCAGAACAAATGAAAACTGATTCAATAAGTGATGAAATTTACAACCAGAGGTCAATTCAAATACAGTACGAACTAAATCCTGTTTGTGTGTGCATAGTTTCATAATTTCTTTCTTCATGGAAGAAAAAATTCTAATTTATTACTGCTGTAACATCTTTAATACATTTTTTTACAACTAATTAACCTGTTTACCCCTCATTTCTCTGTCATTTCCAGATTTTAAAAAAGTTGGGACAATAAATGATAAATGACTGTGGATCTGGTTTTAGCTGTTGTTAATAATATTTTGTCTTGAATCTGCTTTTTGTTCTTTTTGAAATAGATGAGAAACCTGAAGCATACACATGAGCTTTACACAACAAATAAGCCAGTTTACTTTCGAGACACCAGTCAGATCAGACAAGAATAATCAGAAAATGAGCTGAAAATAAAAGTGTGGCATATGGACCACACAATGAATAAAACATAAAAAAAGAAATCATGATTTAAAATAATATTATCTAAAAAATGCACACATATTTTGAGATACAAAATATGTTGCCATCAGCCAAACAATGCAATCAATGAATTACTGAATAAAAGATGTTAATTCTTTTAGATTTACATAGAAAACTAATCAACTCCAATTCCACTGAGGGATTCCCAGTCTCTTTTTCCACATACTTTATACCACATCTCTAAAAACACAAAGCCTTTCAGAACTTAAAAGTGCCACTGGAAGTTTCATTCGCCTTGAGGCAAAAAATATGACAGTTCATAAAAAATAAGCCTGTAATTGTGATATATTATACACATATCCCAGTGCAATGTTAATAATGCTCTTTTCTGCTTATTGTTGTAGTTTTGTTTTCTGCAATCTGTTTGATATGATGTAAAAAAAATGAATCAATACCAACCCCTTTAAAAATTCAGTGCAGTTGATTCTGATATTAGTGCAAAAATTCCATGTAAACTGAAGGCTGATATAAATCATCTTACACAATATATGCATTGACCAAAAACATTTTATATAAAGCTATTCTCAAGGGGTAGGTTTTTCTTTTAAACTGTCACTCATATATACGTACTATACCTTACAGTAGAAAATTATTGTTTTGCATCTGCTGGGATTTTCCGGGATAACAGAAATTCTAATATTTCTTCTTTTGTCACATTTTTATTCTCCGTAGAGTACTCATTCTTTGCTGCAGGAATTCTGCAATGAAATGATTATGCAATAAAGAATTATAATGTGCAGTAATGTCCTTAGGGCATGCTCTGAAATGCCTCACGCTGCACTGAATATGGTGCTTATGGAAAAGCAGCAAGAATGAATGGCGCAGTGTGAAAAAAAGAGCCTGCATCAGCATTATTTTGGCAAGAAAGATTTTTGTAACAAGCAGCTCAGCTATGGTACTTAGTGATGCAGATAACTTAATGATAAAATAGTACTGCTGGTTTTAGATTCTTATTGCCACTTTTCAGGCAAAGGGACTATTGATTAAAACTTGGGTACATTTGACTTTTTCAAAAATACCTTTTGAAATAAAGAAATTGTAAATCATAGTTACTGTGCAAGAGAATCCTACCTTTTGTAGCATTTTTGTAGCATTTGTCTTACATTAATGAAAATGCTAATTCATTTATTTTAAATTTATAATACAGTATTTTTCAGATCATTTGTGTTCCTGCTAAGGTCTTTAAAACAACAACAGTTTGGATTGTCTGGGGTTTTTGACAACAACCTCAATTTGGATAGTACACAAATAAATGTTTTCATTTGCACTTTATGAACATGTGCAAAGAATGGTGACTTTCATCCATCTTTCCATTCATCCATCCATCCATCCATCCATCCATCCATCCATCCATCCATCCATCCATCCATCCATCCATCCATCCATCCATCCATCCATCCACACATCCATTGATCTATTCATTTCTTCTTTTTTCCATGGTCAGGTTGTGGAGGCAGTAAGTCCAGGAGAGAAACCCAGACATTCCTCGCTCCAGTCACACTCTGCAGTTCCTGCTCTGGGGCATCTCAATGTGTTCCCGAGAAAGAGAGGTGGGTTCTGGGTCTTCCTTGATGTCTCCTCCCAGTGGGACGTGCCTGGAAAACCTCCAGAGGTTTCAGTATTTCATCTGTTTGTATCCGGGATCTTGTTCTTTGTTGGCAAAAAAATGAAGGTGAGCATTACCGCCACCGTTCCCTGTGTTTTGTAGGGATCTGGAGTTTTTAGCCCCACCTTGGGGCGGCTCCTCCAGACCTTCTGTTCACAGGTGATCCAGATGCCAGTTAATGAAGACTGCCAGTACTTAAGCCTCCAACTGAGACCAGACCTTCGCTGGAGCATCGAACCTCCTGGGTTAGATTCTCAGCCACAGTCTCTAACCTAAAGTGATTATTTATTGACTACGTTCTTTGTGTACCTTGACTTCAGGTTCTTCGCCACGCTTCGGGACTACGATTATCACGGATACTTACCTGGAACCGCTGGACACTCACCTGGACAGGATTACTGGCTCGTCGACCTCTGGATCACCTAACACCTTCGTCATCTCCTCCACGCCGCTGGACACCTCCTGGATCTGTAAGGACAAAAGAACATTAACAAGCCATCTTGCAGTGCTCGGCTGATATTAGGATTGGTACCCAAGACTCACCCTGTTCCTCTTATCTTGCAGATCATTCCACGAACATCGCACTGTATATATCTATAATAGACACCTGTAAATAAATTACACTTACCTTCAGCTGTTGTCTCGCTCTCTGGACAATATTACCCCTGCGTTCATGTCATGTTTCTTTATAATATGTTTTATATAGTTAGTTTATTAAATCAATCCAAAAAATGTTACACAAAACAGCTGGTCATCTGTTCTGTAGCTGGAGACGTTTTGCTTTTCATCTCAATCCAACATCTACACCAGCATGTTTAATACATTGATTTTGTTTTAAGGTAAGATGAGTCTGGATTAATTTCATTAAAATCTGATGTGACCTGAACAAAAGTCACACTGCTTCTCCTGAATCTGAGGTTTAACAATCAGTCAAACCTCCCTGACAACAACCTGGAGTAAACCTTCAAGGACTTATCAGTTGGATTTAATCTGACTTGCTTCAACTTTGAAAGTCACTGACTTACTTGAGAGTTGTGATTGCTGCAGTAACAATATTCAGTTGTAATTTTTTTTTTATTTCAGAACTTTTGACAGTTTGTATCTCATTAAATCAGTCTATGTATTACTCTTGGAACTCTAAAGTATTTCTGGGGTGTTTGTAAGCATGAAATACAGCATAATTTGTATGAACTTACTTTTAGATATCCTGCTCAGCGAGTACTTCTGGAAGGAAATTTTCAAAGAACCACAATCATTTTTTGTTTTATATTGTGGACCAAGAAGCTTGCTCTGAAAAATAAAAAGTTTAAATTGGTACCTGTGTAATTTCTGCAAAGGTCATTATTGTACCCCTTAAGAATAAAAGTAGATGATGTGGGACTAATCTTATATTTGATCCAGTTCAGTATGCATAATCCAGAAAGTCTCTCCCAGATGCTATGCTTTACACCTCATTCCCTGGGTACATTTCACACTTTAACAAGGTGTGTTACTGAGTGGGAAAAAGGGAAAACTTCTTTTCAGGCAATCCTTTATCCTAGCACTATTTTTCTGGGATGTTTGATAAAAGCATTATTGTACATTAGCTGTGACTTCACATAATCACATAACTTATTGCATGCATAGTTTATTTTTTCTTATTGTAAATAATGTAATTTGTTGTTCTTTGAGAAACAGGGGCCTTTGGTTTTGTAATCCTGAGTTCGAGCCCAGGTTGCGTCAGGAAGGGCATCCAGCATAAAAAAACAATTGCCACATATTTTATGCAAGTTGCCATGCTGTGGTGACTCCTGAAAAAAAATAAATAAATAAAAGGAGCAGCTGAAACAAGTTCTTTGAGAGAAACAAAACAAAATTATGCATTGAAACTGAGAAATATCATGTTATTCTAATAAAGAGAGTCCACTATACTATAAGAGTTACACCCTAAGCTGAATATTAAATGGCCACCATTGTAGCTGCCGCAGCAATTTTACTTTTTTTTATGTAGATCACATAAGTGCATCTGACAAAGATCTCATTACCTTTGTATTAATCCGGTGAATAAGTCAGAGTGGTGTCTACTGAAACAGACCTAGTACTGCATTATTAAAAAGAAAAAAGAAAAAAGTAAATTGTTTGAACTGATGAGACATGGTTTTGAGGGTTAGGCGATAAGAGCTTCAAAATTAAACTTGGACCTGGGATGTGAGACTCTTTCAAAAGAAGATAAAACACCGGCTATCGTATGACACAGCAATTGCTTATTGGGGAGGTGGTATAAAAACAAAGATCACCCGCAATGTTATCTCGTCACTCCACCAGCACATCAATCAGGACTAAGGCTGCTGGAGATCGACCTCTTTTGCTCCAGAATCAATGTTCGCTCCCATTCTCAATGGTAAGGCAGATATGGTCAGAGATACAACACAGAGGAGCCCTGCAAAATCCAGCAATATATGTTCTAAATGGGGTTAGCTATTAAGTCACTGACCTACACTGCTTGTCTCTTTTTTCCTTTGCCCAACCTTGACAGTCTGAAGAAGACTGGACTGAAAATGTTCAAATTTAGCTGTTTTTTATGCTTTGGTTGGAAGGGCATCTGGCATAAAACACTTTTGCCAAAACAAACACGCGAGTACATCAAAGTGACACCTTACCTGATCGGTCGAGGCCCGAGTTAACAACGACCACCACTGGTGCTGTTGACAAACAGGGTGCCAGCGGAAATTGTGCTACTGATAGTCGAAGACTTTGGGAATGCTGATAGAGAAGTACAGAGAGGGTCAGAAAGAACTTCATTGTGCCTTTGTGGATTTAGAAAAAGCATGTGACAGGGTGCTGAGGGAGGAGCTGTGGTGTTGAAAGAGGAAATCTGGAGTGGCACAGAAGTATGATAGACTGGTACAGTATATGTCTGAGGACAGCAGGACAGTGGTGAGGTGTGCTGTAGGAGTTACTGATAGCTTCAATGTGGAGGTGGGACTGCATCAAGGATTGGCTCTGAGCCCCTTCTTGTTTGCTCTGGTGATGGACAGACTAACAGATGAGATCAGGCAGGGATCCCCATGGACTATGATGCTTGCAGATTACATTGTGATCTGTGGTGAAAACAGGTACAGGTGGAAGAGAACTTGAAGAGATGGAGGTATGCACTTGAAAGAAGAGGAATGAAAGTCAGCTGCAGCAGGACAGAGTACCTGTGTGTGAATGAAAGGGAGGCAGGTAGAACAGTGAGCCTACAAGGAGCAGAGGTCACAAAGGTTCAGGACTTCAAGTACTTAGGGTCAACTGTCCAGAAAAACAGGGAGTGTGGTAAAGAGGTGAAGAAAATAGTCCAAGCAGGATGGAGTGGATGGAGAAAAGTTTCATGAGTGATTTGTGACAAAAGGGTGGCAGCAAAGGTCAAAGGAAAGGTTTGCAAGGCAGTTTGGAGACAGTGAGACTGACAAAAAGACAGGAGACAGAACTGAAAGTGGCAGAGCTGAAGATGTTGACGTTCTCCTTGGGAGTGACGAGGATGAATACGATTACAAATGAGGTCATCAGAGGTTCAGCACAGGTTGAATGACTGGGAGATAAAGTTAGAGAGGCCAGACTGAGATGGTTTAGACATGTGCAGAGGAGGGACCGTGGGTATATTGGTAGAAGGATGTTAGAGATGCAGCTGTCAGGAAAAAGACAAAGAGAAAGGCTAATAAGGAGACATACAGATGCAGTTAGAGAGGACATGAAAGTAGTTGGAATGAGGACAGATGCAGAAGACAGAGTTAGATGGAGGAGGATGACTTGCTGTGACCACCCCTGAAAAGGGAATAGCCGAAAGAAAAATAAGATATTATATTATTTCTTTCCTTTTTAGTAATCTACTTAGAGCAACCACAACAAATTATTATGGTCAAGCATTTGACTTGTCTATAACACATGAACAAAGTCTCTAACTGCACATGCCAATATGTAACTGAGATGCATACATTTATATTCATGTTTATATTTCCATAAATATAAATATTTTCTTATTTATAAACCACCAATAAAGTATAATTATGAAATAATAATTATCCAAGGACGTTATGTTCGACATTAGCGGCCGTAAATGAAGCTTAAGTTAGATAAAATGTGCATCATCTTAGCAGTGCAAGTTTCTGCGTTGAAACTACAACTCCCAGAATTCCGTCGTTCAACCTCGCGCTCCACTCTTCCTGTTTGAGTCCCGCAGCTGGAAAAAATGGCAGCTGATTCAGGCAAATACAGGAGTGCTGTTAGCAAAAACAAAGACCCCTCAGGTCTTCTCATCTCTGTCATCAGGTAAGATTATTTTACATTCTTTATGCGAGGCTAACAGCGCAGTTAAGACGTCAGACAGCTTATTTATTGGGCTTGCATTTGCTCTCAAGCTCGACTTGGCAGTTAGCATAAGAGCTACATGGGAGGCAGCTACATCCTTCCTTCCTGTGTTGTAAATTATATGAAATAAATAAACGCTTATTTCGTTACACATTTGCTATTGTTGTATACACTATATTAAATAACAGTAATCTTTAAGTCCTAATGTTTGCTTGGAGAAAAAAAAATCCAACAAAACTTATCGTATTTACTAATCGTCATTCATTTCAAACGAGAGCTGTTTTTTTGCTTCAGTCTTACCTAAATTCTGCATGAACTATGTTTTCTTAGAAGCATTTTTCAAATGTTGTAAGTCTAGTTTGCAACACCAAGATAAATAAAATTTGCCCAAAGTTTGACACTTTTATTTAACTTCTGTAATGTCCTCAGTTTGTTACACCAATTTATGAACGCCTTATTTTCATTTATTGTGTCTTTATCAGTTACATCGAAATATATACAGTCATGCATTTAGTTTGGCATCTGAATTTTTCTACAGTGTTGTAGCTCTTTGTATTCTTATTGTGCCCTTCTTTCTGTCCATCTTTCCTGATGCAGGACTCTGTCCAGCAGTGATGATGTGCAGGACAGAGAGACAGAGAAGGGTCGCCTTGAAGAGGCCTTTGAGACGTGTGATAGGGATTTGGATAAACTGATTGTTCAGCATTATGCTGAACTTACTACTGCCATCCGAACCTACCAGAGCATCACAGAGCGCATCACCAGCTCCCGCAACAAGATCAAGCAGGTATGAAGCAAAGACGTGTCTGAAAATGGATACATGCCTTCACTTTTGTTTTTTACACGCTGTAGAAATTTGTCTTATGTCGATGTTTGTGCTTTTGTTCAGCCATAGAAAAAATATAATCCAGCCAAGTTGTGCTGACTGTTCTGAATTAAAGTACTAGGGATTTTTTTTTAAAATTATTGTTATTTCGTGGTTGTCTTCAACATTCCTAATGACAGAAAAGTGCTCGTATAACACAGATATTTAATTTGTGTGCGAGTGTTTCAATAAAACAAGACTGTAATAAAGCAGACAGACAAATACCCGAAACCAAGATATCCTAATAGAGTTGAGTCAAAATATCTCCATTATTTAAACTTTTTTTCTTCAATGTGTCATTAGAGACTCTCAGTGCTGCTCAATTTCAACCTGAGGTTTTCATCTTTTTGTTTAAAATCTGTATAAATATACAAGGTGTTTTTTAGTATTTCCAGCCCACTCACAGTTGGTTTTAAAGTACAGAAACTGACACACTTGTATTAATAGTGTTTCAAAGGATTTTAAGGGGTAAAATCATGTTTTTCTCCCCTCTCATGCCGCCTGCATTTTTTTAGGTTTCTATACAATTACATTTTACTTTAGTTTGGGTGGCTTTTGAGTTCATTTCTATACACCACAAGGTTTTAAACTATATGTGTCAAAGAACAATGTTACCTATTCTTTGTTTTATTCTGCTCTGCAGGTGAAGGAGAACCTCTTGTCTTGTAAAATGCTGCTCCACTGTAAAAGGGACGAGTTGAGGAAGCTGTGGATCGAGGGCATCGAACATAAGCATGTCCTCCAGCTGCTGGATGAAATTGAAAGTATCAAACAGGTTCCTCAGCGCCTGGAGACCTATATGGCAAGCAAGCACTACCTTCATGCCACTGACATGTTGGTGAGTACACAGATGAAAGCATGGATCTTTTGGCACTTTAAATGTTTTGTGTGTGCATTTAAGGAGCTTTATGGATGGAAATTAAAGAAGGAAGTATTTGACTTGCTTTGGATGGACAAACCTGTTGACACATCAGGCAGCACTGATGGGCTGCCATCAGAAAGCATGTTGTGCACATTTTCACACGCATAAACATAAATATTTACAGTGCACTGTGTAAAAGATTATTTTTTCGGTTCTTTTATTGCTTTAAAGAACTCTTCTCTAGCTTTAAATTGCCCAGAGGGTGCAACTCACATCATCTAAGTGCAGTAAGGAAACTGTAGGTGTTTGCGTACTGTTGTTCTTTTGATGTGTGTTTCGCAGTATCCTCAGCAGGTAGGTGAAGGATGACATTGAGGACTAAACGACCAGCTTCTGTGATCTGTCTGCTTCGTTCCTTTTCCTTTTTCTCATCCAATGTCACTCCCACACATATTCCTCCAGACTCTGGTAATAATTAGTTTGCTAGAATGGGGTTATCTGAGGAGGGGGGGAGAAGGAGATGACGGTGAGACTAAAAGACCATAAAAAATTCTCTTTGTGGGGGTGGAAAGAAAAGAAACTTCATTCAACCTGTTCTCATTCAGTAAAGTGTTTCAAAGGTTGTAAAAAGTTCAAAGTCAGTTCAGTGTATTGCCTTAGTTTTATAAACTTCAAATGCACTTTACTTTATGAGGATGTTACCGTTTTACAAACATGTAGAAAGCACTCTTCAACCTTTACAGCAAAAAAAAAATACATGCAGAAAATCGAAAACCTTCAGCTTACACCTCTTGAAGTAGATCTTTATGATTTTGAGATGTTTTAAGGTTCTTATCCTTTCAAAAGCAAATTTTTAAAATCATTTTTATCCTTTTTATAGATTCTACAGAACTCTAAAACAAGTCTTTCATCCTTTTTGTGTTTCTAACATAAAGGGGTCTAATTTCCTATTTTAGCATTCTTTTCAAGAAATACAGTTTTCTTTAACTTGAGCTTTGCTCATGATGCCATTCTGTAATTTTTGCTTAGACTTTTATTTTTTCCCATAATAGCCAGGTATCCACATTCTAGCCTCCTATGTGCCATACTCTCTTTAACATTTTGTGCATGTTTTATTGTGAAGCTTATCTCCAGGGGTTTACAATTAAAATTCACACTGGGCTCTCTAACAACAAATGGCAGCATTAGATCTCCTGGGTTTGGTTAAAAACAAGACTGGCTTACGTGGTAGAAAATGTCCTCGTTTTTTTTCTTCTCATGCCCTTGTTCCTTTTGTATCACAAAATCCAGGTGTACATAACTGATACCTCCTTTAGAAGCAAATAACTCATTGATGAGCTCCTCTCCTCTCCTCTCCTCTCCTCTCCTCTCCTCTCCTCTCCTCTCCTCATGCTGACAGGATGGGACTCTAATGATGTTAACCAGCCTTTTTCTGTCATCCCCTCCCGACACACACATTGAGTGATTTACTGAAATACAATCACACACACATAATTATACACAGACATATTTAAGACACACACAGAGCATGCAAAGTATAGCAGGCATGGGGAGTTATTATATTAAGCTAAAGGAGTCTGATCATGAAGCACGTTAGCTCATCTACTCACTAATATGACTCTCATTTGCATCAATATACACTTGACCCATGACCCCTGCCTACCATACCCAACCATCCCTCCCATCCTCTCTCTACTAAATCCTCCACGTGGCCTGTCCTGACTATGCAAAAAAAAGTGCTGTTATATTGGCATTTTGTCCTTGAAACATGCATAGAAATACACAAAATTGCATGGCATGTTAACACAGATACAGACTGAGACACTTGTATTTGTTGCCATAAAGATTGATATATTGCAAGCATTAGGATGCATGCCACCATCTATGATGCATACATTATTTTTTTATAGTTGGCTTATTTTCAGCTTTATCACATGCAAATTAGAAGACTGACTATAAAACATCCATTTTGTCAAATTAATGCATTAAATGAAATGTAATGTTTATTCAACAAGCTACTTATTTTCTGCCGCTTATCTGAGACTGAGTCACTGGGCCCTACAATCTGAACAGAGATCACCACAATGCCAAATGATTTTTATTTCATTTATTAGAAGCCATTACTGTGTGTGTTTTTTTTTTTTATATATCACAAATTAGGCTATTTTCTTAGTCTTCCAGAAAAGAGTTATTATACAAGTGTCGTTAATATAAGAGATTACTTTACCAGAACTATGGCAGACAGACGCCTATCTGGAACCGTATTTGTAGATGTTCCTCGCCTCACTCTCAGCGTCTTCGCTGGCATCGTCTCATATTTCTGTCTATGTTATGTTGCTCCCTCCCTCCTTATTTATTTATTTTTTTTACATTGACACTTTTAGTTGGCCTTTTATTAAAATGTTTTTAACTCTTAGCTGGCATTCGGTACTCTGAGTTAGCCTTTATTTTAGTTTAGTTTTAACTTTATATTGTTGTTTGTGTTTTCATGATTTCATTCAGATTATCTTAGATTTCATTTGAATTATCCTAGCTCACATTTTAAATATTGTTGTGTGTGTTTTGACTCTGTATTTTTGTGTTCACATGTTGTGAAGCACTTTGTATCGCCTTGTTGCTGAAAAGTGCTATATAAATAAATTTGACTTGACTTTACCTGAAAGGTCATTGTGACTGCTCCAGCTTAGGTAGTTAATTTAATTTCCTAATGAACTTTGCTGGTGATAATTGATCCCATTATAAAACTTGCCTACCACCCCCACTACTTTTTTGGCATATTTCTTACTACATACATTTTTTTGCAAAATGGTTGCAACTTAGGTTTCCTTTTCAATAAATTTGTACCATAAAATGCAGTGTGTCAGATTCAAGTTGACTTCATCTTTTGTGTTGGCCCGTGCATTTGGCTTTCCACCAAATGCTCTAAAAAAACAACACATGAACCAAATGTCAAGTAATATTTACTTTTTGCCACCTGTAAACCTTCTCAGCTGTGTAGCAGAATCAACAACATGCTAAGTATAACAAAAGATAACGTATATCTTGGTTGGCTTGTTGTTTGCAGGTGTCAGCAGTGGAGTCCTTAGAAGGCCCCTTGCTGCAAGTTGAAGGGCTTGGAGACTTGCGCCTGGAGCTGAAAAACAAGAAGCTCAACATGCACCTGGTGCTCATTGATGAATTGCACCGACACCTTTATATCAAGTCAACAAGCCGCCTTGGACACAAGAACAAGGACAAAAATGCTGCTCGTGTGCCAGGGTAAGCACTCAGTTATTTATTTATATTTAACATTTCCGGTACACGTTTATTTATCCTCAAGCGTGAGAGTCTTTCAGTCATCACTTTTTTATTAACATCCCTGCTGATTACAGCAAGTACTTGCACGTCTACAAGTATGCTCAACTCTAGAGAAGAGAAGAACTATATAAAAATGATGTTTCTGTCATTATTTTGTGCTTAACACACAGGATGAAAAGTATGTTATGAACATTTCAAACAGCATCATTTATTCTTAAATATGAGTGATTCCATAGCTGTAAGAACTTAGTAAAACTTGAACATTATTTGCTGAAAGAAAACTAAGAACATTACTGTGGAAAACAATGACAACTTCTATAAAATATTACTTTTCTTGTTAATGTTGTGAAGCATCAAAGGAATTAGATGAAAAGCATACAAGTTAATTTTGGTAGAAGCAAACTGCAGTAATTTACTCAAAACTAATTAGGTGGGATGCAGTTTAAGTTTTGATAAAAAAAACATTTGTAATGTGTATGTTGTATAATTTTATATTTTAGGCATGTTTATTTGTATTTACTGTCAGAAAACCAACGTTCACCTTTTCTGTCTGACACCGGTGGTGTTTAAATGACATAAAATGTTTGACAGCCACTTTGAGTTTAACTGTGCCCTGAGCACCTGTTTCTTCGTTGTATAATGTATTAGCAATAATGCAGCCCACACGCTTTGAACACACATTTGTTGCTTTAGTGTTCATTGGAAAGCATTCATTGACTTTGTTGTTTGCCTTTTTTCATGCGTGTTTGTGGCGGTGCTGTAATTATGGTGGCAGTGGGTTGGTAAAGCACAGTGATTTATTAATAAGGGTCAGCTCCTGACAGGTCCTGGCCTTCCTGTATTCGTTTGCCTTTAACAACACGCCAGCCTCCATGCAACCCACTCACTTAGCAGGCACACTGTGTTTATGCCACCTAACTTAAAGGGCCTGGATTGCTTCCACCTTGAGCTTGATAAATGGCTCATTGGAAATCAGCACCATTCTCACAGAACAAAGATAGGTGGTTTGTTCTTACAGTAGATTGTTGTTTTTGTTACGCAAGTGCTTATCTGTATTTGCATTTGTGTGAATAGATAGGAAACTTGTGTCCGCTTGCAAAGAGCTGTTACTCCAGGATTGCTTTATCTTAATATGTGTGACAAAGAATAGAGAAAAATTGACAAATTTACTTAATTTTAAGAACTTTATTTTTCCTATCCTCAGGTCTATGACTAAAGACACATCTCCATTGCCTGTGTTGGAAGTGAGTGGCCTGTCAACGCCACGCAAGCTTTTGGATTCCTCCCAGTTTAGCACACCTGGATCCAGCAGTGGTAACTTTTTTTTTTTTTTTTTTTTTTTTTTTTAGCACATTAAACAGAAGGGGAGGAGGAAGTACTGAAGGAAAATAAAAAGTTGCCGGTGTAAAAGATATGACGAAGAAGGGAGAAAACTGAAAGCTTTTATAGGTTTAAAAAAAAAACTATACATCATTTTTATGTCCATTAAAGCTGCTTCCATTAGGATAAGTGTGACAATATACATCAACAAGTAACGTCAGTTTCAGTTTAAAAACATTGCTTATGAATTTTAGCTTGCCCTTGTGTTTTCACTGTTCTCATTCTGAGGGATATGAAGTCATTAGCATCACTCTAAATTATATCCATTTGAATGTCATTACACTTTTTTTTATTGTTTTCAGTCTTTCCTGCGCTCACACAACTGATCACAAACAAACTGCTGATCCAGACTCATATAAGGACCAAACACATCTTACATTGCATCGTATTACAAAGAATGCACACAGGCAAACGCCCACTTTTCCTCCCTTGCCGTATGTCATAACATCTTCAACTATGATCATAATATATATCTCCCTCGCTTACATTATAATCATCATGCCCCCTATGTGTACCCATTAGTCACCCAGTGTCTCCGCATTCGCAGCAGGGGCGTTGCATTTATTACGCTCAGACTGGTAACCGGGACTTTAACGGAGGCAGATAAAACAGAACCTAACTGTGAGCAGAAATGTATGAATTCTGTCTCCGTTGTAGGGGCGTACAGTCAGCGCTACTTTTCTTCCAGGCAGAGCACAGGAGAACACAAACAAGAAGATAATGAAAAAAGTTAATCCAGCAATAACTTGGCATTCCCTTGGTGTTTCAGAGTTTTTATATAAAGCCCGGCACTTTTTTTCACCACCCACTCTTGGCATTCAAAGTTAACGACTCACCGGTTTTAGTTCTGTAGATACCAGACGGCTGCACACCATACATACCCCTTAAATTCTGACAAAGTTTCCATGAAGCATTAAACATTTTTGTCATATTTTGTCTGTTCTTTAACATAGATATTTGTAGTACTCTCTATCTTTATATTTTCTTCTTTGTTGGTTTTAGCTTCACATATGTAGCATTTCTGAGCTCTATATGTTACATCACAACTGAAGCTTACTGTATCTCCTATTATTTAATACTCCAGCTCATCAGCATGCATGCGCATGTTATGACGTCTAATGCCAGATAAGTTTCTGCTCAGCTCTCTCACACTGCCTCCCTTAAAGTAAAAGCTCTGCCAGAGTTTTCCTACATTGCACAGAGAACTCTGGCAATTAGCCACCTCCAGGCAGTGAGTGCCTGTATACCATCGTGTTAACAACCGTGGTCACGACACAGCGACCGGCTTCCATCAGAGCTCTGGCTTTCCATTTTGTCTAATAGCATTAGAGCACCTCATTTGTAGATAGTAATTGTCATAATTATTACACAAACTGCAGTTGGAATGGGTGAAAAGAGGAAATACACCCAAAGTCCATTAACTTGCCATAAACATTAACTCTCCTAACGTGCTTTGATGGGGAATTGGGAGGCCCCATCTAATGGAAATTAGAGCATCACTCGATACTGCCATTCTCAATTTAGCTGCTAATGTGGCTAAGTCAGCTGCCGAGAGCTTGGGGGTGGGTTGGGGGTGCAGGTGTGTGGGCTTAAAAGGATATTAATACTCTGAAAGCTATTAATTTATTTTCTAACAATGTGTTAGATTGTTAAAAGAGAAAGATAAAATCTCAACAGTGAAAAGGAGACATCACCACACTTTTATAGTTTTTTTTTCATATTTGCAATTAAAAACTGGATTCTTGTATAAATATTTCATGGACACCATTTTTTTTAGTGCGTGAGCTGCAGCAGGATATTCGAGAACTGAGCCAAGCTGATCTTTCAGAGGTGGATCCAGAGGAAAACAGTGCTGAGTTCATGGGCATCCTTATCAAGGTACACACAGGTCTTACTAAAAATACTTCACAAGCTAAAATAGCCCAATTGTTAGTTTCTTTTTGGTTATTGTTCTTGTGATTCTTTTGCTTTAAGGATCATCTTGGTGTTTTGTTATTTTTTCAGGCTCTAGCCAAACTGAAGAAACTTCCTGAAACAATCAAAGCCATAATGGAGCGGCTGGAGCCCGAGCTGAAACAGATTGTAAAGAGATCCACCACTCAGATAGCAGACCATGCTTACCAGAGGGGAGAAAACCTGGCCCAGGAAAGCCAGCCAAGGTACTGGAAAGCAGAAGCACACAGCCCTTAAATATCATAAGCTTCTTGAGAGAAAAGAGCTTTTGAAAAAGGAAGATTTAAAAAAAAAAAACATGAAAGTTAATACCTAAAAGCATAGTGCAGTCATTAGAAAGCTGTGAAGAGCATTGTACCAGAAGTTAAATAAAAAAAAATGAAATTGTCTTTTATGAAAATTATAATGTCATCTTGATAGGAATAATAAGTAGCATTTGCAATATTTAAAAAATAAACTATCAAAGTAAACAGCTGTATAAGGCTGTTGTTATTATCTCTAAAAGATACCATAAAAAGCTGCTACTTGTATTCCTATCAGTTTTATTAAGATGCCTGTTAGCTTATTCTTTTTTACTCATATTATTACCATTAGGCTCAAATTCCTGGTGTTTGTGAATAAAAGGTGGCCATTCTTCTTATTGATTGGTAAGAGCTGAAAATGAGATTCTCCCTGTAGATTATTACCAAAACACTAGAGCTGATTATTGTATCAATTTTAATATGCTAACTGCAGTGAGTTTGGTAGACATATTAATAGCTAACTGCAGAGGCAACCGACAACATGTTTTGAATTTAGTCCCCCAGCGTTCATAGTCAGACACTCAACCAGATGTGAAACAGCAAAGGCTAGTGCGGGAGACACACCTGCCTCAGACCATGAAAACAGATCCTCTGCTGCTTTAAACAAAGACATGTCATGGTTAAACACACCCATAGACACACGATTTCTCACCTGCCGTATCGGTCTACAACATTTTAAAAGCAGTCACGTTAGCTGCTGCAGACGTACACATGCAGTATGCAGTCCTGAGAAGCACAGGTCTCAGTCCACTGATCCCGAACCATTTAAGAGGAATGTCTTGTTTTCTGTCAGGGATGTTTTCTCCAGCCTTGTCTGCATTGTTTCTCCCTTTGCCTGCTGAATCTCATCTGACCTCAGTGTAATAGGCCACCATGTAGCTCATTTTCGGTTCTACTCCTTACTGATTGTTTTGAATGTGCCTGCATGTGTGTGTGAGCACTTAACACTTTGTGTGTTTTTGTATTTGGATGCATACGCTGCTTGTTCTCCCTATGTTCACTTCAATTTAAAGTCAATGCTTGTTGCTATGGAAACTCCATCGGATGTACCACTTGTAGGGAACAATGGTCTTGAATATTGCACACTATATTTTATAGCACTGCAGACCAGCAGGCAACACTTAAACTCTTTATAGCTTAAACAGCAGTGTGTAGTGTGGTCTTACAGGTTTATGTTCTCAATCACCTCCTTAGTGATCCAACTTCCTTCTCTACATCCTACTTTCACAAATACACTCCATGCAGCGTCCCACACACACCCCAAGTAATTAGCATGCTTCACTGATAATGAATAGCTCAATTTCATATACAGTGCATATGATCTAATGCCATTTTTTCCTGCAGAAACAAGTCGTTTCTTTCTAAGGAAGATATCAAGTTTAAGTCAAATGACTATTTAAAGTGAGAAACTGCTTAAAAAGCAAACTGTATTATTTTGTTCTGACAGAATGCAACAAATGTTTGTATCTGTCCCTGTAAAGCTGAAATAAATTCACATACTTTTAACAAATATATTGATCATTTTTAACATAGAAGATGGATTACTTGTAACATCAGAGTGGCTATTTTAACCATTTTTCTGCTCTGTATTTTTGTATTCTGCATCAGTTTGGTGTGGCAGCATCACAACCTGGCACATTTAATATTTCAGAAGCGTTCACTCAACACATTGCGCCCCTGTTTACAGTAATTTAATGATCTTTGACTGACGAGCAGCCTAATGGTAATCTAATTTTGATGCTGCTGTTGTCCTTCAAAAATGAGCCATGCACACTGCTACTGCTGGTCAGTTAGTTAGAAACCATGTGCTCCCTGCTATTTCCTCCGACTGTTCACGAGCCATTTGTGTCAGCTTCGATCCTGAGGGGAAATGAGATGTGAGGTCTCAAAGAACAGAAGTTATGGATTAGGATGGCCTCCACTGGGAGATAATGAGAAAGACTGGGCTGTCTGTAGGTGCAAGTGTTAGTGGTGAAGTGCATCCTAACTTCTCCACTTAGATAGATAATTATACATTGTCTGTACTTTTACTGATAGTTAATGTTTTTATACTATATCATGATACTTCAAACTAATACAGTATATATTTATGCAAAACATCTGACATTCAGAGTTACAGATCGCAGTGATTTAATCTTTTCTTTACTTCATTTATGCTTTTTATTTGATGCTACTGTGAATGTAGTGACAACAAAAATGACTCCTGGCTAAACACCCATCTTACCTCTACATTAACTTTATACCTTCCTCAGAAACTTGGCTACATCCTGTTACTCAAGGCTGTGGCTCTCAAACTGTGGTACAAGTTCAACTGGTGGTAGCTCAGAATCTTTCTAGTTGTACTCAGAAGAAATTTTGGCATCGACCATTTACAAGTTAAATAACAAGCTAATTAATTATCATAAGCTGAACTTTGTTGTAAATTTGAAAAGTAGAGAGAGCCAAAAAGATGAGTGGTTCAAACAAATTACAATGTTGGCTACAAGCAGAAACTACTCAAAACAAAACTGCATTAGAGAATATTTTGAGAACCCCTGTGGAAACTAGAGTGGATGATAGTTAACCAATGAGCTAGTAGCTGCTTAAGTAGCACTAGTGAAGACCTACTAGCAACAAAAGATGCAAAGCAGTGAGGAAATTAGATTCAAGGCATCTCACATTTGTATTTGGTTGTTGTGGGGCAGAAGAACAGCCAAGACTGCAATGTAAACACTATTGTTCTCAGCAATGAATGCATGGAATTGCCACATCCTAAACCACATCCTAAAATGGAAGTAAAAGTAAAAATAGATGTGAATCTTTTTGATACAATATGAAATTGTATTAAAACATTGCAGGTGATGTTTGTTTTAGGTGTGTATTCACTGATTATACACAACTGAGGTGTTGCTCTGTGTTTTGGTGGACGTTAGGTATGATGATTTGTTTGATTTATTATTCTAGTTGCCACCTTGTTAGAAAAGTTTGGCCAGAAGGAAAGCACAGAGAGTTCTGATAATGGCAAAAAAAAAGATTTATAAAGGTGGTTGAATCGCCTCAGAAAACAAGAGCCAGCTGTGAAAAGATGCCCCTGAGACAGTAAATAGATGTAAGGTGTTAAGATGCAAGCAGAGGTCGTACACAGAAGTATGTCCAAATACCAGGGTGAGTCTAAAAATGTAACTGTGCCAAGTGTGGGTTAGAAGCCCCCTTTTCCCAATGGGTTATTCCACTCAAAGTAGTTAAGAACAACACATGTAAGATCCTACAGGACTGCAAGTTTCAGCAGCTGCTGACTACCTCGAAGTAAATGGTGGAAGCTTACAAGGAGCAGATGAGGGCAGTATAGCAAATGTAGTAACATTAACATCAGGGACAAAAAAAAAAAGAGCATCTAGAAATTGAGTGGTAACAGGGTTAAGAAAGACAACTAGAGCAAATGTGAAAGGTGAACTTTGAAGTGGTCTCAGAGGTAAAAGGAACATTTTGAGGTTAACCTCTTAGAGCTGAACTCCAGTTAAAACCTCTGAGGTCTTTGTGCGGAGAAATGCAGTCCACAGAACAGCTAATAGAACTGTTCTGAACTCTGACTCCCAGGCTTTTGGTTGAAGGTTTAGGTTAGAGTAAAGAAATACCAGGAGATTTATTCTAATAATGTTTTATTTGATTTATAATATATTGATAGAAAGTTTACTACAATTGATTACGTAGACTTGATAGCAGTTAAAGCACAATAAAAGTGACAAAAGTATAGTAGTAGCAGTGGTGTTAAACAAGCAGCGTCATCATTTATCTAGTAACTGTCATACCTTCATGAAAATAAAGTTGTAACTCTATCATCAAATTCACCTAATGAAATCTGTGTTCCCTCTTTACTCTGAAAGCTCTGTCCTTGTGTAAATAGCAGGGATAGCAAATCTGTGTGAAAGCATTAGACTAGATGAAGCAACTGAGTTTTCAATCCAGAGTGGAGCACTCAGATCAAGTGGAAGGTCAGTTTGGTTTTGGTTGTGCTCTCGTCCTCTGCCAGAGTGATTTAGAACTAATGAGAATGGCTTTTTATTCGAAACCATGTTGGGCATCTTAGGTTGTTTTTTTCCCCCCTGTAACAGCTAGCCCAGGTGCTGGGTTATTAACGCAGGTGAAATATTGAAGTGTCTGCTGTGGAGGGAACTGCAAAGTAAAACGGGGAACTGTAAAACCTAATTGGTAATATAAAATGATCCTATTAATAAATTTTGAGATGGCTCCCCCTTTACAGAAACGGATATCTAAAACTCGTTTTAAGAGTGGGCAGAAGCGAAAGCAAAGCAGGAACTGTACTGCTGTAGTATCTAAATCTTATGTAGAAGGATAATGTATAGCTTATTGACTTTTTATGGTCATTGTCAGTGACTGAAAAAAAAAATTGCTGACAAAGTTTGCACTCTGCCTTTTTTTTTCTTTTTCTAAATGTTTGGCAATTTACTCTAGCAGTAGTAGTCCAGTATTTTCCTAAGAGGTGGTTGTGTGTTTTTGCTCTTGTATAAAATCATGGTAAAAAAAACATCATGAGTATTGTATGACTAAATAACTACAGCTTGCAGATGTGACATTTAAATTACTGTTTTGTTATTTGCCATCTCATTTTGTCTAAGCCTTATTTTTCCCCATAAACTCACTCGAATCTCCTTCCTCCATGTCCCCATTTACTCCCACTCTCCTCCTCCTTTCGCCCTCTTTTTCTGCTCTCTCTGGCTCCCTCTGCAGGCTGCTGTTGGAACTGTTGGAGCTTTTGTTTGACAAGTTCAAGGCAGTGGCCCAGGCTCACAGTGTGGTGTTGGCCCACATGCAGCAGATCGCAGTGCAGGGTTCAAGTGGGACTCGTGAAGAGGACATCAAGCTCTACGAGCAGGCTGATGTTTCTGCTAAAATCCAGGCTGTGCTGCAGGTTAGTTTTGAGCAAAAGTCAAAGTCACTGTAACTATTACTGTTATATGCACATGGCACAATTCCAAGTATTAGAAAGATTTTTTGAAGATGTCTGACCATCACTTAAACTCATAGTAAAATCGATAATGAAATAGTTTCTGAAAATGTTTTGTATTGTAATACTTTGTCTTAAAATAAGGTCCTGACAAATTGTGCACAGGTGGTTTTATTTTCTTCGCCTGGCATAATATCAGAGTTTTAGATTCCATTAACTGCCATTAAAATCTTGTAGTCAAGGGGTTAAAGCTTTTTTTTCTAAGAATTGATTCAGTTTGTGTTTTATGTTGTAAATGAGCATTGGAGAAATTGATGGTAATGTGATCCATCTGTGAACAAGAAAAACACATTCTGCACATTTTTCAAGTGGTTTTGAAACATTTGTACTATGTTCATGTCATCACACGTGGTTCCACGTTTTACCACATGTGACAAACATGTTGAATTAATGTGATTTTTGTAAGGGAGAAAATTTGTGATTTGTTCAAATGCAGCTTTGAACAGCCCTGCTGCAGACATAAGACTGAGAAACCATTCAGTCTTTTACTAATTGTACTGCTCTGAACTTTAACATTTATCATGTTGCAGCCTCTAGCTGTTTGCTTTTTGCAGTTTTTCTGAGTGTTACGAGGTCTGACCTTGAAAGGAATCTGCTGGGATGTCCACGCCTGAGAAGATTGACAGCCGTCTTAAATATTTTCTTCTGTGAATAATCCCTTTGCTACAGAATGATAGACTCCACACTGTTTGGCAATAATTTTATAACCCTTCTCAGAGTGATGGGAAGCAACATTTGCTTCTCTGAAATCATTGCCACGGAGCAGCATAATGTTTTTTGGCACTGCGTTGCACACCTGAATACTTCAGACCAGCAAACTGCCAGAACTTCTGCCTTTATCGAGCTGCTCACACTTACTGATGATCATTTAATCAAGTGCATTAGATTAGCAGCACCTGGCTGCTACTTACTGTTTTAATTTGTGTGGAAGCAGAAAGAGTAGTTTGTTACCCGCTGCTTCTGCGTTTTTGCATAGTTTTTCTAACAGGACATGCTGTTCAACTGAGGTTTGATTATTCTAATTCTAAGATGCAGAGAACCAAACATTTTATTTTTTATGCCTTGAATAAACCTTAGAACTAAAACAGAACGGAGCTGGGTTTTTTTTATTTACCAAGACTGTGACACGAAGACAAAGAAGGCTTGATTGTTTGGATTAATTTTAAGCTCTTTAATTGGCGTGTATTTATGCATGGTTGTTGATCCCCAACCCCTTCCTGTTTGATTGGCTAAGGGAGATGAACAGCTGTTAATTTGACCCTGTGGTGACTCTCAGAGGAAAATATGTGACAGCTGTTGCTCTCATAGTGATTGGTGAGCGTGTGTGTCTTTGTCCTTATGTGTGTTCGTACCTAAAATTATAGTTTTCTCAGTGATGCTCTTTCACTGCAAGTTCTGGAGATTTTTATACAAAAAAAAAATATTTGGCAGGGTTTTGCAAATGATTTAAAACTTGACTGAATATGATGATGATGTTGGAGAAGATGAGGTTCTTCAATCTTGAATTTAACAAAATGCTTTGTATGTATGTGTGTGTGTATAAAACACATTTATAGCATAATGACATACAACAAAGAATATATTGCAGTATTGTTTTAGGCAAGTAAAATGCAGGAGAAAACAAGCTTTCTCAGAGGGCTGACTTACATGTGTTAATTGTTGCCATGGTAATTGATAGCACTGTGTTTTTACTGATCATAAAAATAAAAAGAGAGAGTGTGGCTCCACAGTTAAACTGAAAGTGCTTTTATTTCTAACTCACACACTGGGCTTCCGATAGCTTGAGCTTTTTCCAGCTGGCATTCACAAATTCACAAATTCACTTGTGTTTTAGGCTATGTGTGTGTGTGTGTGTGTATTTTGAGGGTTTAGTCATGCATAGGCATGTACTGTAATTGCTCTGTTGTATGCGTACTGTTATAGATGGCGTGAAGCCATTCCCCAGTATGTGACCACTGCCAACACGCAGTTGCCAGTGGCTTCACTCTCCCTCTGCTCTGTCATGTGAGATAATGTAATCTCTTGATTAGAATACTCATTATGTGAAATGAGGTTTTCTTACTCAGTCACTTGTGTTATTATTTTCTGGCCGATTATATCAATATGAAGGCCCCCCTCATCCATTCATTCCTCCCTCCTTTCCCCATTCCTCCTGCTTGTTCGTTTGTCTTTTTCTCCCACTCTGTGTTTCCATTTCCCCTTGCTCTTTCCTCCTTCAGCATCATTCCTGCTACTTCTGTATCACAATCTCCCAATACCTTCCGCATACCCTTCTTGGTCCTTGTAATTTCCTCCTTAATCTTATTATCTGGCTTTTTTTCCTCCCTCTCTCACAACTCCCACACTCCTCTTCACCCCCTTCATTTAGCCCACTCTGTTTTACAGAGTCACATATCTGCAATGAGAGAAATTAAATTCCTTCTGCTCCCACAGAAACTCTGTTAGATTTTATTGGATACTGAGCCAATTCTTATCTAAGATCTTCGTACTTGTATAGGCCTGACTTTAGTTATGGTATTTAGGTTTTATTTTCTTTTTTGCCTTTTGCTTTGCATATTTACTCCAAAACTTTTAATACAGAGACAAAAAAATGTTAGAACATTTAAAAGGTGGTCCATCCTTTGAGCATCCTCTTTCAACATTTACATTTTTACCCCCAACTGAATAGTCCCCCCATTTACAGCTAATTTAGTTGAATCTTCGCATTGCTTATGCTTTCTGTTGCAGTTCACATATTTGACATCCACAGAAACCTTTTGATAAGTGTTTTTTTTCCCCCCCTCTCACTTTGAGAAGTGGAGAAACCAGCTTGACCTTTACACATGACATACCCGCAGACAGATGCAAGAGCTGACAGAAACATAGGGCGCGCCCAGTTACAAGGCCTTGGCAGTAAAACGGCTTTCATCAGTGAGCGACTGCGGCCCGGTAGGTTTAAAATTGAGAGTGGGTAAACAAGCTTTTGAAAGTCAGGATTTGTGTAACAGTTTTAATCCCTGTTCAGAAATGCTCAAGATACCTCTGCTGCCTTTTCATTTTAGCGTGGAAGTATTGATTCAAAGCATAAAAAACTGGATGGTAATCAGAGCTATTGATGTTGGAAGGAGTGCTTTTAAGCCACTTCACAATTTTTCAAGTTGCTCTCTGTTGAATATGTGTATGTCTATTGATTATTACCACCATCAATGAATTTACATATCCAAGCTTGCAACACCGTGTCCCTTTACTACTCTGTATATCTATGACTGCAGATTATTTTCTTGCTCTGAGCACTTTTTCCATAAATCATGCTTGCTGGGATGTGTTTCCTTATATCTTGCTTGTGCATCTCTCTCTCTCTCTCTTTTTTCCAGAAATGTATGCACTCACTCAGTTTAGACAGTTTTTAAAGCTGTCATTTATTCTCAGTTAAAATATTATTTAAAAAAAATCACTTTTTCAATTTATGTTAGAAGTTGTAAGTTATCGGATAATTGGATAACACTGTTCATAAAAGATCACAGTTCACAAACCTCACTACACACACTCATAATTAAGATCACCCATTAGGAGTTTTATAGTCTATATTTGGCATGTGGTGTCTGTGGCTGCTCATATCCATCACCTTTTCACCTTGTCTCCAGTTTGGTCTGAGGCCTGAAAGTTTGCTAATTAGCTTGCCATTTGCGCATTCTACAAGGATTTGTGGCTATTTGACTGCGAGCCACGTATATTGTCTGCTTGGGGTATGTGACTAGAGTGCAAATCACAGTTTTAATGAGTTGTTCTGTATTTCCACACAAAGCAACTTTGAAAATGCATTTGATAGATGCAGATTATCTAGCTTTTGAAAGAAGTGATTCTTGGATTACAGAGAGTTTGTTTGTTTAACATTTCACCTTATATAAGAGGTGAGAATATGACAAAAAAGATGACCTTAAAAAAGGAAAAAGAATAAAAAATGTAAATAAAAACTTCTTTATAGGTGTTTGTGCTTTTGCTTATTCGTATCAGTTTTACCACAGTTTTATTGTGATTGTGTTTTTGTTTTGATCAGATGAGCGCTTCTGACCTAATCTAAATCTCTTTCATAAATTAATCACTTTATTGACTTAGAAGAAGCAACACAAAAGGCTATGCCGTGTTTGTGTCAACAACGTATAAATATACAAGAGGCTTTAGTATTTTCTGGGCTCATCAACAGATTGCAAACGAAGCAAATTGAAGTGCCAAAGAGAAGCCAGAAGACAATAAGCCTCTTTTAATTAGATATGAAGTACAGACATTGCTACGTTGTTCTTGCCCAACATTTTAATCAATGTGTCACATTCAGTCTGCCTTCTAAAGCACTATCATATTTACATATTACTGGAGTGCAGTGAAGTCTGCCATGTCCGTGGCGTTGTAAAGTCTCCTCTCAGCTCTAACCCCTCCTTCTAGCTAATATATTACATTTACTGCCGACTTCATCAAATGATAAAATATTAAAGCAACAATCTCAGAGTCCTTTTTTGTGAAATAATACACATGTGTACGATTGTTTTTACATCACAAATCATGCTGGGGACACAGCAAGGACAGAGGTTTTCAGTGAGCACACAGGCACATCTTCTTCTTCCTTCCCTCGGCCAACAAGATAGCCTTCAAAAGATTGACTGCAGGCAGCCAGCTCCAGGTGGGAACCCCCACTGTTTAGCAGGAGTTCAGTGCTGAGAGAGTGGTTGCGGCCGAAGCTCTGTTAGAACCCGTGAAGGTTATTGAAGTTTCTGGAGCACAATCAATACAGGATGTATACAGAACCCTCTCTTTGACGGCCAAGGACACTTTGGGCTTTAAACTTCAAGCTAACAGCAAGGGATGCCAGTCAATATGTTTTGTGACAAGACGCTTGCCAAGGGATTTAGTTGGAAAACAGCCGATTTCAATAAAGCCTTGAGAATGGAACAAAGTTGATATTGTTCTCTCTGCTGCTTTCAGGATTACTTTATTAAAAAGGAATGGATGGAAACAAGAAAAGGGAAAATGAAGTGATATTTATGCCTTTAATTCGAGTCAATTGACTACTGGGTTTACCCAATGTCAAGTGCTCACCTGCAAGGCTTTGAGCGATGCTCTCCTAATTGCACTGATTCTGTCGCTGTTTGGGCTCTAATGGATAGAATAAAAGATGAGTATACTCTTCCTTCAGACCTAAATGGAAACATCAGTACGTCTCAGTGATGAAGGACTAGATGGGGTGCTGCTAATGAATCACAAAGGCAGACTTCCATTAGGCTTCTCTCCTTTTTAATTTAACTTTGCACTCAACCAGTAGACTGATTTAAGTTTGCGACGTGACCCAAGCTATTTGTGTGCAGAATGAGTTGTGTTGGATAGTTTAGTCGGAAATGATTATGTTTGTCAGGGGAGCTCCGCAGAGAGTCGTTTTGTGTGCGTTAACCACAGACACGCGCTCTCGAACTCTTGCTTTTAGTCTTAGAATTTGTTGTAAAGACTTTGTTTTTTGTTATCTGCTCTCTCATAAATCTTATTTTTTGTGAATTCAAACGGCTCCTTTTCTCCTCTGCTGCTTCTTAATCAACTCTTGATGACCTTTTTAGTGGAAGTCCACTGAGCTAATTAACATAAGAATGGAAACTTGTCTATCTCTTGTTAAAATAGAAACATTGCTGAGGTGTTGCAGTAATCTTTTATTTGCCCAATTTTCAGCCTTAACAAGTTGAACAAGACAGAAATGTGGAAAGACAAGAGTCTGGTTTCACTTTGTGTTCCGGGTGTTAAAAGGGGGAGAGAGTGTTAAGATTATAGTTGCGTCATGTCTATGAATCTATTTTTATGTTCTCCAATACCTGCCTCACTTGTGCCAGACCTTATCAAAGCTCCAGGGTTTTTATGCTGAATGAGAACAGGCACCCATTTGAAACTGAGCTCTGGGGCTAATTATGAATTAATATTGTGGGCTATTGAATTTGTTTACTTGTTTATTTGTGCATTGTTGTGATGCTTCGGGTGCAGTCACCGAACTTCTTTTTGTTTTGGGTATCTCAGTCATGCTGCTGATCATTGCGGAGCTGGCTGTGAAAGCCCTTTACCTCTTTGCATCACTAATGTTCTCCATTCTCTCTTTTGTTTACTTTTTGTCTGTACATAATTTTTCTCCTTCTTATGCGTACCTGTGTGGCTGTGCCCGTTTCATCTTCATAATCATTTTCAAGTTTTATTGTTGCTCGTTTTTCTTTGCTTTCATTTTTTCCGTTCGTGTGGGCTCTGTTAGAGCTCCTGACTTTCAGTATTATTTTGCAGTGTTCAAATTCAACTCATGCGTGAGCTGAAACTCGTGACAGAAACGAGGTTACCTTTTATTGGATGTTATTAGATGTAAACAGTGGCAATGCACCCAGTTTCTTTGAGTAGCAAATAAGTTTGCTGAATCTAATTCTTTGTTTTATTGGTTAGTAAATTAACTTCAGGATCTAAAAAAAACCATTTCTTTTTAGTATAACTTAAACAAAAAAGTTTATCAGGCTTAATAAGTTTGGAAAAAGAGAAAATGATTGGATATAAATGTGTTTCTTGCAGGAGGAGCATTTTATCCCAAAACTTTCTACAGCTGTACGTTTTTAGAGCATCAACATTTATTACATGAACAACCTGACGTTAGGCTTGTTGCCACTCTCAAACTGTGGATGTAGGTTTGCATAATTTCCAACTATATTTTGAGCATTCAGTTCTAGACAACTATTATTTACCTTGTGTTTATGGAACAGATAGGTAGTGCTGTGACACTAGTGATTTATTTAGATTAGATTATGTACATATTTTGTAAAATATTCTAATCAGATGTCATTAAATTACCTGCTTTGCTTGAATAAACAGACAGCCAAATGACTAAAAACCACGCTCATAGTAAATCATCAAAATAGCATATTTCAAAATAATAAATCACTTTGACTCAGCGTGCTTGCAAAATATTTGGCTTTACAATAAAATGAAGAATTCTTTGAATTAGGTGTCCTCTCTTTGGGGTTGTGTTGTTTTTCTGGATAATTTGTTTTCACACCTCACAGCAAAAATGAGACATAATGAATCAGGATCATCCTTCTGGCTTGAAGCATGAATAAAAACTAATTTGCGGTTGATTGGCTTGGCAACAAAATAACTTTGTTAGTGGAGCACCTTTTCTAGCTGTAGCTCTTTAACTGATGAATAAACACCAAAAATTTAGAGGCGATGTTGGTGGAATTTTTTTTTTTCTTTTTTGTAAAAAGGTTTTCTGCTGTTTGGAAAGGGGATAATCAAAACAGCCTTTTAATAGTTTGTTTTTGAAAAAAAAAAGAAAAAAAAGTCACACATAGTCAAAGTGGGAAAATTATTTTCTTTCAAAACTAAATGTTCCAGAATTTTCAATACCATGTATTTTTTTTAAATTTGACTTTCTTTTCTCTTCCCTTGTTTTCCATTTGCATAGTCTTTATTGGCTTTGTTGTGAAGTTTTCAGTATCTACTTATAATGCTTTGCTTATTTCTTCCTCTAAAGCTTGTTTTTCCCACTGTTATCGCTTCTTTCGCTCATTTCTTCAATTCTACTTTCTGCCTCTCATCCCTCTTTTGCTCTATCTTTTTCTCTGAGCAGTCCAGTTAATTGCCTCCAAAGTTCACTCTGTCTCTGGGCTAATGCAATTTAAGAAGGGTCGGAGCCCCTTCATCAGACCAGCGCTGGCATTTCATTAGGTCTGCTTGGGCGTTAGCTTGCAAGCAAGTGGGGGTTTTGCGCCATCAACTCATCATTAGTAATTAATACACCGATAGGATTAGCTGCAGTGTGTGGCTGGTGGCAAGTGATCACTTTGGTGTTGTCAGTTCAAGAGGGATTAAGTGATTGGGCATCAAGCTTGCCTATTGTTGATGCATGTTGAGTTTGAATGTAATCAGGTGTGTTTTGGAAGATGGTGGTTTATCATCTGTTTGCATTAATTGCCCAGACTTGTTTAACTTATTATATCCAACTTAAGTTCTACCTTCTTTCAACATATATTTTTGGGTTTTGGTCACTAGAAAAGATCTTAGTATTTACTTTAGACACCTCAGAAGCCCCTCAAGTATTTCAACCCAAATGACTGCATTTGCTTTGTGTTTTCATGGATGCACTCTGTAAATGCACACTTGTGTTTGAACTTGGATTTTGATATCAATGCTTGCACATGAAGGCTTTCCCATGCATGACAGGGGTTGCTCTCCGCAGCGTTAATTACATCATTATGGCTGGGATGGATCTCCATCTGCTCAGCTATTACTCCTGTCCCGTTCTGGGCTGACCCACACAGCGCTTCAGAATTAGACACACACAGGCTAAATGGCCCTGATAAATTATGAAGCTATTAGATATGGGAAGCTATTTTGGAACATATGCATTCACAGAGAGAGGAATGAAGGGTGGGAGAGAGAGAGAGAAGCAAATATGAACTGGAGTAGACAGAACAAGATTGGGGGGAAAAAATAGAAACGTGAGAAATGAGAGATGAAGCCTAAAGAGACTTTGAAAAATGAGAGCAAATGAAAGAATCAGAGGGAACGTACAGATAGACTGATAGAGGAAGTGGACGTTCTCTGTCTGGCCAGAGTTCCAGTGTGCTTATTCCAGACTATTGTTAGAAGTTGATAAGATTTTTATGAAGCACGATCAGACGTTGATGGATTTCAGCATGGATCATGCAGACAGATCAGGGAACTGGAAGACAAAAAAAATTATGGTCGTCATCCGAAGTACCGTGTCATGTCAGTAGCTGCTTTCTGTTCTGGGGACTGGATCTTTCTTCAGATTTATTATACATGATAAGGATGAGACGTATGAATTTGACCTGGGAATAATAAAGTGTTATCAATGGGTTATTTTACATCTTCTTTGCTTTTTGCGTTGTTGATAAATATGATGTACTGTGATTATTTGCTAACCCGGCAGACTCTGATAAAACATTCGTTGACATCCTTTTTATTTCAAAAAGTACTTTTTCTTTTTAGAGCCTGATTTCAAATGAGCATGCTTATATACGTTTGTTTTCAAGGCTTCAGTTATTTTGAGTGCAAAGACAGTCATTTAGTATAAATCGTTGAGGTTTGGTTTCTTACATATTTTTATATGTACATATATTTTTTTTTCTATTTTATTTATTTTTCTATCTGTTTCAGTCTGAGAATGGCAGAATTTTAACATTGACCGTTATATCAAATTCTTTCAGAAAACATCCCTCAGGTTTGGGGAGCTTGACATAGATTTACATTGCTTTCTTTTAAAAGAATAAATTGGACATTGGCATAAGATGTACTCTGTGGCTGCCCTTTTTTGTTGTTCTTTCAGCTCAAGTCTGTTTTTTTTAAATTGGTTTTAGAAAACTGTTGCTCGGGCTACACTTAGCAATTATGTAGAAAGATTTTTAAAAAACCTTACTTCACCTGGTTGAAGGACAGTTTCCCACCAAATGTAAAAGGAAAAAAAGCTCCATCTTTTTTTGTTCAACTGCTTTGTAATTTTTTGACAAAGTGCTCTCTGTTTTGTTAAGGTTCTGCTGGCGGAGTATCTGGATGTGAAGAACAGCCGCAGTTCCACCGAGCCGTCGGCACAGCTCTCCTATGCCAGCACAGGCAGCGAGTTTGCTGCCTTCTTTGCAAAGAAAAGACCACAGCGTGCCAAGCAGTCACTCTTCAAGTAAGAACCACATTCTTTTCACTATTGTTCATGTTCCCCTCTAAAAGAGAGAAAAAATAGAACAGTTTGTATTATGTACAGCCTGTAAAGTATGTTTATAACAAAGAAAACTGGGTTTTATTTTTAATAAATTGTCACTCTCTACAGAAGATGATTTCTTTTCATTTATTTACTTTTCTCCATTTACAAGGCATTGCAAGATCTGTATTGTAAGAAAACAAAAGACCTATTCTGCAGTAACAAATAACATTTAAAAACAGGGTGATGGTAAAATCTAATTAGGTGTGCATCTTAGTTTTAGTTAAATTACAGTCTGATACTGAAGCCATTTGTCTTCACCTATACATAAGGATTAGTGTCAATTTTTTTGTTTGTTTTTTTTAGCAGCACAGGGAGGATGACAGAGAAAATTAGGAAAGATACCACAGGGATGCTGCTGGCTTAAAAGAAGGGCTTATTTTATTTTATTAAGTCATGACCCTTTATGAACAATTGCGTCCAATGACTTTAGGGAAGCAGGGGTGAGTCTAATTAGGGTATATTTTTCAAAATAAAGTGTTTTTTCAAACTTTTTACATACTAGTAAAAAAGAAAGTATGACCTGAAATTAGTACTGATAAAAACAAACATGGATAAATGTAACTGTATAAATAATACTTCATATAATTCATTTGTTTCCACAGAAATCAAAATGTTAAACAATGTCTTCAAGACTTAATGAGCTGTGCAGTATGTGTCTTAGTACTGTAGCAAGAATCATGCAACACTCTCTCCCTCTCTTTTTAATCTTTATTCCTAATTGTTTAGTTTTTAAAAGGGTATTTGTGGCATACGGTTGATTGTGTTTATATTTGGTTTATTTGTGGACTTTTTGTGAAGGCAGCTATTGGGACAACACAAATTTACTCAAGGGGACAATAAAGTGTAATATATTGTATTATACCATATCACACTGTAGCTCACATGTATAGGTTTCTCTAGTTGTATTAGAGGTGTCATGTATTATTCTTTTTTTTTCCTCCAGCCTAATAAAACGTCTCTCACAGTTTCAGTTTTCATATTTGTGCCAGACACATTTAATATATACAGTGTACAACAAGTGGGTGCTACAAATCTGCCCTGTAATTTTATGACAGTGCATCTTGATGTTGCATTGTTGTGTTTTTCATTATTGAGCGTTTTGTGTGTCCTGTAGGTTTGAATCATCTTCCCATGCCATCAGCATGAGTGCCTACCTGAGAGAGCAGAGGCGAGAGCTCTACAGCAAAAGTGGAGAATTACAAGGTGAGGAGAGGGATTGAGGGTTGTACTGAGGAATGGAGCGTGGGGTTAAAGAGTGGACCACCTAATAGCTGGAACTGGGAAGCGTGGATAGAGAGTAAGATGAAGATAAGGGGAAAAGAGAAGAACGTGTCAAAGGGGGAGAAAGGGATTGACAGAAGAGTGAAAGGGGGGCAAATATGGCGAAGTGAAATAAATTGGACAAGTCTGCTGTGTGAAGGATATTGTTGAAAAGAGCAGCGTGAGCAAAGAGTGAAAGTTGAGGTCAAGTGAATGGATTAAAGAAAAAAACAAGGATGAAGGTTATGAATAGAGCAAGGGAAATATAACCAGTAGAAATAAATAGAGATTTCAAAGTCACTGAAGAGACAGAGATGTTTTCTTAGTTGCAAATAGTGTGTAGAAAGATGTGGTTTTTTTTGTGTGTGTGTGTACTTCATTGAATAGGAACAGAGTAAAAGAAGGTGGTGAGGTTTGGGTGAGCTGGTCACGTTTGGTAAAGGTGAAAGTGTGTGTGGGGGATGGTGATTGAGGTGAAGAGTTGGAATGGAGAGTATGAAAGAGAGTGGAGTATGGTGTCTGGAGACAGAAAGGGCATGTCACAGTTCGAGGAGCTGCACTTAGGAACAAAAAGGCAGACAACAGGAGTGTAGAGCGCCAAGCAGCGATACAGAAAGAGATTGACGAGATGCAGAGAACGGGGTGACTTTGCAGAATCCGCCCACAGGGAGAGGCCTTAAAAAGCTTCTCACTCACACATTCACACGCACAAAATAGCTCAGTGAGTGAGCTACACAGCTAGACCCTGGAGAGCCGAAACTGTTCTGACTGCCCCTACTTCTTCTGTTTTTCACACTCTGGCTCTCTGTTCGTCTGCCTATGACCTTGAGGTTTCAATCAGCAATGCCTGATGGTGATGTTTGCTGCTGTCTGCTGCTATACCTTTTATTTCACATCAAACTTCAAGCTGACATTTTATGAGTAAAATAAAAAAAGGGAGAAAATGAAAGAAAAGAATAACATGAAAATACCTTTAAATTGTAATATTAGCTCAAGCTTAACTGAAAACGTTTAGTAGTATATGCATGGGAGTTTTTGACTGTGGTAAACTCTTTACATGATGTAGAATTGACTTAATTTCTTTATGTATTTAATTGAAGGGCAACCAAACAATAGCAAACTTGGAAAAAGCGATGAACAATGTAGGCTAGTTCTTTATCTCCAAAGTCATGCTGCACACGGCAGTGCGTCTGTAAATATAAAATAGAACAGCATTGATTAACTGTGGATAAAAGAAAATCACAAATGGTCTTCATAAAAAAAAAAAAGGCTCTCATTTTTTTTTTCTTCTTCCATCTGTCAGTGCCTCAGAAAGAAGGTGGGAAAAAACATTTTTTTTTGACTGACTGAATGCCTCGGAGCGTTTATAAGAAGATGAGATTTCTCTTGGCTTTCATTTCACCTGTCACAATGTGTAGCACCGGCCGCAAGTCCGAGCCTGGGCCTGAATAGCTGAAAAGAGATTGAAGGAGTAAGAAATCATTTAGAAAGTGAAATAAGTCGACTGTGATGGAAGGAGGGGAAAGCTGCATGGGGGAAGGAGAGAGTAGTAGGAAGGTTAAAAGTCATTGTTTTCATCAGGGTCCAGTGAAGAAGCCATTAAGAGACTTCAGAGGGAAGAAATTAGAAAAATATGTATTGAGACTGTGTGGAAAGGGACTTTTTCCTCTCTCTTCAAATTAAACTTAAGTCAGGAAGAGGAAAAGAGTAAGAAGTTGAGTTGATGAATGCTTTTGGGTTTGGGATTACTCAACACCTAAAGATTAGTCATGCGTGTCTTTCAGTCTCCCATTTGGTGTTTCTGAAAGTCTTCTTTTCTTTTCTTCTCCAGTGCTGTAGTTGGAAAAAAAATATTAACTCTAATGCTTAACAACAATATTTTTTGGAATGTCCATTTTGTATATCCAGTTATTCATGATTAGCAATTAAAAAACAAGGAAATACAAATTACAGCTAACGATTCTTTGATAGGTTTTAAAAACCTGCTTTTGTATTTGCTGAATTTTTAGGTGACTTTTCTTAATAATTGCTTCAGAGTGATTAAGAATTATTAATGTTGGTGATACCAAATAATATTGTGCTTAAAATTGCAAAAATGTGGAGACGATTATTACACTGATTTGTTTTTTCCTATTTCCATTTGCCAAAAAATACTATAAATTCATGTTAAGTTGTTTGTAATGACTTTACAGACTACTTAAATTTATTTAGCATTTCCGTACTTCAGATGCAACAGATGTTTGACCCATCTTGAACCTTTGTTGTGGGCATCTTCAGCTTGTCTCAAGAGTGTAAGAGCTGTATTTTGACACTGGCATGGGAGCTCTCCTCTGACAGAAAATATGTCCAGGCCTAAATACCACGCTGATGATAAAAAAAACAATTATTAAAAAGCTGGTCCAAATCTGCCTGTCTTCATTTCAAAAGTTCATTTAAGTAGATTAAATCATAAACTAAGGGTTGGCTGCCAAGATGGGTACAGACCAGGTTAAGGTGGGCAGTGAATTAATAAGCACAACTTGGGATACAATTTTGCAAGCCATGCACTCTGATAAAAAAATTGCCTGTTTCTTACTATATTGAGTATAGTTTGATTTATCAACTGTCTCCAACAGTTGTAACCCAGTGAAATACTACCTTTATGTGCCCTGCTTGAATGCTAACATTAAGAAGGTTACAAGAAAAAATGGATACCATTGTTGTCAAGACAAAGACTCCTTTTATTGCATGGGTGCTGCTAATGCATTGACCTTACTTAAAACAACCATATGAATGTAAAATACGTTCTTCTCTTTGAGGGGTTGCAGTATTCAATCTACCTTTACCAAAGTTCCCAGACCTTGTGTAACTAATGCACAAAGCAGCTGTTTTTATGTAATCATGTGTAATGTTTCTGTAGCCCATCTACCGTTTCAGATCTCTAATGGCTTGAAATTAATCCGTAATATCTGTAATTCATATCTCCTGAGTGTTTTATGGGCCTACCATATATCATTATTAAAGCTACACAGGCACATATTCACATGCCCCACATACAAACACACAGGAGGGACTTAATTGCTTTCCTTCTCATTGTGTATGCTTCAATTAGTCCAGTGCTTCATCTAAAGACTTCATTTACAGCTCCATATGTGGCCGCATCTGGAATTTGTGATTTGAACGTATGCACTGAAACTATAGAATGTGAGCCTCGCTTTTGCACACCCCAGATCCTCAGCTGTTTGTGTAAATGAATGCGTATATATTGTGTTGGGGTGTTCACATATCCTTTGCAGAGCACTACTTCAGAGTCAAAGAGCCACATCCAGATTCAATCTCATTCTTCATGAATAAATGATGAAAAATAACAATTTTTCCATTTAGAGATGTGTTACCATTCCTCATATTCCTCTGCATGCCTTCTTGTCGTTACAATTTAAGTTCCTTGGCCTGTGCTTTTTTATTGCCTTTCTGTTGTGTGGAGACATCAGAGTACCCCAATGGTCATCTGGGAGGTGAAGTGCGAATATATCCTAATAACTACTGCAGTGTTGCAATGCCCCATAATACATTTATAGCCCTTTTTTGATTTTACTTCTTTTTGGGTCCTAATCATTTATTGTGTTTTGTACATCTTTGCCTTGCTCTTGGGCATGTTTGAAGTGACAGTCCCTTCCCATTTGAAAGCCATACACACATTCTTCTTGTCACCAAATGCTTGCCCCGGACTTCCACATAAACAATGTACACGTTTTAAATTTACAGGTTTTCTGCTGGTGCATTATTGCGCTTTCATTCCCAGTGCTGTCCCCTCTCCCTTTTTTCCTCTTCAAGGAAGTTGTAGTAATCACTTTATTTCAAAAATCTATTTTATACACTTTCTGTTTGCTGTCAATATTCAAATCGGCTTGTCCACAGTGTGTCCAGAAAAGAAGAAAAATCAGTCTGGTTGGGTATTCATATGAAAGCAAACAGCACTTCTTCCACTCATTCCTTAATTGTAAGTTTGTAGGGAACAAAAGGAAAGCTTGTCTGGTGTTGGGGGCTACTTGTTTATGTATAATAGTGTTATATTCCCATGACAGAGGAAGGAACACAGAAAGGAGCAGTAGGAGGAAAGTGGGGTGACCAGAAGTGGTGTTCTCCTTGTCAAGCTGATTTGTACAGCCCAATCGAGAGGAGTGGGAGAAGAGGTGCAAATGGAAAAATGTCTAGCAGGAGGCACTGGGGTGTAGGTGATGGTGGGGTGGGATATTAGGGTGGGGCCAGCAGATGTTGAAAGGCATATGCTCACATAAGTGTGTGTGTGTTCGTTTATAAGGTGTAGTAACAAACAAGATGTTTTTGCCAAGTGATGTGTGATGTTACACTGTTTGGCATTGTGATTGCTGGGTGTGGAAAGTAATATATCCAGGCAGAGGTGAGTTTTTGGAAAGCCTTGGGCCTTTCAGAAGGTTGATGGTGTCATTACAGAGGGCTGTCAAGAAACATATCACTCTCATATACTTTGAAAGTGAATTTTGGTGTCACTTCTGAGGCAACAATTCACAACACTTTATTTTATTACATTCTTAATTTAAGGTTGCTGTTAAATGACCCTAAATTAATTTGTATTGTATAGTCACTAGACTGCATTTTCAAGTATTCCTTTTTCTGAAGGAATTTTTTCCCTCAGCTGGCAGCTTTTAAGAATAATCATTCCTTCATCTGCTGGAGTGATCAATAATTGACCTACAATGACATTGCAATTATAATTAATTACATTCATAAATGAAACATTAGATAAAATTGGAATTTGTTGGCAAAAAGTCAATTGTTATTACAGGATTAAAAGCTGAAATGTCAAAAAAAAATGACTTAGATCTTATTGATGGTCCCGATTCATTTTTCTTCCTCTCTTTCCATCATTTGTTGCTTTAATCTTCTATGATGACAATCTGTTGTAATTTGATGTTTCGTAGTTATATATAATTTTTACTTTGTAAGTGCCCTAACTCTTACTTGCTTTAAGATTTAAAGTGAGTCTACAAGACATTTTGTTTAAATGTGTTTCCATGAGCAAATTAAGTTTTCTCTAAGTAATCAATGTATGTGCTTCATTTTGACCCAGCATGAAAAAATATCAGCAAAATTATTTGATTTAACTTTGAATCAAAAAAAAAAGCATAGTGTGCAAAAGAAGCAGTGGTGTTTTTTTTTTTTTTTTGCTTAGTTCTTAAATTTAACCAAACACTTTAAATTGGATGTGGAGTTGGTTTTTTCTTCTAACTGATTTATAATTTCTCTCTCAGTCCTCAGGCTACTTTAAATCAGAATTAGAAACAGCACTGTGAGTTGAGCAATGAACATCATTATCCTTTTGCAAGAAACCTAATAGCTCATTTCCAAATTTTATGTAAATTTTTCATCATTATGTTGCAACAACTGATTTGACAGGTATACAATTATAAAAGGAGGTAATATAATATATTTACAATTTAAGTAGGGTAGGGCTTTGGGACTCTTCTAAAACGATACCACCAGCCAAGGGGAAATAAGCACTCAGGGAGCTTTTTGGTATTCTTCTAATTTTCCTTATGCCAAAGAAAAGAATGCAAAATGATGGATTAAAAATGCAATAGCTTTCTTCTTTTTTAGATTATCACCATGCTGTCTATATGTGTTTTTATTCATTTGGATTCTGGAAATTACTCTTTAAACATCCATTTTTCCCAGTATAACTTGACAGACAGTGTTGTCATGCTGGATACACATCAAGAATCCCTGTCAAATAAGGCCATGGCATAAATGTCACTTGAATGAAATGTTCTATACACCATATACACAAAATATCCATTTTTACTCCATTGGCAGAACCTTGTGTTCAATTACTCCAGCAGCAGCATAACTAGGTTTGTGGATAAAATACAGGGTACCTCTCTTTTCAGACACTATTACTCAGGAAAGTAAGTGCAGCACAGATCTGCATATTGTGGAAAACAGGCACACAAACACATCATAGCATGTCTTCTCTTTTAGCGGTTATTTTTCATGTGTTTGGGCTCATCGTGTTCAATTTGACTGTAAACAGACATAATATGATAATGCTTAAAACAATATCTGAGCTGTAATTCCCCTAAGCTTCTCTGCTAACACATAAACATACTAACAGAGATGCATAAAATTCAGAGTTGGCTCATCTGTTGTTAGGCCAGTTATTGAATTACAGTAGTTCTGTTGCTGAAATTAGAGTGAAGCCTAGAAACTGTGGAAAATGAGCCGTGTTTTATAACAATAATATTGGATTTTTGCTGTATACCTCACTAAGCTTGTTGCTGTGATACTGAAGGGCTAAATCAAGATAAAAGAAATCATTTCAGGAGTTCCATTTAAACAAGCGCTGAATGTTTACAGAACTGTGGCCATTGATAAGCAGATAAAGTGGTCATCCTCGGACTGGAAAGGTCAACGCTTGTATTCCCAGCCCTTCCAAACGTGTCCTTAAGTAAAACGCTGAGCCCCACATTTGCAATTTATTTATTTGTTCATATTTAATGAGACACCATACCATGTTCTAAAGCACTTCATGATTTTAGAAGCCTATTGCAGTGGATCTTATCCTTTTTTTACTGACCACTTTTTAAAGTTTTTTTTTTTTTTTTCATAATTGTTTGCATGCTATGCTGCTTAAGATTTTTGATTGTAATTTCTGTAATTAGGTGTAGGTTTAAACAATTTGTTTCTTGATACTCATGGGCCAGTGTGAAATATTTGAGAAATTAAATGCACAAGCTTTGGATGCTGACAAAGACACCACAGGTTCTACAGGTTGATTAGGCTTTAGAAGCAAGTAAACTGTGTCACACTTAAATTCCCGGTTAGTCCAGCTATTAATAAGGACAAAATTAAAGATACTTAAGTAGTAGAGAAAAAAATGCAGTAAGATAATGAAATCTTGATACAAGAATGTAAAGGACAACACAGGGGAAATAGGAGATTATACTAGTTTACACAGTTCAGACATTTAATCAGTGAAAGAGCATGGTTTATTTTTCTAGCCTGAGGCTTATTGTAATCACCATCAGACCTATCATAACTGGTAGCTTTGACTGTCACCTCTGTGTTTACTTTTAATCTCACACTTCTGATTGGAAAAGAACAAATGAAAAATGGGTGTATGGAGTGAGGGACAGACACATAAATGGAAGGACATGTGGAACTTAAGGCCGTAAATACTTTGACATCTACACTGTAACAGCAGTGGTAGTCAAGCCAGACGAATACACACACACTTTTACACACCTCTGACATTCTCAGCATCCTGCAGGTTCTTCCTGTAAAGTAGAGGTGTGCAGCGTGCTACCATATTTCCTGCAGGGTCTGATCAGACATGTGAAGTCACTTGGTTTTCTGGACATTTGTTTCTCCCATATCTTCAAAAACACTTAGTTGCAACAGCAATATGTCTTGGCCGCCTGCTTGATTGTGTCTATTATACATGGCAATCTCAGCTTTTTTTTCCCTTTCTCAGTGTGTTTAAATACAAAGATGCTTGTATTCTGTAAAGATTGTACAACAAATTTGTGATGCTGAGCTACATAAAAAGAACTACGGTACATTTATGTTACTGAAGCACTTTGGATAAAAGCTCCATATAGATGTAGTCCATTTACCCACCCCCTTTTAGGTTCAGTGATGTAGTGTAGTGACTTCTCTAATGTGATAGCTTTTTTTCATCTAAAGCTCTCCCCTACAGACAACACTATTGCCTTTAAAATTTGTCAGTATTGCAAATTCTTATCTGTAGGTTCACCAGAGTTTAACTTTGCTGAAATGTTTGCACGTTGTAATTTCAGCCACAAAAAAATCATTATCAAAATTCTAATTAAAATAAATAAGACTATTAAATTACTCTTATAATGATATGCAGAAGCAACAGAACATAGAAATTGAAGTTCGTGCTTTCCAATAAAGAAGCATTAGAATAATGTTTGTGCAAGTTAATTGTGTGGAGGGAACAAATATCCTTATTGGCTTAAAACAAATTGAAATTGCAAAATTGCAGGTGTTGCAACTCTACAGCATGCACGTGTGATCACAGTTAAACACAACACAAGTAAAAGGGGTCAACACAACAGGATTAAAGGTACCTTTGGTCTCCTTTTCTAGATTCTGATTGCGACGGACAGAACCGTCCCAATCAAGCACAAATATCTATCCAACGTTTAAAGGTCGGATTCTGCAACATTTCACTTTTCTATTTATACAGAAGCTGCTGGCAAATGGGGAGGCAGAGGCAGTACTTTTTCCTTTGATTGAGGTTCCTAATCTGCTGTTAGCAAGCACTGCACATTTCAAGCTAAATTGTGAAAATACTCGGAAATATGTAGGATAATCCAATTTTCGCCCTCAATGGTCTCATTTGTCTGTGGCTGCTATGCTATGAAAATGAGTTTGGTAGTGATCAATTCAGGTCATATTTTCCATGTACAAATCAGACGCATTTAAATGTGCGTGCATGCTCACTGTCAGTCGGCTGCATACTCACACAACTGAGACCTGCTGAACTAATAAGATGGGTTCCTGTGTCAATAATTCATGAATCTTTGCTCAATTCCAGGCATCCTATTCCACTCAAACCATCTTCATGTCTGATTGGGTCATAATGAGAGCCTTCTATTATTAAAATTAATTTGATGGAATGGTATCTGCTGCTCCACCAACCGCAAGTTCAAATCCAGCCCACATCTGAGAATAAACTGCATAAATAAATTATAGTATAAATAAATTCAGGTGTAAATTGAGTTATATTAATAATTAAAAGTGCCATTGTGGCACACAATGTGTCTCGTGTGGCTGGATTTTTATGAATTCGCATCAGTTAGTGTTTGTATAACAACAGTTCCCTGCATCAGTAAGATTAATATTAATTGTATATTATGTATTGTTTCTTATTTAAACTGAAACAGTGTTTGTGGTAAAATATACAAACTGAAAGTAGTACTTGTAGAAAATGTAAATAATTTTTACAAATTACTTTAGAAATGTGTTATATTTTTTAATATTTCTGTACTAGCATGCTTTAACTTGACCACTGCTTAGTTTCCAGACATGTTTCCTGAGCATTCCTAGTCAGTATAAATGACACTAAGGTGGTTATCTTTTCTTTAATACATATTACTAATTAAACTGTTTTTGAACTTACATTACAGCGTGCTTGCTAAAACTTAAAATCTTCTTTTATATAAAAACAAGAAATACAAAAGGGATAATCAGTTAAGCTGTATTCTACTACAAAGTGGAAGAACTTCAATTTACAGTATACCATGGGCTCATAACCTTCCACAGTTTTTCTCACAAATATGCTCTGTAATTTATATGTATTCTTTATTGGTACTTTGGAATGATTAAGTCATGAATGCAGAACTAGGGGAAAAAGCAAGATTGGTCAAGAACTATTAAAGTTATTAAACTAGATCTTATATCAAACACATGAAAGCTGCTCATGGAAAGAAAATTTTACCAAGAAGCGAACCAAAATCCATCCATCCATCCATCCATTTTCTTTACCCGCTTCTCCATTCCGGGTCGCGGGGAGCTGGTGCCTATCCCCAGCAGTCACTGTGCGAGAGGCAGGGGGCACCCTGGACAGGTCGCAAGTCAGCGAACCAAAATCTTCTAAACTAAATGTTATGATGCACCTTAAAAGAACAGAGAAATGTAATCCCTTTACTCCTCTTGTGTTAAGAAACTTAGATATGCTAATTGTAACATTAAGAGAGTTTTAAAAATACTATATACCAAACATATTTACTTTGTAATATAATCAAATCTTAGTTCACAAGCTCAGATCTGAAGCTTTAATAGTCTTGTGCTGTGGGCTCAAAAAACGTGGCCTCAGGGTTCTAGAAATCACCTGTCTACGTGATAGATGAATGCATAGTTCATGTAGGGGGTGGGGCCTCGACACCCCTGCAGTAGGCAGCGTGCTATGTACATGTGATTGAGGAATATTATTTATTTAATAATTATGTTTTTGTTGTTTCATTATGCAGTGAAATTCATATATTTTCCAAAAACATGTAATCAGTCTACACAAGAGGTAGCAGTACCTCCTCAGAGATTTGTAAGCAAGTTTTTTTTCTTATATATTCAAATTTGTGGACACAAATCAAAACTTCTGTTAAGGTAGGAATTACAATCAATCCTTTGCCAGTTTGTTTGACTTTCCTCATTTCACCCTCTCTCGCAGACCTGCAAATGCAGACAGACACACACACTGGTCTCAGGAGACATAGAAATGTGTTAAAGAAGGCATCACAAGTTCATTCTTTCTTCGTCTAAACAAAAAAAATGGGAATGGCTGGAATTCATCACAGGATCAGACTGTTTCTCATCAAACCCAGGAAAGTGTAGCTAATGCAATTTCACTAAGTCACTGCCTGACTTGATTAGATGTGGGCTGGAGAGTGCATGGTTAGACACCATAGGGGTCTCGAAGGGGTGTCACTGTGTGTGGGAGTGTGTTTGAACATGTGGTGTCTGTGCAGTTTTGGTCGTTTTTTGAATTTTGACTTTTTCTGCCCTCACAACCTATAAGTATATGTCTTTTGTGTGTATTTAAACTCACTGTGTGATATATATACCTGTCTGTCACCTTGTAATACATGTGTGTCTTCTCTTCTGGGGTGCACTGGTGTTTCAAACAGAGCTATAGCTCTCAAGGGGGATTTCAGTCAGATTTGGCTACATTAGAATTAGTGCCTGGATTGCAGTGTCCATCCCACTGAGCACCATGCCTTCGCCACACATCCCTCTCACTAATCCTCGATCAGTCTACATCCTAAGAGACACAAATGGACATAAACACTCATCTGAGCAACACTACTCAAGCACACAAATTCAATCACACAAGCTCTCGCAAACAAAATCAAACTTTTCCAGACTATATTGAGACAAGGCTGCCCTTAGTTTAGTGACATTTTGACCTAAAACCTGAGCTAGCCTGTCACATCTAGAAAACTCTGAAAAATTCATGCATATTAATATGTTCCTAATTATTATTCATCAGCGCCATGCCCTGTTGGCAGCTGGTCCCAGACCCAGTGGATCAGTGAGGTCTTTGCCTCGCTCCTTTGTCTGACACGGATGCAGATGTTTAGAGCATGAAATTAAATTGGTCGCTGTCATTGGGAATGCATGCACGGTTGTCTGTTTGATATGTGTGTTTTGTGTGTAGTTTCCAGTTGGGAAGTAGCTCTTGGAGCAAACAAGTAACGCCAACTTTTCCAGAGTATGTGACATGTTGATGTTATTCATGGAAACTTGAGCATTTGCAAGTTTGGAGATGAACAAAAGTTTTGCCAGCTCTTTCCACACTGACAATCTCTGAGTGAGAAAGAGAAAAGTGGATGATATGATGAAGCCGGTAGGATGAGCAAGAAAGTGGATTGGTGGCAGCTTTGTTTAGGAAACTGTAATTGAGTCTTAATTGAATTGGCACCAAAGGAAGGATGAATGGATTATGTGATGGGGAAATACAAAGTTTTAGTGAGTTGGACCTTATCTTTATCTCGTCTTAGCAACACAAAAGTAGGTTTACCGTGCAGGGGAAATTTCACAGCAACAGATCAGAATCAAAAACCCTTGATTGAAAAGTATGGGGTGGAATGAAAGCTTCCCTTGTCATTTTAATGAAAATACGGAGAGTGTTGTCTCCCACACGTGTCAAATGAAACTTGTTCCATTAGAAATGTATTACGAAGCCCAGCGCAGGGAACAATGGGACTGATATGCATTTGAATGCAAGGCTAGGCAGGCTGCACTGGTAAGGCTGAACAGGCCTTCGCACTGCTGCACAGACTCTTTGTATTGAAGCACATGAGCTTCGCAAGGTTATATTCATCTTGGAAATGAAACATCAGGAAACAGCAGAGTGAGGCTTTGTCCCAAACTGAAAAACCATTTCAGGACACACACATGCACACAAACCTTTAGTCTTTTCCAACCCCTAGAATCACCCTTTAGTTTGATTTCTGGGTCCTTTCTTTTAACTTTACTCATTTTTTATACCCGACACTAAACAGCTTATATTTGCAACTACCCGACTGTGTAAAAAGAAAATGCAGTCAGTGTGTCATGGTTATTATTCATACAGAATTGTTAAATAGTAAAAGAAAGATTAGCTTATTCAAAATGAATAAATTGTTAATGCATCAGACTTACTTAGTTTGACTCTAGAAAGTTAGTTCTAAAATCATTTCCTGCTTTTTTTCTTTTCATATTTTACAAATACTAATGAAAAGGTTAACAAAATGAACACCGCATCTATTTCATAAAGACATTCACGCTGCTGTCCTGTAGTTCCAATTCTGATGTTCTTGCACAGCAGCCAATCACTGTTTGCTTGCTAACACTCAGTGAACCTCTATGTAAACATGTGCACCTGCATTCATGCGTAATATTCTTTCGAAACATTTGCACAACACGCAGACAATCCTTCTCTCGCTGCGTTTTGCCACATCGACAAGAAGTGGCAGTTTCTTCTCTATTAATTCTATCGATTACTTCCGGATGAGTGGAGGTAATGAGGTTTGGTGTTCGTTCTCTCCCCTGTGATCTCACCTTTTCCCCTGTCTGCAGCCGTCTCACCCACCTCCAGGATGTTACATGGCAATGATTTTCTGATTAACCCTGTTGGCTGTGGGGTTCACCTACTCAGTGATGCAGGGACATAAAGGGGAGTGAGCATGTGCAATACAATTAGAGTTGTGATGGAGAGCCATGTTGAGTAACGTGTCTGTTTATAGATGTAGCCTACTACGGCAGTAATTGAGTATTTTGAATAACTTTTATGCAGTAATGTAAAACTAATAAAAATTATTGATTCGTCTGAGATAACTTGTGCAAGTCAAAGTTATGCGTATATAAAAAGCACAAGTTCAAAGACCATTCTTCATATAACCTGTTAAATTAAAAAATGTTAAAAGCAAAATTTGTCAGGTGAAAATAATTTGGAAAGATTTGAACAGAAATTGTTAAAAAAAGCTATGTTTTGTTGGACAAACCTTTTCTAACAGCATTTGTGTTGCAGTTTTGTTCAAAGTTTCCAAGGATGCAGTGACAGAGGATTGATTATCGTCAATAATCCTGTGACCGACATAATAAAGTCGCAGTAAACTTCCTCAGTGTGTGCAGTAGTGTTGGGTGAGGTTCGTTAGCAGTCTGATTTGCATTTTGAGACATCACTTAATATATTTGCGCGCAATCATGTCCAAGTTTTTTTTTTTTTTTTCTTTTGTTAAAGAAAAGATGCACATTTTCAGCTAAGGCAGAATTGTTTTTCAAAGAACGCTTTGGGTGTTCCCAAGTTTGAAACTCTTACCACAGCACTGTTATTAATAAATGTCTGCTTTGATATTTAAGTCAGGCCCTGTTTCTTGCCTTTTAGGTGGTGCTGATGACAACTTGATTGAAGGAGGAGAAATGAAGTTTGTGTGTAAGCCAGGAGCGAGGAACATCACTGTGATTTTCCAGCCTCTTCTCAGGTACAACAATAAACATTTTACAGAATTTCCAACGCCCACAGTTTGATTTTAAAGTGTTTTCAAAATGTGGTTTTAGTTCATCAAGGTACCAGCAACACCAAATGGAAGGAAGCATACCTCTGCTGCACTAGAATCATTTTTTAGAACTGAATCAGTTCATTCTAGAGTTAGTATTATTCAAATTAAGTGAATTAATCGTGGCAGAAATGTTCTACCAAATTGTAATGTCTTTGTTTGGGAAAAAGCATTAAACTGTTTGGGGCAGATTTAGAACTCTTCATTTTCCACTGACTTGCATCTTAAGTGGGTCAAAATAAAATAAAGTTAATAAATGACTAAATGTTTGGCTTTTGGTAGATATTTTTAGGTAATATTCCATTAACTTTACAAGATGGGCTTGCATGTGAAGCAGGTCTGTCAGAGAGGACTGGTCAAGCTACTTGAGACTGATGATGCCTGGGACATGACTCAATACCAGCAAAATGTCAAACTAATTGTATTATATGGCCTCTTAGTGACTTATCTATTGATTTTTAGCTTTTTTCAATGTTTAGTGCAGTATCATAAATCAAAAAGGATTTAAAATGGTGCATCTTAAGTTTGAACTGTTTATTTATACCATCCAAAAATTGAGATTGATTTTCCAACTTTGCTATTATTTCCTTTTAGATTTGGCTATTCTGAAGGTCCGTCTTTGTTTTAACATTCTGTTTGTCTGGTAGTTTTCTATACAGTGCTATATTCCCAGCAGAGTAGAGGAAATCTAATAGTAAAACAGTTTTATTGAATTGGTGTGCAGTCAGTGATACATTACCTTTTAGAACCCATTAAACAGGGATGTTTTTTCCTCTACTCAAGCTGGCAAACATACATTTTATAACCTGCTGCATATTTTTAATGTATAAGAAGAAGGATAACTGCATATTTTTCGTTTTCACTTTGTTACTTGCATTTGCTGTAAGGTGGCAGGTTAACAGATGTTTTGGCTGGTAAAGTATCCTGAATATGTAGTCAGTTGAGATCTATTGCTTCTTACTGGCCAACTGGGTTTCACCGCAGTAGTTCAAGAACACAAGTAAATTCATAGAAATATAAATGAAGACAAACAGGGCAAAGCATTTTTATTTATTTATTTAAAATGTACCAAAGGCTACATGATATTCATTTGCTTAAACTTGAATACTGATCAGACCTAATAAAATCACATCACTCCATTAAGCAATTTTAAGATATATTGTGCTTTAGTTATTAAAACGGTTTCATCTCCGGAACTGTATCAACAGTTGCTGTGCTGCTTTTTTATCACACTCAGTGATAATCTTTGAAGGCAAATTCTTCTTACAAAGACTAATGCGATACTATGTTTTGATGTAGAGAATAGCTGCACAACATATTGTTTTAGCAGCACTATTGTATTGTTTAAATTTATATTATTTAGACTGCAGGATGTTTGAAGCTGGTTGGATAGAAGGCTTGTGAAATATTTTTACGGTGTTAAAATTAAAACAAAGAGGAGCCTTTTTTAAATAAAAGTTAGTTTTCTCCAAACTAAAAGTTTTAAATCTTTTAAATTTTTTTTAATAAAATGGCCTCAAAGATTGCTTCTCAAATTAGGTATGATTTTGGTGACTCTTTGCTCCAAGGTAAAGAAAACATCCAAAAAAGTTGTATTTCTGCTGTGAGCCTCAAAAAAGCCCACAAAATGATGGTTTCTTAATAGGAACAATAGCAGCTTCCTCTTCAATGTTTGTTTGTTGCAAAGCATTATAGATTTTTGAAGTATACTTCAAGACGTTTGCACTCAATGCATTTTAAAGGGATTTTTAAATTTATTTTGTTTTCTATCCAGTTCTCTGCTACAAAACAGTATTTTGATGTGTGACTTATCAGTTCCAAATAGAGGGGTTTTTCTTAAAGATTGTAGATTGTGGAAAGATTGTAGATGTTTATTTTAATTTATTTATTGTGTTTTTATAATATATTTTGTAAAGAAAATAACACCTAGTACCTTTTATTATTTCAGTAAACAGTAGATGTAGATGGATGTTGGCAGGTACTTGTCTTTTATTTGGTGTATGTTTATGTCTTGTTACCATTGTTTTGTTCATCATTCTGTCTCAGTGGCTCCCTTTCTTCTTATACTGTGCTCTTTTCTTCTCTTTCTGACACTCAGCCCTATTAACATTGGTATAGCCACACTTTTGTCTGAATAAATGACCAAAAATAAAACGGTGCTAGCTCCCTGCCTACTTCTCCCATGTTGTCTGTAATGGTTCATATCAATCAAAGCAAACTGCCTTGAACACAGGGCTCACTGCTCTCTTCCTCCTTCCCTCCCTCCCTTCCACCTGGGTTCTCCAGACTTCTTGTGCCAATGGAGTGCTGTTGCTTGCAGATGGTTTTCTAATGGCAAAGCTCTGGCACTCCACTGATGGATCACTACACCTCCTGCGGCAAGCCATGCCACTCATGACAGCTTTAATGACAAAAGCAGTTAGGGGTTGCAGCACAGGAAATCAGTATCAGTGCGTGGGAGATAAAACACCAAGGTCTTAATGTTTGATTGCAAATGATTTTGTGTGTTGTGTTCTCAACCATTAAATGAAGTTAAGTGCTGAACTTTATATTCTTTCTGTTCCTATTTTATAATCATTATTTAGCTTTACAAACCTTACTTCCAGAAAAGTTTAGATGTTTTCTAGAATGCAAAAAAAAACTTAAATCATTTTTTTTATTGATTTGATATTTTTTTCTTCTTTTTGTTGCACTGCTTTGTTGTTTTTTGAAAATTAAGGCAAGAACTTAAACTCTTAAGTTTAGAAAAAGGCAAAGAAAACAAAAAGTACACATCACCCTATGCAAATAACACTGTCCAGATGTTCACAGATTTATTGGTGTTAGATTTAGAAGGAGGAATAGGTCATAGTTCACCACTGTGTGTCAAACTTTGCCAGAGAATCATCAATTGCTTACAGAAAAGAAAACATCTCAGTGTGAGATTACAAAGAATTTGAAGTTTTTCAGTATCTCTAGTGCCTAAAGGCCATTGCTGTACACCACTGTTGGATGTGTGTGACCTTTGAGCCCTCAGGCAGCGCTCCAAGTAAAGCCGTTCTGTCACAGTGATTAATATGGCCACATTGGCTCTGGGGTACATTGGAAAACCATTGTCACTCAGCACAGTCAGCAGCAGCATCTAAAAATGTAACCTGGAACTATATTATGCATAGGAAGCACTGCCTCATTTCAGGTAGACTAAAAAATGTATCTTATTTTCTGTTGCCAGATGATTTTGTGTTCCATCTTTCTACATGGCATGGAAGCTAGAGTCAGTAAAAGGTGCAAAACCCACATCTGACAGCATGGATGTGCATCAATGCTCAATAAAATGGATGATTTCTGTACATGTGAAGGTATCCTTGATAAAAAGTCACACATAGAAACTTCAGAAATATGTACACTGCCACCAAGGCAACTTTTTTGTGGTAGATCTGATGTGGAAGTTTCTTTACTTTCTAAATGAAACAATTGTTATCGAGTGGATGAGTGATGTAACACAATGATAGATATTTATCTCTCTGCTTTAGAATCTGTTGCTGATTTGAAATTGTAGATCTTTTTAATGTCTTTAAAACTCATTAAACAGGTCAGGGAAGACTGTCCTTTTCACTATACGTGAGGATGGTAAATAAAAGTTCAAAAATTGAACTGCGGGTTTAGATTTCTGTCATATTTTATAAAACCTATGGCTTTCCTGCAAGTGATATTTGTAGGCTTTTCAAAATTCACACACTGACAGTTCTGTGCTACTGGTTATTGGCTTGAAATCTCGTAGTCAAAATTAACCAAAAAGCAGCCAAACCTCCTTATGCTGTGTTTCCAGGATTAGTAGCATATAGCTATGCGAGGTGTGTATCTCTTTGAATGAGCTCATGATGTGTTGTAAAAGTTCCCCTATTTGGTTTAAATGTTGCTGATGACTTGGAGATAGACTGCATTACTGATATTACTACTGGGAAATGTTGAGGAGACTACTTACTAGATGAGCAGTTTAATCCAAGTGACTCATATCCATGCTATATCCAGAAAGATTGGGACTTGTCGCCTATTTTGGCCCAATTTTCTAAAGGCAGCCAAAGAGTGAAGAGAGACAAGCACTGCATATTTCCATGTTTGTTACAGAAGGTGCTGGAGGGATTATGTATCCCACCTGGCTTTGAAAGGCCTCAGGGTCCCTCAGAAACAGCCTAAGGTGGCTGGGAGGAGGACATCTGCTTTGATCTGCCTGCTGTTACCAGAACCCACCTGTAGAAAATAGATACAGAAACTGATACTGAAGGTAATATACCATGTGTGGACTCTTAAAATTCAGTATTTCTTCATATTAATTAAGTGTATATGGTTGGCTGAAATAACTGCACATTAAATATAATGTTACATAAACAAAATGACTGTTGACCTCATCAAGTCTGAGATTGTATAAGGTTTATATGAATGTAGCTCCTTCATAGGAGAATATTTGAGCCTAACATTTAATAAACATAATTCCTGCTTAGATATTTTTCACGTCTGTTGAATAGTTCAACACCGGTAAGGGCTTATAGTCAGCGAACAATATTGGTTTTGCTTTCACAAGAGCAGCAGTGCAGCAGTGTTAGTGTGTATGTCTTTAAGGTGGTGCACGTAAATATGACGCATAAGGGAGTGTTTGTGCTTGTAGCAACCAATTTAGTTTGACTTGTGGGGTCTTCTGCTGACATTTGAGTGGTATTTGCATCCCTTGCTCCGGACGAAGTTGGCATTTTGAAAAGTTTCAGCAGGCCCCCAATCTCTTCTCGTTAGCAGTCTGAAGAGTGACAAGGAGTGGACATGCCTCTAGACGTTTGCATGTCTACAGCCAGCAATGAGATTGCTAAGGGCCTGACTTTCAGGATATTTTGTTTTAAATTTATTTATTTTTAGCTAGAAATATAATGTGAGGCTTAATACAGCTGAAGGGAAAATCATAATTCAGCTGAGGGCTTAATTTTTTTCAACACGTATATGCACAATTCAGTTTAGAGTTATTTAGTGTCCACTTCAAGTGTTGTGAAAGAGGATGTTTGCATCATCTTTTTTGTCCTGCACAAATCCGCAACCTCTACTGTACCTATGTGTGATCTTACCCGTTTGAATTTCTGCCGTCAATTTGTGTGAGTGAACACAATTGCAGTGCTGAAACTGCCAGTGCGGAAAGAAAACACACCAGGAAAACTCACCCTATGTTCTGTGAACTTGTTAACATAATTATTTTTTTCCTGCTGTCCTTGCACAGATGCGTCCTTGACTCTCTTCTTTAAAAATACGCAGTCCCCTTTATTAAAATACCCACCCACACACACACACACACACACACACACACACACACACACACACACACACACACACACACCCGCCTATGTCTAATATATTTGTATTCTTTCCACAGAAAGTGAAAGTTGTCAGCTATTTGATGCTGGAATGATGACAGTAGGACTCAGTAAATCATTTTTAATACATTTCTTTTTGCTGAGAACTACAAACATCAGGCAGGAAAATAAATAAAAAATATAAATAGCTACCATGCAGATGATGCACCTCAAACAGGCAGCTCATATGCTGCTGGGCTTTAAACAGCAGTGTAGCTGCTTCTCGTGACATTTTATATCCAGCAAATACAGGTATGGTAAATACTTCAAATTCGAATATTCTAATACTCTTTTAACAGTCTTCAGAGTGGAGCAGCAATGCAACAGATGGCTATTAGAGCATATCATTTAGTACCACCTAAAACAAAGTAATGATTCTTTTGCTTTTACTTATAAAATAAATAAATACAAACTAAAAACACGGTGCAGCAACTGGTGCAAAGGCAGCTTTGCAACATTAAATAAATATGCTCTGGTTATACTGAAATAATACCGTAGTTGCTTATATATTAATATTAAGCTTTGGTTACCTTACATTTTAGTCACTTCCTATGCTAAAACTATTATAAATTTCAAAATAAAACAATTTTTTTTTTTCTTTGACTGCAGGAAAGTTTTCAAACTTTGTATCAGTTCTCATTAACAGACCTAGGGTAGTTTGATGATTTAGATATGTTGTCATTGTACCATCTCCACCAATAATAATTTACCACTATGGACATAGTATAAGAAAAAGAATATTTTACAACAAATTATGCAACATCTAGTAATCCAGGTAACAGACTTGTCATATAATGTGTAGTTGATGATGTATGAAAGGTTAGCACAATGTTGTTTCTCTTCTATGTGTTCATGCCAGGGTGAAAATGTGAGAATGGATAAAAAAGAGGTAGAAGTTTGGTGATTGACAGAGTGCTTTTGGGGAGTGCAAAGAGAAGGACAATGGGACAAGTGATGAAAGTGGATAAAACGAAGGTTAAAGGAAAAAGGACTGAAAGGCTTTGCTTCCTATCACTGTAGCCTGTGGTGAAAAGATACACATCAACTTTTTCAATGTTTTTTGAGTACAGATGTGCATTGTATTGTATTCAAAACTATTTTCTCCAAGAAACTTGCCTGTGTATGAGTTTATTAAAAATCGTACAAATAACTCTAAAGAACAAAGTGTTAAAAGAATATTTAGGTGTAATAATTTGTATGTTTTTCTTTATTCAAAGTAGTGGTGATGTTTTGTTGTATAGACAAATGAGTCTTATCAAGTGTGAGACAAGCATGGAGCAGTAAGTCTCTTCGTCACACTTAGTGACAAATACCTTGTTAGAAAAAAATTGATGCTAGAATATGACGAATGTCAAGCAATAGAAGGGTTTTTGTTATGTTAATATATCATCTGTATGTTTTTCTGCTTTTACTGCTTACTCATAATAATCAGACTGAACAGCATATTTGATTGTTGCTTATCTGTCACAGCAGTCCTGCCTGCATTAGCCATTCTGCTCGCGACTGCACCAAACCGAGCGGTCACCATCACTCTTGTTTTTAGAATCCATATACTTCAAGTCCGCAATTATACTCTTTACTGTGTAGATCTACTTTGCAGTCCATTTGGTCGCAGGAAAGACAGTTTTGCCTGTAGGAGACAATGAACCACACTAAGACACATTGGAAATCTTTACAGATGTATTCTAGGAAAAGAAGAATTGATTCATCACAAAGACACACTGTTAGAATAATTATTTGACTGTTTTGTAACTCCCTGTGTATGGCTTGTGTCAAACATGCCAATTCACTTTGCAGTAAACCCTGGAAAGTGTTTGTGTTTGCTGTTGGACCCTAATCTTCATTTAGTCAGACAGGAGCTTCTTAATTACTGATGTAAAAACATCTAACATCTGTCATAAAACTCAGAGAGGTGTCTGAATGTAGGTTATTAAAATGCAGCCTGCACGTCTAGCCTTAAGTCTTCCTCTCACATACATGCACATAATGCTTTGCTCTGCTAGCCCTTGCTCTCTTCTCTAATCTTTTCTCACTAGCTCTGAGGATTTTCCTTCAGTAAACAGCACTCTCTTTCTCCCTTTCTTACCGGCTCCCATTAAAATTGTAGTAGGGAAGCGAGGATTTTACACTGGAAAGGTCATAAAAGGAGACCGAGAGAAAAAGGCAGAAGAAAGAAACCAACAACAAAGAGAGGAAAGAAGATGTATGGCAATCAGAGAAAAATGGGAAAGAAAAAGATTCCGGTAGAAAGTGAATAGATGGAAGACACAAGTCTAATAAAGAAATGCAGTGTAAAATAATTATTTGCCCTTTTTTAAACCATGTTTTCTGGTTACCATGTTATCTCAATTGCAAATTTTGTTCTCATACATTACAAATTAGATGACAAGCAGCAATGGTACTGAAGAGCAAGCAGGTTAAAACAGTGCTAGAAAATTCAGTAAATAATCTGAGTATTTTTTCATTTATAAAAAGCCGAAACAGGCACTGATGTTTGATAATTGTGTTGCAGCTGTGGGTTGTGTGGCTTATGATATATGTATATGTAATGTGTCCTCCTTTCCAAAGTGTTCAGAAACATCTGCTTTGTCCTTTGTCAAAATGATGATCTTTTGAATTAATCAACTTGTTATATTAGTTATGGATTTAGAACCTAGATCATTTTAGGAGGCCTGCTTTATGGTATCATTGGATCTTCTTGTGTTTTCAGTTTGTTTCCGTTCCAAATCTCAAACCAAGTGTCATCAGCAAAATTGGTTCAACAACCTGATTTTTTTCCTCTAAGCAGACAGTGAAGGACACAGGTTTTGTATAGCCATATTTCTGGTTTCTATGGCGTGTTTGTTTTATATATGTACAATTCTACTGTTATATGCAGATGGGATTTACCATGTTTTTTGCTTTGTATTGGCCCCCAAGTCTTCACAACACAATTGAAAAGCTGGCAATCATACAAGATTAAACACCCCTTTTTAACAATATAGAATTCTTCTAGCACACACTTGGGATTAAATCAGTAATTACCAGAATAAGTAATACAAGAAGGTTAAGGACAACCAGTAATAATGAAAAAATATACATAAATACAAATGGCATGAAAATATCAACACTAAGTAAGATTGGTGACAGGACACTGGTCATTTAGATAACATTTAACAATGTTAAGACCTAGAGGTCTTCACAGGCCACTGCTTTAATTAGTTTTTTTTTTTTTCTTCTTAATGTTGACTGGTGAGAATTGCTTTTGGGCAGCATGGCAGGACTGTTTTTATTTTTTTTTTAATGAAAACTACAAACAACAAATACATGAAAAACACTCCATAGACTATTTAAAGATAAAACCATGCAAAAGAACAAATACAAAGAAAGGATGCATCAGCACACATATGTTGATTAAAAGATTATATGGAAAAGTTCAGCTTTGATTTGTCCCTAAAGCACAATATCATCTTACCATGAACCTGTCAAATGCAGCTACTGGTCACTAGCTGTGCTATGTGCTGTGTCTTTAAAGTTGTATCTCTCAGATGCTCTCCCCACAGGACAACACACACTCACACAAACCAAAGACACCTTGTTTTACTACTGCTGTGTTTTATCGCTTTCAAAAAGTGCAGATTCAGCCACTTTCTTGTTATCTGGAGAGTTTTCAATCTCCTTGTGTCTTACAAGCTTACTCAGGCATGGAGATAGACATACACACTGTTGATATGATATACACCTAAACTTGCACACACAACATATTGTGCAGGAGATTAGATCCATCATTGTTGGGGTCTTTTCTCTGGCTATTGAAGGTGGATAAACTCTTTGATTGTGTTTATCCATCCCATAATGGAATCAACCTGGGTTCCCAGGGCAACCTGGCCAACAGAAACGTGAAGCAGACAGTCGTCAATCGCAGCTTAAGGGAGTCTAGTCTGTGTGAAGGCTCAGCAGTAGACTTCTTATGAAGTCGGCTTTGAGGGTCCCTGAGGTTTTAAGTCTATATGGGGGGAGAAGAGGCGACACTGGGAATAGTTGACTGGTCAGATTAGTGGTGGGAATTGTGCGGGGGTGAAAAGACAAACATTTACACAAACTCACACACACACAGGTAGGTTTTTAAAGCTTGTCCAGATGACCAGGTCATAGACACACAGATGTTCACACAGTCATGCTGTCCTCTTCAGTGGTGTCCCCTGTAGTGCCTTATTGTCTCCAATTGGCTGCTTTAGAAAGAGATTAGATTGTGTTTTCTTGATATTTTAGATGTGTTTGTTGTGGCATATTGTGTTACCAAACGATGATTTAATGAAATGGAAAGTCTCCATTTTTCTGAGTGTATGATGATTTAATTAAGCTTAATACTGCTCTTCAGACCTGTTGCAGTGAAAGGACAGAAGTGGGAGGACAGAATGCCCTTAATGCTCTTCGAATGAATGCCAGAGGGAGCTCCTGCCAAGAGAATTACTGAGCCACAATGAAGCACAGGGAGCTGTTTTTGTCAGATCCCTCAGTCTTTTCTACCTTTTCCTACATTTTTCTGATGTACAATCTAGCCCGACTAAGATGAGAAACATGACAGTGCTCTACTACTCATTAAAAACTGAAATTCAGAAAAGTGTTATACAGCAAGTCTTCTGTGGAGATGCACCATCTTTACTGCAAGAGATGGGCTGATTTACAGAAATTCTTTTGTTCCTGTCTCTTGCACTTCTTTGTTGTTTTTTTTTCTCCTTTGATTTCAGCCACAGTTGTCTGTCTTTCCTCTTTCCATCTTTCTATCCCTTGACAACATGACCTGCCACTCTGTGTTACTGTCACATGAGCGAGTGCCAGCCCCCACATCACAGCAGCCTTTGATTGGCCAGGCCTTTCCAGGTCGGTGAGCTGCTGCCTGATAATAACCTTGTTTGATTGCTGGAGCAGAGATGTAATTGATTGATCTGCTCTCCCTGTCTGGGGCTATGCTTCTGAAGTAGCCCTGTGTGTGTGGGTGTGTATTGAAGTGGGGGGTTGGTTGATTGCTGAACGGAGCACTAGATAAGCATACATGCACACATCTGCACACATACCTCGACCAACTGTGACACGCGCGCGCGCACACAAACACACACTTATCCTCTCTGTTATTGTAGAATATAATATGCAGCAAGTACCAGAGGTGTGTACAGGTGCTGGTCATAAAATTAGAATATCATGAAAAAGTAGATTGATTTCAGTAATTCCATTTAAAAAGTGAAACTTGTATATTATATTCATACATTACATACAAACTCATATATTTCAAATGTTTATTTCGTTTAAT